>NW_006434828.1:1289218-1297488 GCF_000325575.1 Pteropus alecto
AGGAATGCCTCAGAGTTATTTTCCCCAAAGGCATTTCTTTTATCTGTAGAACAAGTTTCAACCTTTGAAGGAAAAAGAAAATCGAGCTTTGCTGAACAAGTTCTGAACTATTGTCTGAAAAGCTGTTGCCTGCCCTTCACAGCCCCGGAAGCAGTTCTGAAGCCTCGGGCGGGCGCGTGGTCTCTTTGGACAGCAAGAGATGACAAACAGCTCGGATTCTAGGACAGCGCAGGTCCGGCCTGTGTGCAGGGTCTTGGTGGCTGTGGGGCTGCTCCCCCGGAAGGGACAGGCGGGGATCACGACCGTCCTCTCCCACACCAGTCTCTTCATTGCTTGCTTTCACCCCGAGTAGTGCTAAGTTTAGGGGTCGAGCATCCTCTCGGTTGATCTTCAGCTCATGTCTTACCCTGAAAGAAACTGAGATCCTCATTAAAACAGTAAAATGCTCAGCGCCAGGCCACAAGGAGAAGGCATTGCACCAGAAGACCTACACTCGGAAAAGCAGCGTGTCTCGAGCCTCCTGGTAGCCAAGGCGAAAAGGAGAGGGTAGTTCCGAGCTTCGCTGGAGGCCATCGTGGAGAGGCCTCCTGCGTCTCCTTCCCCCCGTTGTAACCGACTTGAAGCCATGAATTGCAGCTGCTTTTCCATTTGCTCGTTTTTACCTCGAGGAGATGGTTCATGGAATCATCATAGACGCCGCACAGGCTTCTGATCTCCCCAGTCTTCCCGCACCTTCTACTCACGTTGTAGGTAAAGCCAGGAGAGCGTTAAGTAAGAGAGGATCCAGCGGGTGGAATCGCCTTGTCTGCTTGTTCTCTTTTTTTTTTTAATGTACAAGTGACTGAGGTTCTAAACAGTTCGTAAAGACGGCACATCTTTTTGCTTTGCGGAGGGGTGGTAAGTTTTCGCAGTCTTTTTTCTAAAAATTATTTCTGACATTTCATTAGTGAAGAGAATCAATCGAAGAACCGCAGCAAGGCTCTGCTTGTCAGTCTTTGTGAATAATCTTAAATAACTAAATTGCGAGCAACCCGTCAAATAGTTTTTCAGTTAGTTGCATTTAAAAAATAAGGATTCACCGAGACTGTGTTGTTCGCTAAAACGTAGCTGTGCGATTCTTCGGTATCGTCGCTGGGCCCGTAAAATGAACGGCACCAACTCCGCACCTGCACTGGGCCATCAGAACCTCCAGGGTCTGCTCTGCCACTCAGACCCCACCCCCCCCAACATGCGCACCCGGCAAGGAGACATTGTTACTTGATGACCGAACTCACTAATATGTTACAGTAAATGGGGCATGAAACACAACACGTTATACATAGTATATACTAAGTGATTCTTGTATTGAAATGACAGGGCCATTTTTAACTTGCTGACACAATATTTGCAGTGTTTCATCATTAAATCGTCCCAATTAACAGTCAGCTTCTAGAGCGGGGCCACTGGAATGATTTTTTTTAATGTGATGAGTCAGAGGATTTTTTTCCAACACCGCTCCATCCGCTTTTGTATCTTAGGTTTTGGCATTGGAAGACTTCAGAGTGAAATAAAGCATATAGCCTGTTTTGTGTGTTTATTTCTAGAGTGCATTTTTGACTGCTCCGGGAAGTTGTATCCAGATTTTTTACATGAGTAAGGTGTCACGGGCGCCGCTTGATTTTGCTCCATGATTAGGGAATGCGTTTCTTGTTGATGGGGACAGCATTCTGCGCCCGCTACAGCCTCCAAGTTAGAGCGGAGAAGACGGTCATGGAGGACGGTTGGGGGGTGTTTCTTGTTGATGGGGACAGCATTCTGCCCCGCTACAGCCTCCAAGTTGGAGCGGAGAAGACGGTCATGGAGGACGGTTGGGGGGAAGGGAGCACACCGAAGGGAGCACCCCAAGATCACCGTCGCCCACACGTGCTGTGCGGATTCCGGGGTGGGCCGGGCCTGTGATCTGGGCACGCCAAGGGCTGTCTTCCTTTGCTTGGTTCCGGATAAGTTCAGCCGGTGGTGTCTGTCAGAACACACTGGGGCCTGGTCGGACTCTGCTCTCTGCTCGCTGAGCGAATGATTCTGGGGTGACCCTTGACCTTCTTTGCATATCCGTATTGATAAGCCCTGAGGATACCCTTCCGATCCCAGTTTCCAGCACCCTGACCTTTCCTCAAATAAAACTGATGCGGCAGACGTCGGAATCTGTAGGAAGGTCCTCCTGACACCTGAGATGTCATACAGCTCTGAAAGGACCATTCAGAGGGAGAGAACCATTTCGGACTCTGCCCCCCGGGGGTCTGAAGTGTCCCAGGTACCTTTACTCCAGCTTATTCCTTTCTTCAAAGGCCAAGAGCGAAGATGCCGGCTCCTTCAGCTCAGACTGCCTGGCAGGTCACTGTCCCCAAAAGAACAGTGACTAGAGCGTTTACACCGCCAGGGACCCTGCTGTCCTGGGCACGCAGTGATAGCATCACACACACGCGGCCCCAGAACTGGCCCCTGACTGGATTCGCTTTGTTTTCCAGAAGCACAGCCTTATTTTCCCCCTTAGGTTCTAATCAGTTCACGATCGCGTTCAGTTCCCAAGAAATCAGTGGTGGCCCTAAGGGGCAGCAGCGGAAGGGTGTAGCTGCGCTGCTCGTAAAACTCACGCGTGTTTCTGGAGCTCTGGGCTCAGCGTTCTCGGGGCCGGTGTCCGTTCTCTGCACCCGCTCTGACCCGCAGCAGAGGCGGCCTGGGTGCTGGGCCGAGAAAGCCGCCGAGACCATTCCAGTACCGCCTGCCTTCAGCGCAGGACGAAGAAGTGGGGGCCACTCGGTGCGTGGGTGTCATACCTGGCTGTGGTCATTCCCGCCTCCGATTCCTCCAGTAGACGCTCTAGTGTGTGTTTGCATGCCGTGCTCCGCCACGCGCACATCCTAACGTCCATCCCAACGTCATGCCCACATCCTAACGTCCATCCTCACGTCATGCCCACATCCTAACGTCCATCCTCACGTCATGCCCACATCCTAACGCCCATCCTCACGTCATACCCACATCCTAACGTCCATCCTAATGTCATGCCCACATCCTCTGCCACACCCGCATCCTAACGTCCATCGCAGAGGGGTCCTGAGGCCGGGCCCCGGGGGTGGAGTTCTTTATGCCTCCCCATTTTTACAGTAGAGATTTGATTCACACCCCCGACACGTGCGGTAAGATTGCGCGGGTTGATTTGGCCTCTGATGGGGTTTCTGCGAATGTGCCATTTCTGGTCGCCTCTGCCATGTAGGGCAGGGCGTCTGCACGTGGTGACAGACAGTAGGGTCGGAGCTCTGCAGACGACGCGGATTTAAATTCAGGTTTTACTACTCGCCTTGTACAGCTATTTAATCTCCACTTGGTTCTTTCAACGAACGTTCTTTGAACACGTGTCATTTGCCAGGTTACGGGAAACAAAAATGGCAAGATGAGAATGGTCCTGACGTTGCTGAGCTGGTGACGTGGACGCCGAGGGGCCGGACGCCTGGACAGCGCCGTCACATAGATGCAGGATGCAGACCACAGATTCGATTTCCGTTTTCCCTTAGTAGCCACGTTAGAAAGAGTTAAAAAGCAGATGCGCAAAAACAAGCAAAATTCATAATTCTAACAACACATTTTATTTAATTAAGTGTATCCAAAACTTAATCGTTTATTTCAGCACGTGATCGACATACAAAGTTATCCTTTCTCCCCGTTTAAGCCTTAGAATGCTGGTGTGTAGCTTGTGTTCACATCACGTCTCAGAACTGACCACAGGTCGCATCCTTGGCTGTCACACAGGGCTCGTGGTGGCCCTGGCGCACGGAGCAGAGCCAGGGCGAGGTGGGGCCTGCGCTGACCAGGAGACGCAGCCGAGGAGCGCGGGGAGGCAGGGAGGTGGGTCTCCTGGGCCCAGGGAGCATTGAGGCGCTGGGGTGGGTGTGTCACGAGCAGCCGCGGCTGCCGCCAGGACAGCAGTGTGTGACGGCGAGCTCCCGGCTGGACAGCAGTGTGTGACGGCGAGCTCCCGGCTGGACAGTTTGAGGACGACCCACCTGCGGGGCACCAGGTGGGGCTGTCCATAGCTGCGGATGACATTCTCTAGGGGCAGTGAGCCCTGAAACAGGCTTGGAGCAGCGACGGCGTTCAGGAGTCGGGGGCGAGCAGTGGGTGGACGTGCCAGAGACCGCAGTGGAGCAAGGACAGCACTGGTTGAGGCAGGACGCACGCGGAGCACTGTGAGGGAGGAAGGGCGTCCGGCCGCTCCGTGGGTACAGGGATCTGCGCCTCAGCTTCCCCGGCGTATCTGCGTTGACCTTGGCTGCGGCCGACGGCAGGCCCGGAGCGCGTGTCATCGCCACGACGGGGCCTGGGTTTCGGGGTCATTCTGCAGCAACGAGGCAGCCGCGGGATTTTTGTTGTTGTTTCGACAGGAAAGTCCTCTCTGCCGTGTCCATCACCGCGGAGTGTTTGCGGAGTGTCGTTTGCGGAGTGTTCGTATTCCGTGACACGCCCACCGTCGCGGGAGGCGGTCGGGCCCGTCCATCTCGGGCCCAGTCTGTGACCCGGCTGGACGCGTGGCTGTGCTGGCTTCCTGGGCCCTCCACTGAATGCGCTTTCATTTTCTTGAGCTAACGGCAGAGGCCGTGTCTGGGGTGGGGTGGGCGTCCCCAGGGGCGGACGGGGTAGGAGGACAACGTGGGCGTCCAGAGGGCGATTGAGTGGCTCTGCCCCACGGAGCGGCCCCGGACGACAGTCGCTATCGAGGGGTGGCCCGCAGAGGTGTCCCCCGCAGCCACTAAGTGCACACGCTGTCATCCCGGCCGCTGAAGACCTTGTGACGGACAGAAAGGCGGGGCGCATGGGGAAAAACCGGGCGCTCGAGAGGGAACGTGAACTAGAAACAGCAAGAAGCCGGAGAAGATTCTTTCTTGCTTTCGTTTTCCGTCCTTTCCTTTGGACGGAGGAGATTTTTAAAGTCGGCGGCGGCGGCGGCGTCGTTCAGTCCCCGATGCAGCGGAGCGCCCTCGTTTCCTCCGCCCACGTTCGGATTCCGTGCGGGTCTCGCTGGAACCTAATCCAGCCAGACCGGATGTGAAGTGTAAATCTCTTCAGTGTTCCTCAGAGTCAACGTGGGTTTTTAAAGGCCGGGGTCGGGGTGGGGGGGACCCCACAAACTTTCTTCCCTTCCCATTCATTGTTCCTGGTCTCATTACTCAGTTGACAAGGTATTAAATTGGATTCTGTGTCCATCATTATTAAAATGTGAAGTGTGTCGGTCACAAAGCATACATTTCGGGGCAGTTAGCCGAATAATCCTTTTCTTTATTATCCCAAATTACTGCTGAGCTCTGGAGAGGGGAGAGTTTAGCCAATTATTGCCATTTGAGCTGGATTTGTGGGTGATTAGCTCCTGGTCGAATCCAGCCCCGGCCGCCGCTTTGAAGCCTGGGCCGTGTGATTTGCTCAGCGGTGAGGTAGGAATAGACACCGCTAATGACAGGGAGGTCGCGCGGGTGAGCTGACCTGTGTGTGGAGCGGGTTTGGGTTTCGCAAATAGGGCATGCACAATAACAAGTGTGTCACCGAGCCCGCCGCGCATAATCGGGCCTTTGCAGGGTTGTCGGAGGTGCTGACAGCTCAATTAGACTGTAACCCTTTGTACCCTACAGCCTGGCAGAATGACAGAAATATTACTAACCAGAGGGGGGGGGTGCTCACGAGGGAGCTGGCGGAAGATCCCGAACCCTCTCCGCAGCCCTCCTCCGCCCCTCCCCCAGCTCCCGCCCCGGAGAGGGACGAGCTGGGGGAAAAGCCTCCGTCCGCGGCGGGAACGGCCCCTCCGGAGAACGGCCGGGGAGGCAGATCGTACTATTTTAGAAAGAGTTCGGTTAAGGGGCCTTCCTGCTGCGTCTGTGGAATCGCTTTAAACGAGACAGAGAAATTTAAATGGCGCGGTGGCGGCAGAGCTCACATGTCCTCGTCACGTTGGGCCACCTTTTACCAAAACGCACATCCAAGCCTCGTGGATGCGAGTGCGCTCACAGCTTTCCGTTTGAAGAGGCCCTGGGGAGACCCGCTACTCGGAATTATTTTCTTGCACGCAGTGGATGGTGGCGACCGATTTAATCCTTTCGCTTAAAGAGTGTTTTCCGCACCTTGAGCCACGGGCTGTTTTGATCCGTGGTGTTCCTGTGGTCTGGTCATTTTTTTGTGACACTTGCTTTTTTGCTCTTAAATCCCGCTCCCCGTAACGTGTGGGTCGCCCACCCAGACTTGACGCAGTGGCGTTTTAATTGAGTGGCGGGGTGTTCGTCCCTCCCCACTTTAGGTTTTCCAGTGGATTGCTTTGATATTGGGAGACGTTTGGGGTTTTGAGAATGTCTATAAATTGGAATGATGATTTCCGGACTCACCCTGTGCCGGGCGCTGATGTGGGGATCTGGGAGCAGCTCAGACGCACGTGCCTCCCCCCCCCCAGAATTCACAGCCCCTGGGGGAAGACAGTCATGTGTCTGCTTGGGGGGGTGCTGGGTTTGAGGTCCCTGACACATCCTCAGAGAAGGACGTCCCGTTGGGAATGAAAGCAAGGACGCGGACAGTGAGAAGGTGACAGCCGAAGTTGCAGGCGTGGCACGGGCCTGCGGGCACGCGTGGTGACGTCCAGTTTCCTGCCGCTGTGCCGCGTGCCATCGGGGTGCACTTCTCCGCTGCAGGAGTTGGCGGCGTGTCCCCACACCGCACGTTAGGCTCAGGGCAGCCGCGACCGAGCGCCCAGGCTGGGCGGCTCCAACGCCAGAACCTGTGTCTTCACAGTCCTGGAGGCCGGGGTCCGAGGTCGCGGTGTCCGCAGGGGTGGTCTCCAGACGGCCTCTTCCCTGTGTGTGTGCCTGTGTCCTAATCTCCTACGAGGACACCCGTCGTTGGACCGGGGCCCGGCCTCACGGCCTCATTTAACCAGAATCACCTCTTCAAAGGCTTTATTTCCCAATATGGTCACATTCTGAGGTGCTGGGCATTCGGACTTCACGTGAACTTGGGGAGGGTGTGATTCAGCCCGCAATACCCACTATCTAAAGGCCCAGGAGGTGCTTACTCAGTAAAGGGTACAGCAGCCCAGAGGCCGTGACCCTGCGGCTCAGGTTGCAAGCATAAGGGGGTGCTTACCAGGATGACGGGAAGTCAGGGGAGGGTACACGCAGAGTATTTCAGGGAGGAAGAACAGAATTTGCCTGTTTTAAAGCACGTCGATGGCTGCCGATCACTTCTGCCAAGTTTCCTGTCCTACAGCGGGGCTCACAGTGTGTTTCTGTAAAGAGCCAGAGAGTATTTTAGGCTTTGCAAGTCATCGTCTTTCCTGTGACTGCCGATCCCTGCCGTTGACTTGGTGAAAGCAGCCGTATGTATGGGTGACCACGGCTGTGTTCCAATTAAGCTTTCTTTACAAAAAGAGGCAGAAGATGAGGTGGCCCCGGGCCAGGCTTTGCCAGCTGTAGGATTCCCACCACTCACCGTCTGTGTTGCAGGGCGCTGGCAGTGAGCATTCCCGGTAAACCCAGAGCGGGTGGCGTGCCCGGGACCAGACCCCCGACGGTCGTGACGGGGGCCTGCCGACGTCAGTACTGGGCCCGCGTGTGAGGGCTGAGGGGCCCGGCAGGACTCTGTGCAGACTCTGCCCCCACAACAGACATGCCACACGTGGGTTCCCACCCCCTCGGGTCCAGGCATGTGCTGGGCAAAGTGCATGATGGGAGAGCGGGAGCAGGGTGGGTATGTCTTCATCCGGAAGGGCAGGATACCGGGGGATCAGCAGGGAGCCCACAACACGGGGGGATAGCGGTGCTCCTCGTATGAGTGACCCCTCTGCTCCCCCAAGGTCTAATGGTGCATGTCCGTTAAGCCGCCCATCCGAATGTGCTTTTGTCAATTTTTAAGTCATTTAAGCATAAGTAAACCACAAGTTTAACACATCGTCGGAAAAACCTTGGATAGAACAAAAGCAATGAACGCAAACGTGACGACTGAGGGATGGTCGTTCATGCTGTTCGGGTCTCTGGCGAAGACACCGGGTTGAGAGGGGTGTGGCCGGCCCCTGTCCCGTCGTGGCGTGTGCTCGTCCACTGGCGTCGGCACGCTCCAGAAAGGCGGATCGCCTGGCAGAAGTGCCGCTCTGCCCGCTGCGCTCACGGCTTCCGTTCGACCAGGTGGGCAGCCCTGTGCCGCCCGGGACTCGGCAGGTCAGCAGAGCAGCGCCGAGTCGTGGCCGCGGCAGAGCTGTGGCGTGA
>NW_006434828.1:1297680-1311928 GCF_000325575.1 Pteropus alecto
TTCCGGGCGGGGGGGTGTGAACTCGCTGAGTTCCGGGCAGCGGGGTGTGAACTCCCCGAGTTCTGGGCGGGGGTCACCGCTCACCAGGCTGCCTCTGGAATGCGTGTTCACACCGACCGGAGCCTGGCTCTGTTGGAGCCGCAGAGCGAACGCCGCACAGAAGCAGGTGCCGTCTGCGCCCCCCGCCGCCTCGGCCTTCACAGTGCTGGTCACGCCCGAAGGTCATCGTGTTCCCGAGCTTCCTTTGGTGGTTGAAGATAAAGTTGAAGGCTGCAGGAAAACCAGGGACGCCGTTTTGCTTCTTAAGAAACGTCACGCCAGGAACGACATCACAGGGGTCCGTGCCTCGCAGCGAAGGGCAGCTGGCGAGCAGAAATGAGAAACTTGTCGCGTCCGGCGCAGGGGGCTGTGCATCACCTGTAATGCGGACAGCGGCCTCCTCACAGCTCTCAGAGATGTCCCTGGAATCACTCTGCTTAACATAAGCAAACTGCATGTTTTGGAACTGGCTCCTGATGGCGTGTGGGCCATTTCTGCATTCAGATCGAAGCGCTTTCCGCCAGGTAGATGATGTGTGTGCCTCCCTCAGGAGTAACCCCCACCTGCCGCACACAGGACGCTCAGCACAAACCTCAGCTGAATCTCATGGAAGCTGAACGCGCGTACAAAATCCATGCCCCAGATCGCCCCTCTCCGTCAGGCCAAGGACCCCGCTCCGGGCAGACAAAGCTGCAGCAGCACGAAGCCAGGCCGAAAGAGACAGGGCTGCAGGTAAGCAGCCTGCGGTCGGAGGGAAGGCGAGGAGGCCGTCGGCCTGAGAAGCCGAAGGAGGCTTTGGTGGGAGAAAGGGCCGCCGCCGAGGAGCCGGCAGCTGAGAAGCCCGCGGACAATGTACAGGTGTCTCTCCCTGAAGCCAGACCGCTTCGGACAGCGCATTTTGATGAAAACCTGATCAAAGAAGGAGGAAAAAAATCCACGAAGCCAGCTTTTCTCCGCAGCATTTTAGAAATTCCTAGAACCCTGTTACTGCGATCCCGGGACTCCGTGCCAAAGCGTTAAGAGCATGTCATGTATGGCGGAGCCGTTAACAGGCGTTCATCCTGGGACCAAAGGAGGACTCAGACCGCACCTTTTTTCTTTTTCTTAGAAGTGGAAACATTAAACGTTTCTGAACTCGTGTGGATGTTTCAAATCATAGGAAAACTGTTGTGTTTTTAAACTCGGTCGTTAGGCAGCCGCCGGCCCGCTCCCCCGGAGCAGCAGGATAACGCAGTCTCGCTCGCTCCTGAATCACCACCCGCTCGCCTTCGCTTGCAGTCAGACGCACGCGTGGGCTCCCGCGGCCGCCGGAGCAGCTGGGGAACGCCACCACGAGCAGCAAGTCGGTGCTTCGTGGCTGCGCCTGTCGGCGACCCGATCTTCACGTGGGCAGCCCGCAGCCGGCTGCCTCACCGTGTGTCAGACCCTGGCCGTTCAGTGTCCCCCTGCGTCACGACGATCTGCGTGTTAGCAGACAGCAGCGCCGCCCGGTCCCTCGAACTCCAAACAAAGACTGATTTGCCTGGTTAAGGCCTCCAGTCTCTAACGCAGTCAGCAAATCTTTGTTGGTAAATAATTGCTATCGAGCAGAGTTTTAATATAAATTTATGAGTGGTGTTTTATCACAGCTTGGGGCTGCAGCAGGCATTGAGTGATGGATTTCAGGTAGCACTTACATTCATTACATTAACTTTGTAAGTTATTTAAAGCTTGTACGCTTAACATTGCTTTTGGCTTTCAGTGACCTCTTGGGACTAGGCAAAGAATACACATGACTAATAAAGAAATTGCAGCCAGAAGACAGTTCTATTCTGCTCTCTCTGCCATAGAGAAAGAAACTTTCTGTATGCAAAAAAAAAAAAAAAAAAAGGCAAGCAGTACCTGCCCGGAATCTGATGTGGCTGTAAGTCATTAAAATCAGTCTTTCTGACTGTCAGTAAATTAACTAGGTGGTAGCAATTAGGACAACATTTGCCATTTTTAAGTAAGATATGAGGAATGTTTTAGCTGTCGCAGAGCCCTAACATTTCTTACTGTGCAAAAGATGTTAAAGCTTTAAAGCTGGTCTGGAGGGTGAAGTGACTCACAGGGAGGTGGCTTAACATCAGGGTGACGAGTGGAGGGCGTTGCTCCTGACTCTCCCTGCTGCGTTGGTTCCCTGCTGCTGGTAACCACCCCAAATCATCGTGGTTTAAAATGATAACCATTTCTTTATTTCTCGTGATTCTTTGGGTCAGGAGTTTGGGCCAGGCACAGTGGGGACAGCTCATCTCTGCTTCCCGACTGCCTTCTGGGGCTGGAGCATCCGGGATCATTTCTTCAGTCACACGTTTGGCGCTTCTGCAAATGTGGTTGAGACAGCGGACGGGGATGCCAGCAGGTCAGAGGCCGTTCTGTGTCTGAGACCTCTGTCCTCCTCCATGCATCTCGGGGTCTCTCCTTCCTCTTAGCTTCCCCAGCAGCAGCATCCAGTCTCCCATGAGGCTGCGAGGGCTCCCGGAACGTAAAAACAGGAGCCGCCAGGCCTTCCGAAGGCTTCAGCCAGAGTGGGCGCGGCTGTTTCCACCGCGTTCTGTTGGTTTAGTTGAGTCACCGGGCCAGGACCACACAGGAGCTGGCCTTCTTGAGGGTCATGTTTAGAGACTCGTGACTTTGGTCTGCCCTCCCACCTGCAGAATACTCTCCCCTGTCCCCAGATATGCCAGGTCTCGTCCTGTCATGGCACCCAGCTCAGGCTTGACATCCAGGATCGTCATCTACATCAGGTGCACATGTGGATGAGGCTTCTCATATACGATCCTTTCCATCTGAAGACCAGCGTGCTCCAGAGATGAGTTAGGTTACAAAAACACACACGCACACACACACACGCACACACACACTGACAGGGACAGGAGACCAGCAGACACTCTCATTCCACAGTGCAGCGGTCCCCAACCTTTGTGGCACCAGGGACTGGTGCTCTTAGGAGAATCTGATGCCTGAGGATCTGAGGCGGAGCTGAGGCGGTGATGCCGGCGCTGGGGAGCAGCTTAGATACAGAGGAAGCTTCGCTGTCTCCCCCGCCGCTCACCTCCTGCTGTGCGGCCCAGTTCCTAACAGGCCATGGACCAGTGCTGGTTCGCAGTCCGAGGTTAGGACCCCTGCCATAAAGGACAAGAGGGACAGGAGACCTGCAGCAGTTGCTGGTTCCTTGCAGGTCTGAGCCCAGCAGGCACGTGTCGTCACCCACCCTGCTTGGGGTGCAGGGAGTGTAGCCTGCTCCCAGGGGCGCCTCCTTCACCCTGGCCTCTGCCTTCTGAGCCGACACTCCTTTTCCAGAAGATCCGGCCCGTCGTCCCAGCCTGCTTCCCGCTGCCCTTGAGCTGAGGGCCCGGGCACCTCTTTTACTTTGAACTTTGTGCCTTTTAGTGCTGTGTGGTACAATTCCTTTAAAATCCTTGTGGGTGACCTCGGTATCAGATTACTGTTCATTTCATTAGACCAAAGCCAGTCCACAGCTCCTTATCTCTAGAAGGGCCTGAGAGGCCTTGCCTTCAAGAAGAGGGTCTGATCACCACATCCTTGATGGGGTCTGCGTTCCAAGGTCACACCTCCCGACACCCCCTGATTCGATCTTTGTTCCGAGGCCAGTCCTGACTCTGGGTGTTTTCTATGGGGGGGTGAGAAACAATTTTTCTCATAGTTCAGTCCAGCAGGGTTTTTAAAATGGGAATATTTTTTCTAAGCCTGCTTGAAGGCTCCCTCCTTCCAGATCCGTCAGAACCGGCAGCGGGTCCAGCGTTCTGCCCAGGAATCGCCTCGGCCGGGCCCGCTGAGCTCCTAGCCTGCAGCAGCCATCCCCGCGGGCAGCCGTCTGGAGCCCTCGCCTCCAGCCTCCGCTGCAGCCAGCCTCCGCCAGCTGCCTGGTTCCCGGCCAGTGCCATGTGATCCTTATTTTTCGGTACAGCAGTTCAGGATGCTAGTTCTGTTTTTCTTATCTATTGTTACATCAGGATCTACCCCCGACCAAACGTAGCAGTTTTAGAAAACCTCTGTTGTTTCTTATGATTTGGCGGTTCAGTACCATGGACAGAGCCCAGCACGGCTTTTCTGTCAGAGCTCCCCAAAGCAGGTGCCAGGATTTCTGAAGTGTTGCTCATGCTGCTTCTGTTGGTTACGGTGAGCCTCGGGCACCCCCGAGTCGAACACCACATGCATGGTGCTTTGGGAGCCATCTGGGACCAGCTGCCAGGCTGGCCATGCACGCGGGGCAGGTCTCATTACCTCTCTGCCTCAGCGTCCTTCTCTGTGAAATGGGGGTGATGCTGCTGGGTACCGTCAGGTCCATCGTGAGCTCTCGGCCGCTGAATACTTGTAAAGCTCTTAGAGCAGCCCCTGGCTCACAGGGGGCCCAGCGTTGTATTATGTTGAAATAAAAGGTTTTTGATGGATTTATAAGGCACTTGAAAGTCAGATAAAGCATTAACAATAACTGACGTCTACACTGTGATAGATGGTCAGTGAGAAACAAGCTTAAGCAAGAGATCGTTTTTACATGTACAAAAGTGGCATCTGAAGGACAGACCAAGGATGCGTTTTGACATCCTGCCATGCGGTTTTGCCCTGGGTCACACAGGATCAAAGAGACTTAGAAGCCGAAGGGCCGTTTTCACTTGCCGATGGGAACTGCCCACCCCGGTGTCTCGGGCAGAGAAACCCTCTGGCCTCTGTCATCTTCTGGCAAGTGGGATTGTGGCTTCATGTCCTTTAAAAGTTTAAAATGAGCTATTTTTAGGGCTTTCCATTTTCTTGGTATTTAGAGTAGAAAGTGTGTGTGTTCGGGGTGGTAGAAGCACAGGGGGCTCAGCCCAGGGCAGCGAGGGGCTGGCGCATCTGTAGACATTTGTCCCAAAGGGAGGCAGTGGGTTCGCTCTCTCCCCTTGGCACTTCGGGGGGGTCCTGTGTTCCGAGGTGGGTCACACGGTGGCAGAGAACTAGAGCCTTCTGCTTGGGGAAGAGGCCGGGACTACGGAGGCCGTGTAGCTGCACAAGGAGCCGAGACTCAGTCCCTCAGCGCGAGGGCGCGTGCAGGAGAGGCTCCGCTCCCAGCCTTGTCCCCAGAGGGCGGCGGACCCCGCTCAGGCGCTCCAGCCACGGGAGCCCTGGCCACGGGGACGCTCGCGCGGGACCGCCACCCTGGGCAGGCAGAGGACACGCGAAAACATAGGTCTAGAGGATCAGCCCGAAGGGTTTAACAACTTCTCGGGTTTCTTTTCGACTCTGCGATTCCATGATTCTCACTTTGCACAAAGAGGAAAAAAAAAAAAAAGCAGTGTTCAGATGACTTTAAGCAAAAAACAAAACACATATTTGACCCAAAGAAACTGTTTCTTGAGTCTCCGCCTCTGTAGTCCAGCTGAAGCTCTTTTCACAAAAGTTCATCCTGCTGGCTGTCCCCGGAAGTCCCAGCCACATGCCACCAACTCGTCACGGAGCACGTGTCCCATCGCGGTTTTCGGGATGGGCTCCTTTCATTATTTATAAAAGGACAGTGTGCGGGTTGCCAGCTCCTCCTGGTGTGAAGCTCACTCTCTTTTAAAGGTTAGCGCACGGGAGCAGAATTGGGTCCTGCAGTCACAAGGCTGTGGGCATCACGCTGGCCTTTCTCGGGACACCCCTTGGTGGAAGTGCGTGTCTGTGGGTGGCTGCTCTCTGTGACAGGATGGAGGTCTCAGGTGGCCTAGCCGTGGGAGGTCTGGCGCCTTCATCCGTTGCCCGCCACCTGCTTCTTACCGAGAAGCTTCTTGTCCTCTCAGCCAGAAGTCACAGGCATGAAGCCTGCCTGCATCTGGCTGCAGACTTGTTTGGTTTGCCCCATATTACACGCAAATAGTATATGTTCTGTTTCCGACATGTTAAAGTAAGGAGCCATCACATAAAGCTCCAGTTTTCTCCTTCTGGTGGATAATCAGGAAACCTGGTGACACAGGCACAGAGACCCACAGACCCGCCGTGTCACACGATCCGGGGGCCACTCACGGGGACGGGGCCCTGGTGTGTCCTAGGTAAAGGACTCACTAAGTGGTGGCTTCTCTTGCTCGCAGCAGCCCTGACTTGACCACCCCATTCCTGGGGCGCAGGGCATGCCTGGGGTCCCCTACAATTTAGCAGACAGGAACCCCCTGTCTGCTAAAGATCCCAGGATCCATACGCAGCGTATTCTAAGGAACATATTTGGATTTGCGTGTGTTAGAGCTTGTGTTAGAGTTGTCTGTTCTCTCCCCGCGTGAATGCACAGGACAGGCACGGGTCAGCCCCTGCAGTCGTGGGTCCTCACTGCCCCCTCGGGGGTCGGCTGGAGGTGGCCCCCGGGATCTTGAGTGACAATGGCATTTGTGCTCCGGGAGGAGGAGCCGGTGGTTCACGACTGCAGGCTTTAGGCCAGGCCGTGCAGGGGGCCCTTGGAGGTGTGGCCCTGTGGTCACTGCCCACAAGCAGGACTTAGCAGCCCTCTGCAGCGGCATGGAGGAAGAGGGCAGGATGGCCGGCCCTGGCACTTCCGGTCACTTAGCAAGTAGCCTGGCCTCTGTGGCTCAGTCTTGTCTGTAACAAGTTTCTGGAATCACGCTGCCACCCTGACCTGTTGCTTGTGGGAGCAAGTGACATTGAGCATGACAAACACGGAAACGCATCGATGCTCGTTAGCGCTGGGGCCGTTTACGGAAAGGTCACCTTTACTTGGCCCAGTTCTGCTGCACAGTAGCAGCCGGGTGGCCGAGCATCGGTCTGCAGGGCTTCGGGGTGGGGTGGGGCGGGGCACTGACCCCTGCTGAGCCGAGGGCTGATGGCAGAGCTGGCCCAGTTCTGCCGCACAGTAGCAGCCAGGTGGCCGAGCATCGATCTGCAGGGCTTCGGGGTGGGGTCGGGGTAGGACACTGACCCCTGCTGAGCCGAGGGCTGATGGCAGAGACACGGCTCCTGGGGCTCCAGCTGCCCTTCAGGCCCGACCTTGCCAGCCCTAGAGGTGTCCACGTGGTGTGTGCTACGGTTCCCCAAGGGGAGCCATCGAATCTGTTTCAGATTGTGAAGGTTTGGACTTCGTTTTTCCAAGATGCCACATTTTCTTGACCCCAAAACAAACCAGTCTAATCTAGGTCCCTGCCGACGTCATCTGTTCAGGTAGTGGGAATATTTTTCTTTATCCTCATCAGGCAAAGCCCTCTGGCCCTCGCTGAGGACAGGAGAAGCGTGGGCGTCGGGGTTCGCTCATGACAGAGCCCGCGAGCTGGCCGCCTGCACACGGAGCCGCGTGTGTGAGCTGAGGCCTGCGTTTAGTCTAGGCGGGGAGGGACAAAGCCCGAGCAGCTCTCAGCCACCAGGGACACCGTAGTGACCCCTTGGTCTGGTTGGAATTCCATCTGAAGTGGATGGTAGCAGAATCTGAGCCACAGAGGAACTGGTGTGAGGCTTAGTCGTGCTAAGTTTCAAAATCTTAGTCATCCCGCGGGGGAGGGAAGGGTGACGATTTTAAGCAGCTGCTCATTACTGCATCACAGACAGGGACTGCGCTGTCCCCCCAGCTCTTGCTGGCTCACGTGGTGGGTTTCGCATCGCCTTGGTGCGTAACCAGCGTTTTCCTCCGGGCCTGGCTGGCTCAGCGCCGTGTTTGGTTTGTACTGGTTTTGTTTCCAAGGAATCAGAGGAGGTCGTGTGTTGCCACGTCGTCTTTTTTTAAATAAAAGAACTTGCAGAGAAATCTTCCGAAGGTCCGCTTGTGAGTTGCTTCAAACTTTGAAATATTGTTCCCCCAGAAATGATGTTTAAATGGTGGTCACAGTCCCAAGCTGGCTCACAACCCATCATATTTATGCCATTTGGTATAAGAAACAGTATCCTCACGCTAGTCATAACTAATTGGAACTGGAACTAACTTGCCGCATTAAAACGCTTGCTTGGTTTCTTCTCGTTTTGCGGGTCCTGCGGGTTGGCAGAATCTGGAGGTCGATGGCGGCTGGTTGCACCCCCGAACCCCCACGGGGGCGGCGGCCGCTCCAGGGTGTCGAGTCCTGTTTCGGACGTGAGCGTTCCCTCTGCCTCGGTCCGGGTGGATGAACCAGCGTCGGTCTTCGGGCCCCTCCGTCCTAACCGTGACCATGAGCGTCTATACACGGACAGGAAGAGGAAGAGCGAGGCCGGAGGGCCTCTGTCCATCTTCTTCACATTACGTGGACCGAAGTTAGAAGCATCCAGAGAGGGAACCAAGTCGACACCGCCTGAGTGCGGGAGGCGCACAGGGAGGCAGAGGCTCCAGGTCGAGGCGGAGCCAGTGCCGCCGCCGGGTCCCTGCACCGGGGGCCTGGGGATGTGGCAGAGGGGTGGCCGGCAGCTGGCAGCCGCGGCGAGAATGGGTTCTCCCCGGTCGTCAAAGGGAGGTTGGACCGCACCGGCTTCGGCAGCGTGTTGCTTTCCGATTCTGAGTGTTTTTCTAGAAGCTCTGATACGATTTCATTAAAAATGGATTTAAAGCGAATCACACACAGCTTATCTGTTAAACGCTGTTGCTGAGTTTGCCCATGGAATTCCATTTTTAATGAATTAAAAATCTAATACGGAGCACTGTAGAAAAAACTCCTTGTTTGTAAACCTCGTAAGGTAAGAATACAGTTAATGTCTTATCATTAGGAAAGGAAAGTTCGGTTTCCTTTCTTAAAACGTTGTACCTGCAGGTGATCCAGATGTGCTCACCCCTCGGTCGTAAGGAAGGTACAAGGCAGCACGTCACGGTGGTTTGTGTTACATGTGTCGAGCCGACGGCAAATCTTTCCATCTGTTCTGTTAGTACTGCGAAGTTAAGCTCCCCACACGCATCGACACGGGAGGAAATCGGTTGGTGTATGTGTCGTATATAAAAGAGAGAAAACCCAAGTCGCCGAGCTAATAATAACTGATTTCCATTTAAGATGGCAGCGAGAAAATGAAAGTTTAAAAACTTTTTAAGTTACCTCCGTGCCTACTTTTAAGAGAAACTTACCCGAGACTTTCTCGTTTGTACCTGTTAAGTCACGCTGGGCTCCTCTCCCACGCAGGGCATGCTGCTGAAGCGGAGTGGCAAGTCGCTGAACAAGGAGTGGAAGAAGAAGTACGTGACCCTGTGTGACAACGGCGTGCTCACCTACCACCCCAGCCTGCACGTGAGTGTCGCCCCCGGGACCGGCTCGCGGGCGTGGGGGCGGCGGGCGCTGACCGTGGGCGGTGTCCCCGCTTCGGAAGAGAGCCGCGTCTGGTCTCCTGCCCCGCCACGGAGATGACGGGGAGCGAGACACCCCCTTCGAGCGGGCGGGTCCCCTCCCCGACACTCGGGCCGCGGCTCTCGTGGATTCTGCGCAGGGTGGCCATGGAAGGACAAGCGGAGCCAAGAGGAAAGAGGAGCAAGTAGCACGTGGGGGAGGAGGAGCGGGCGCCTCGCAAAAGAGAGGAAAGGGCTCGGGCGCGATGGGGCTCGGGCTCGGCCGAGCGGCCGGGGACAGACGCAGTGTCGGGGAGACGCCGCTCACCGCTCGGGGTCTCCTGGCAGACAGGAGCGCAGTGAGTGCGCGGGGCGAGAGAGGTTTTGCTCTGTGCTGACGAGCTTCGTCGTACTGGCGGTTTAGGACAGAAGGACGGGAGGATTACTGCTGTTACCCTGCGGCAGTGCCGGCGAGCTGCCCGTAGAGGTCTTTGGGCAAAACCTGAGGGTGGGCGTTAGCGATGACCCCTCGGCCGCACGGTCCCCAAATCGCACCTGTTTAATCTGCCCTAGCGTGTAGATTAGGATATACGGTGGTCACTGGTCAGTCGATTGTCTCACTGTGTTAAGCTTTTGATTTAAGTAATTTTAAAATGACGTCGTTATCGACAGGAAGTTAGAAATAAGCATATTGAGGAAAATGAACCTCACTCCCCAAATACCACCTGGAGACCATGACTGCTAGCGTTTCGGGGTGTGCGCTCCCAGCCATCGTGTGCCTTCCGCAAGCATGCGGTCACCCCAGGTAGGCTGCCTGGGGAATGACAGGTCACACGCACCACCATTTCTAACGGGCGTGTAATAGGCATCGTGCACATGTGCCCTGATTGATCTCACGCCATCTCCAGAAGGGACGCTTGGCAAACAAACCTACCCTGAACCGTTTTTACTGTTGTAAGTGACTCTGATCGGCGTCCTCTGTTTACATCTCTGCGCACTTGTCCCTCGCCCTGGGACAGATCTCTCGCCGTCGGCGTCCTGAGTCGGAGAGCACGCGTGTCATTACGGGTTTCCGGACGTGCGGCCGCATTCCTAGAAAGATGACCGGTTCGCCTCGGCCAGTGTGCCAGAGGGCTTGTCCCCACCCCACTCTCGTGAACGTTTACCTTAAAAATGTTAAAGAAAACACGTATATATTCCAATATGATGGGTGACAAGTGTCCCCGTGGGTAGAGCGCCCCCAACCCCCATCTTAGTGCTGCCCTGCCCCCCCCGCCCCAGAAACGTGTGAAACCCAGGTGGCAGGACCTCCCGAGCTTCGCCATCCAGTCGTCTCTCAGGATGTAAATTCTTTCTTGTGCCGAGGAAGCTCCTTTGCGCCTGCTGGACTTGTGGTTATGTGGAGAATCCAGTCGGGTGGCTTCTCCCGGAGGCCTCCAAACTAGAGACTCAGCACCAGCCCCGCCCCCACCCAGGCCTCTGGGGCTCTGCAGCCCCCCACACCCCCAGCTCCTGCCCGTTGCGACGCCAAAGCAGTGCCGGGTGTCCACGGCGCTGCCCCATCAGCTGGAGGCTGCCCGCTCGCCCCCATAGGTCTCCCTAAGGCCCCGTCCAGGGGCAGAGATCCAGTCTCTGACCCAGTTGCTTTATGCCGTTTGGAGAGGAAGGTGTCATCACAACGTTCTCGCTAGGACCACCGACCAGCAAGGAGGGAGATCTGATTGATGATGCTTTTCAAGGCACCTCACGCTCACCTGCTAAGCCCAGGCTTGGTCACCGGAACATTCGCTGCTTCTTGCCAAGGGGGAGAAACGGTGACAACAGTAGGCACCAAAAGATCTCTGCAGGGCGGCTGACGCCCACTTCCCAGCCCAACCTCCATATGTTGTATAACCACAGTCGCGTCTCCAAAAATTCTCCCATGCAGGCTTCGGCCCATGGTGCCCCTGGGGGCTTGCCGAGTCCATCTCTCTTCTCTGCGCGTGTGCGTGGATGCCGCAGGGATGCAGAAGAGGGGTGCGGAGGGGCTCGGTTATAGGATTACGTGGCAGGCGAGAGCCAGTGTCACTTTGAAGTGTGGTGCAGTTAATGCCAGTCCCCTGGGAACTGAGATTGTTGATGCAGGTGCATAATTCCCTAAGGGAGCAGCTTAATCTGGGAATGGATTGGAATTACTAGTGCGTGGAGAGATGGCATGAACTCGGTCGTAATCCCTCATCAATTTTATTTGCACGTCCGGGCTGGGGACGAAGGTTTGGAGACACAGCGAGTCCAGGCACGAGTTCGGCCAGGTGCCAGGAGGGGGTCTGTTCCGTGCTGAGTGGTTGGGTAGCTATGGATCCTGGCGCTTGAGTTTGTCTTTGCTGGGGAGTGGTAAGGGGCATTCGGGGGGTGGCCCAGGGGCAGAGGCCAGACCTCCCTTAATTAGACAGGTGGGAGTACGCAGGTGTGTTGCAAATTCAAGTGCCCAAATCCTGCACCGTGAAGAACAGCCCCGTTGTTTTTGTCTGGAAAATTCCAAAGAGCGACAGAACCAAGGGACCTCAAACACCGAGTGCACTGTGACAGCCGCGTTCACGATCCCCAAGATTTGCTGTGGCCGGAAGACCAGTAGGTGGGTTTGTCGGCCGTGCGTCATGATGCCAGAAATGGTTAAATACTGGGGAAATCTGCCCAGATGAGTAGCTTTGGGCTTCATTACTGTTGGTCATACCCCCGTTCCTGTCCACCGAGCGTGGGGGTCTGCATTGATCTCAGATAGCACAGCCCACAGCCCATTCTCTCCAGGGAGCCAAGGAAAAGGACCTGGCTGAACAATAAGATATTTTTAGATCGCGTTTTCCACAAAGATCCAGCGTTTATCAATAGCGGAGTAACTAACGGTGCCAGCTCCAGGTGTGTGCTCCTAAGTGTCGGTGAGGAGGTGATTTACTTGCCGAAAAGGAAACTGGAGGCCTTTTCGGAAGGTGGAGTCTAATCAGGTAAAACCTTCATAGCAGGCCGCGGGCCGGGGCGCCTGAGGAGGCGTCAGACATGTGACATTCACGTGGGCCCCAGGCGGGCCCCCCCCCACGGCCGACGTGACGTGTAGCCCCATGGTGCTCTCTGTGCCCCTCAGACGTGTGTCCCCCATGCACACGTCGCGGCCCCATCAGGCGGGACCCCGGCTCCGTCACCAGCCGCCTTCGACGTGGTGATCACGGTGAACCCAGGGGGCTGGCCCGGGGTCTCCCACCCAGAGGACCGGAGCCGGAGCCAGCGACGGATTCGGTCTCCGTGGAAGCCACGAGGATGCGCCGAGCCGGCACGGCGAGGGCCCTCGTCGCTCTGTTGCAGTTTCTTCGTGACGACGCCCTCGCCGAGAGTTCGGGGTGCTCAGGAGGAGACGGCCACCAGCAGCGCGTCGCTGTTACCGGCATCGGAAGGCGTGGTCTGTGAGGCTGGGCTCCCTCCCAGGGGCTGACCTGGATGGCGCCGGCGTTTGTGGGCCAAATCACCTTCCCAGGGGAGCGTCCCGGACAGTGCCCCTGGACCACGGCAGGCGAGGGCCAGGGGTTTGCCACAGCAGGTACGGAGCCTGTTGCTGGGGGACAGCTGCGCCCTCCAGCCCCTCCCTGCCCCAGCTACGCTGCATCGCTCCCGGCCGGTTCGCCTGAAGAAGGTGCTCGGCCAGCGGGGACTCCCGCTGTAACTGGCTTTGGGCGCCATTACCTGATCTTGCTAAAAAAATTCCTGGTGGTGTTTTCAAATACCTTCACTGGATGCTCTTAAGAGAAAGCTCTCCGGGCAGAGGCCAGCCCCTCTCCTTAAGGGACAGATACGGTTTCCGTATGCCACGGGCGTCCCGGCAAGTGTGACTGTGAGAGAGCATCCTGGGGCCACGAACTGCACATTTCCACCCCAAGCAGACGTTGTGCAGACACCGCTGTGGCAGGTGTGTGGCCCTGGCCGCACCCGGTGCTCGCGGAGTCCCAGCCGAGTGACAGGCTCTTCCAAACCGAAGCTTCGGAAAGAGGCCGCCGGGCACGCATCGGGGGCAGCGGGCCGGGCCGCACCGCTCCGGCGGGGTCGGCGTGAGGCTCCCGTGCGCCTGGAACAGGTCAGCTGCCAGGAGGAACCCCAGCGCGGTCCCCGAGGGCCCCCTGCTGCCTCGGAACCCGGGCACGTTTCTACGTGCGCAAGACTTCGTAGCAGCCCACGTCGTCACTTGCTGCGGGTCAGCGCTGTGTCCGGTTCCCCGGGTCGCATCTTCTCCCCGGGCCCGCGGGTGTCTCAGTGCTGCGGCTCCATCCTTGGATGCGTCTTGCTGCTCACCGCCGGCCCCGAGCTCAGCTCACGCACAGGTGACTTGGGGGACCACAGCCCTCAGTCCCTGTGCGCCGCGGCTTGGCCTCTCTCATCCGTTTAGCACAGGCTTCCCCTGCACGTGATGCAGGGGTGGTTAAGAAGCCCTTTCCCCAGGCATCTTCCCTGCTGTCGAGACCCAAGCAGCTCTGCGGGGGAGGGGAGAGCCCCTCTCTGCAAGCAGTGGGACAGCCGCCCGTGCCTGGCCCGTCACAGGACGTGGCGACTCGCCTGGAAGTCGGAGGGGAAATGGGCAGACTGTCGATCCCACCCAGACTGAGGACGTTCCCTAAACGGTGCTGTTGTCAGGGCCTCCGGCCCCGGGTGCCCTCGCTCTGGCTCCACGAAGCCCTGGGCCCACCCCTCCCCACCCTCCACCCCTCCACCACTGCCGCAGGTCTGAGCCTGCTGCAGCCCTTCCCCCAGAGTTTAGGAGCCGTCTGCAGTGGCTGCCACGGGCAGATGGGGTCCCCGGACCTCCTCATTGTAGGCAGAGAGCAGGAGGGAGGCGTGTTGGCGGGTCTGGACCCCAGGTGTCCTGGAGAGCAGTGGCTCCCACCCTGGCTGCCGATGACAGCCACAGGGTCCAGCGGCAGGCGCGGGGTAGCTGGGCAGCCCAGTCGTGCTGACTGGGGAGGCCGCAGGGGACCTGCCAGC
>NW_006434828.1:1312977-1314469 GCF_000325575.1 Pteropus alecto
TGCTGACGAAGGGCGTGGGCTGGGGGGTTCATAAGTGGACCCGCAAGAATTAGCTCCTGGCCCCCCGGTTGAGCGCAGACTTTGCGGGGCCCTGGCCGGAAGGCTGTGCTGGGCGTCCTCGTGGGGACGTGTGGCAGGCGGACACGGCCCTCCTGGGCGCCGCCTCCGGCTGATTTGTGCTCACAGTGCCCACGCTTTTGCAAACCTCCTTGGCTTGCTTTCCCTTTCTGTGTGTTGCCTGGTTGGAAGCAGCTGTGACTGACCATCATTCTAACAGGACGTCCGTTCATTCCGAGACGGATGTGGCCACACGAAGCCCCCGGTGCTGTATGTCGCTGGTGTCTGTTTTGTGTCCACGTCACTAGAATCACAGCTTGGACTCTAAGTTGTCACCAGAACGCTGACTTCAGTAAGTTTCTAGTTTCAAAATCAAACAGAAAGTCTACTTCATTGGTGGTGCAAAAGTACCCGAAACAATGATTTCCTAAGCAGGTGTCCTTCACCAAAAAAAACTCACACGAAGAAAGGGAGAGAGACTTTTGCCGTGAGAACTGCGGCCTGTGCCCACTGCTGGTAGCTGTCACTCAGAGCACACCCCGTCCTTACGCAGAGCAGGGAGGGACATCTCGCTTGAGGGTTCACTGAGCATCTAGCAGGTCCCTTCGGCCAGCTCCATTCACTTCCCGAGGCGGAGCACGAGCTTCTCGAAGTGTCGACCGTTGAGTTACACTTGGAGAACCGGTCAGTCGGTGTCCCCAGAACATTGCAGGGTCAGACTAGCTTGTGTGTGTAGACAGCGAGACAGACACATCCACAGCCCACGTGTCCGGATGTAGGAGCCCTGAGAACAGGCCCCCCTTTCTCACTGAGAGTGACGTCAACGTGTCACGTCTGTGACAGTCAGCTCCAGTGAGCGTAACCTGTGTCACGGCGAGTGAGCGTTTGACCTTGTTCCCTTTATAAGCCACAGTGCTGGACGCTGTGTCCTGCCCTGTGTGTTCCCTCCCGCTCTGGCTTTGAGAACTTCTGGGCTGCTGTCCAGGTGGTCATCCACGCCCTTCCTCCACGAGACGCCCCCCGATGCCCATGAACCCGCTGTTCTGGCGCCTCCCCCGTCTGCACTGCCCCCTCGTGTAGCCTCAGTGAGGGGTAGGGCTGTGCCCTGTCCCCACGTTTTGCCCGGGGCTGGCGTGTGCTCGGCACACGGGTCAGCCCTTGTGAGTCACGGAGTCGAGTCACACGGCTCCTGCAGCATCATCGTCCCCGGCCTGCCTGGGCTCAACCTCACCACCAGTCACCCTGGCTCTGCTTTAAAAGTCCCGGTGAGATTCAGACTGAGAAAACTAATCACGTTGCACCGTCGTCCCCCCTAAGTGTGGCTTAGCTCACTCCAGGGTCGAGGAGAACATGCATGTGGCGGCATACAAACGCCACAGAACCTAAAAACTCTGCTGGAATTTAAAAAGGCCTTTTAAAACCCGCGTGTCAGGAA
>NW_006434828.1:1314485-1317828 GCF_000325575.1 Pteropus alecto
GGTGGGGGGGGGGGCCCTGGCGGCACGCGAGCCTCAGGCCGGTGGGCGTCACTTGTAAGTGGCGTGAGGACCGCGCCCCGCGCTTCTGTGTGCGTTACTGGCCCGGCAGGAGTCGGCTCTGGGGAGGCAGGAAAACCCCACATCTGTCCACTGTTCCTGGGACGAAAGGCTGAACCCTGTGTGCCTGCACTTTGCCGAGGCCGGGGCAGAAGCTCCCGTCCCCGAGTCTACAGGCATCTCTGCTTCCCCCCGAAACAGTCACCCTCACGGGTCACTTCCCCGGGCACCCCTGGCCTCTGCAGCCAGCGGTGTGGGCGTCACCCCGAGGGGCTCCGTGTGTCCATCTTGTCTGCTTCGGGTCGTGCCTAGTGCTCTGTCTCTCCAGGAAAGGCTTTGAGGCCGCTCGCCATGGCGAGTGACGCGGAAGGGACTTGGCAGTCCCCGCGTGTGTGGCCACGCAGGAGCACAGCCCCGGCGCTCACGGCGGAGCGCGGGCATGGCTTCATGTCCACGGCTTGTCCACAGCAGGGGATCGGGAGCGTGGGGTCCCTGGCCTCCACAGTGTCGTTTTCTCGTCCGTCCTGAAGTCCTCTCCTTCCTTGATTCCTGGGGCGCCCCGTCCACCCCTCTTAGTCGAGTCTGTCTTGTGAGCAGGTGGCAGGTGCCCGGGGCGGGCACCTGCAGCGTGCTTTCCGATCGCGGCTCGGCCCCGCCGTCCCGCGGTGGCCTGGAGGCAGCTCTGGAGCGAGGGGACCCGTGGTGCTGGCGTGCGCGGACGTCCCTGAGCCCCTTCGAGGCCGATCCCTCTGCCTCTGCAGCCTGGTCCCTGCCTTCCCTCCGCCCTGAAGTTCATCCAGGAGGACCGCCGCGGTCACACGCACGGCACGGGCTCCATGCCTGCCTGTCCTGGGCTCCCAGGCCTGCATGTCCGTGCGGCCATGGCGCCCGGCCCAGCACGCGCCCTGCTTCACATCGCAGTCCTCACTGAGCGAGGGTCTCGGTGGGAGAGGAGCTTCCGTCGTCTTGTCGTTTTATTTTGTCCTGAATTGCGGTAAAACGCACTTAAATTTTGCCATCTTAACCATTTTAAGTGCTAAATACATTCACACTGTTCAGCCACTCTCCAGAGGGTTTTCATCTTGTGGATCCATGACTCGGTGCCCACTGCCCGGTGGCCACCCGTCCACTCCGGTCTCTCTGGTTTTCGGCTAAGTACCTCCCGTGAGTGGACTCGCACAGCGTTTGTCTTTTTGTGACCGATACGACGTCTTCGGTTTTCATCCCTGTTACAGCCTCTTACGGGATTCCCCTCCTTTCTGAGGCTGGATAACATCTCACTGTGCGGATGGACGTCTTCGGTTTGTCTGTCCATCTGCGGGTGGACGTTTGGGCGGCTTCCTCTTCTTGGCTGTCGGGAATGCGGGTGCGCAGATAACTCTTCGGAGCCTGGGACGTTCATGTAAACTTCAGCGTAGGGAACTGTGGAGAGACTTGCCGCCCTAAGCCCGGCCCTGGCTGAGACAGACGGTTGGGAAGTTGGCCTGGCCCGGTCTGTCATGAACATGGCAGACTGTGGAGGTTACTAACCGGATGATGGTCCCTAACCCCACGGAATGAAAACACCCCCCAGCGCCCTGCTCATAGGGCTGTCGTGTCTGCCAAGTGCATGACGGTCCCTGACTGAGCTTCAGGTGACCTTGGAAATATTTTCAGCGTTGATCCAACCGGTTTCAGAGAGTCTGATAAATTGTCTCTATCATATACGAGTGCTTCCGAACCCACGGAATGGTACTGCCATGGCGGCATAAATATTTTCAGGAAACATCTACACCTTTGGTTAGAAAAAGATGACTGTTGAAAAGCTCGTGCGTGTTATTGCCCATACACCCAAAACTTCAGACTCTTTATCACAGCCTTATTTCTGCCTGAGGAAGTTCTTGTTAATTTTTCTACAGCCCTGAGGGTTTGGAAGATGTTTAGGATTTACAAATAAAAGGGCCAGGATGTGCCCTCACTGTGATACACATCGTCTTGATGACGCAGAGTGTAAGCAGGGTGCGACCAGACAAGATAAAGTCTTCATAGCTCTGTAACTAAACCACTTAGATCCTACATAACCTATTTTTTTCTACATCGAAAAATTCTTCTGCCTTTTTGCTCTTCTACATTAAGAATAAAAATAGTAATGTATAGGTGTATATGTGTGTTTCTGTAAATACACAGATTCAACTGTGTCGCTGGTGGACTTGGGTCTTTCAGCTTCTCGGAGAGCCGACGAAACATCGTCTTACCAGTACACGGCCCGCTGTTTGGCCCTTTGTACCGTCTCTGTCATTTTGTTGTCCATTTTTTGGCCTTTTCAGTGTTCGCTAATTACGGCTGGAAATTCTCAAGGTAAATAAATCAGAGCCATCCATTCTCCTCGCCGACAGTAAGTCGCTGCCGAGAACTCAGTGGGAGAGGGTGGACGTGGGGAGCCGTGAGGAGAGGCTCTCCCACGTCTCCCAAGGAATTGAACTCCATCGCTGTATTTTATAAATATTGTCTCGTGCGGCTCGTAACCTGATTGCCGCCGAGGTCTGGCGGGGAGGGAGAGGTGGAGGTGGAGCGGCCGGCTTCTCAGGTGCGCCCGTGGCCCCGAACGGAAGCCAATCAAGGTGCGATTTATGTTCATTAAATGCTTGTCAAAACTGAAAAATTTTCTAATCAACAGCAATCTAGCCGCAGCCCCCTCGATGGCTGGGAGAGCCGCCTCCGCCGAGCGGCTATTTGCCTGTTACGACTCTAGGCTAAGACTCCGCTGATGATTACATTAGGCTAAGCTGCGGAGCAAATGAACCGTGTCTCATTTACGTGCCCGGAGCTGCAGTGCAGCCCTGCCCCGCAGGGCACTTGATAGCGTTTTATGGCTTTAAAATTAGTGTAGCTTCCCATTTGCTGCAGGGCGCTGCATGTTATGCCTTTGAACTCAATAAGCAAAGGGAAGGGGGCCTTTTGTTTTCCTCCCTTGTTTCTCTGTCTTGCGTTTTAGCAGTTTTGTTTTGCATCTTTTCCAGACGGCATTTTGCAATAAAAATGTCTGACTACCGTATCCAGGCCTCCCCCACCAAAAAAGAGATCAAAAGAGAGAGAGAAGGAAAGGGGGAGCGGGGGAGGGAGAAGGAGAAGTAGAAAACATCACACGTTTGCAGAGGACAGTTTTTTCTCCTCTGCGGCGAAGTGAAAAATAGCTTTGCAGGTCGCCCCTCATGGCCGATCGTCGGAATCGCTGCCTCTGTGGGAACAGCACCCTTAGTTAGCTTCAGAAAGGCCCACTGGGATCCAGACGCAGCCCGTCCGGCGG
>NW_006434828.1:1317869-1338758 GCF_000325575.1 Pteropus alecto
ACATGGGTCCGGGGCTCGGCGTTCTTTCCAGCGCGTCGTGTGTCAGCCCAGTTCGTCGCCGCAGCAGCCCTGTGAGGCAGAAACGGGTGACGATCCCTATTTTAAAGTTGGGGAAGTGGGGACCCAGAGCGTCCAGTCGCGTGCCCCGAGCACGCAGCTTCTGAAGGTTCGAGGTCGGGGCCCAGGCGCCGTCTCCCTGAGGCCGCGCCGTGGCCGGGAGGAAGCTGACTTGTCTCCTGCAGACTGACTCAGTTTCTGAAACCAGAAAATGACATCACTCCGTGAATTGACTGCAGTGCGTGTGAAACGAGTCTGATTATATTACTGGAAACGCCTTGGCCGGCAGTAGCATTCGGGAAACAGAATAAGGCCGAGAAAAGCACTGCATGGGGAAAAATAAACGATGCGCCTTCTCAACAGGCCTGGCGAGGCTTTAGAAATCAGAAGAAGGCCTTAAATTTTGTGATGGGCAAAACCCGGAGGGGGAGGTTCCTCCTCTCCCACGTTGGGTCACATGGCCGAGGAAAGGCCTGGGGTCGCCAGTGTCCTTAGAGGACACAAGTGTATGCTCTTCATGTTCAAAACCTGTGCTTTGAAGTGCTGCACGTCCTAGCAGATCAGCCCAAGAAATCTCAAGTGTTTGAGAGGTTCAGATAGACCCAACATCATGATGGCGGCAATTCCTATGTAACTCGAAATTTGCAAGGTCTAACTACTGGTCCGGTTGTTTCCAGCCGTATCTAATTATTAAAATCGTCACATAGCCAAGGAGTGGTGCTGGCCCCTTGGAGGTCACTGTCCTGCCGGCCTTCAGAAGAGGCCCGTGGCGGCTGAGAAGACAGGAAGCCGTTTTCAGATCCGACACGTTTGTTTTGTGCAAGCTGGGTTTGAACACACATGGGTTATACAGCTGGGTCGCTGTTTGATTTAGCCCAGAACGAGAAGAATCTCTCTTGCCATGGAAAGCTCAGTATACTAGATCAGTCAAGGCAGATATGATCGAGAAGGGAAAGGTACGTTATAATTCAGTTTGGGATTTTGTGCTGTTTTGATTTACATGATAATTACGACTCTCCCTGGGCTCATGTCGCACGCTTGCCCCGTGTTGGGTGCGGGAAGCACGTGGGCTGGAAGGGTCGCCCTCACGGTGGGGCGTGAGCTCGCTGTTGTACGGGACGCCTGCCAGCACTGATCCCCACGACACAAAGCCACGTCTCTTTCACCAGGCCCACGACAGCCTTTACGAATAAAAGAATCAGGCCATAACCGCCGGCTTTGCCTGTCACCCCGAGGCCTCCGGTTTGCCAGGTGCCTTCTTCCTGTGGTGGCCACGTGTCACACGGACGTGGCATTTACAAGCATTAGTCGAGTGGTGTGTCGGAGGCAGCCCCAAAAGTGAAACTCAGGAATTCTGTTGCCTGTTTCGGGAAACAAAATGGTTTTTCACGGGGTTTTTCACTTTGGAGCTGCCTCCTGCCTTGCTATTGTGACGATCCTTTGGAGACAGGGGAGAAATTGTCTTCTTTGAGGTATGTGATCTGAAAGGACAGGGCAAGAAGATTTTTCCAGAGTTTTACAGCATTTTCCTAGTGGTTTTAGGGTGCCACTTCCTCTGTGCCTGTGACTACCTATGAGGCTCTTGTTTATTATCCATGAATGTTGAGCTTGAACATTTGCTCATCTCCGAATGGATGGTGTCATGTCTGTCTTTATAAATTAGCTTCCTTTGAAAAAACAGTGTTGCGTGGAGTTCGGGAATAGCAGTGCATTGAGCGATGCTTCTCTTACATACTGCTTTTCGAGCCCAGAAGTAAAGGCTTTTTAAAAATAGAACTTGTACAAACTACTGCTTCCTCTTTGCACCACAGACGCCCATGAAGTGCGGTGGAAATAGGGAATAATGAGTCACTCCTTTCCTCAAGGACGAGACAGACAAATCTGAAGACCGTTTCTAATTCCTTCGTGCAGGTCCGGCTCGCGTGCCCCGCCCCCAGCTGTGAGCATATAGCATCCTCGCGAGAGCCGTGGGCTGCTTTGCGAACATCACGCTGCACTGGCGGTTCTCAAACCTGCTGGCCTAGGAACCCCCTTACTTTCTTTTCTGTAGATTATATCTGCTGATATTTATCATGTGAAAAGTTAAAACTGAGAAAGTTCTGAAATAGTCACATAACTCATTCAAAATAATAGTAAAACTATCGATTACATAATATTATCGCATGAATAAGATTTCCATGAAAAACGTTTTCCAGAAGAAAATCGTGACAATAGCATTGTTTCACATTTTCTTCAAGGCTCTTTGCTCCCTGGTTTGGTAAGAGAGAGTTGGGTTGTCGTGGCTGCTGCTGACTTCGGTCTGTCATGATGTATTGTTTTGGTCAAAGTGAGAGAAATTCTTGTCTTATACAGTCTGTCGGAAACAGGAGGTGTATTTCAGTAGCCGTTGGGGATCATCGTGGATGTTCTTGGATCCTACACCGAAATTCAACATGTGACAGTTTCCTACAGCTTAGGAATGCAGCATGGAATCTGAAACTGTCACCGAATTTTTCCTTCTCTGCTGCATTAGAATCCATTGATCTGTCTTGTACTTTGAATAATCTTTTATCTACGGCCATGCTACCCTGAAGGAGCCCGATCCTGTCTGATCTCAGAAGCTAAGCAGGGTCGGGCCTGGTTAGTACTTGCATGGGAGACCACCTAGGAAGACCAGGTGCTGTAGGCATTAAAAAATAAAAAAATAAAAAAATAAATAAATAAATAAATAAATAAATAAATAATAAGAGATTGTAAGCTGACAAAGTCCTTGCAATCTGTGAGGTCAACCAAGGGTTGCCTCACCTAAAGAAAGTAAGTAAGTAAATAAATAAATAAGCAAAATAATCTTTTATCCATGCATCAGTCATTTCAAAGGTATTGTTTAACTGAGGTATGGAGATGTCCAGATGGTGACACTTTTCATTATGTCATATCCCAAAATCATAGTTGTGTCACCACCGGGCTTGTCAGAGAAATATAAGTATTTGGCAGGTGTCAAATTCATGGTGAGAGATACAGGTTTTTAAAATTCTCACTGTCACTGGAATGCTCATTGGTCACACATACTGTCAGCTGTTTTCCTTGCAATGTTCACTTTGTTCATTTTCCAGAGACCTATCTGCCAGACGCTCAAGACTGAATCATTATAGTTAATGTCTGATATGGTCCTTTCAAGTAAAAATGTCGTCCCAGCGAAAATGGCTAGTTCAGCTTGCAACTCAAACAGTCACCAAAGTGGTTTTCCACAAGTGAACGCTCGGCCTGAAGGACCTGGCAGGCACGCTTCACGTGTGCTTTGTAGGTCACCACCCAGAACATCCAAAAGGTGTGTACTCCAGGGTTGAAAAGAATTTTTTTAATCAGTTGCTTTTTTTTTTTTTTTGGTTTATTAAGAACATGCTTACGTGCAACTGTTCTTGTTTGCATGTAGAGAGCATGAGAATGAATAAAATAATGACTAAACCTTACAGTTTGGTGCCACTGCCTTGATTTCTGCTAAGGAGCCAGCGTTTTTACCCACCAGCAGTTTAGCGCCATCAGCAAATTTCAACACAGTGAAAAAGGCAGACAGTGTCTTGGAATTGTTTTAAAAAATAGTACTGAACTAGTCAGCCCCCTATCAGGGTGCAAAGGACAACAGTTTGAGGACTCCTAAGCTGGATCATGCAAAGAGGAAAAATCCAGTTAGAATGACCACGGCAAAAAGACCCAAGCAAATATCAGTATGTCCTAACAGTGACCTTAGACAAAATATTATGTATTCGTGTAAGATACTAAATTTCTCAACATTTATGTACAGGTAGAAATCACATCTTACTGGGGAAATCTAATGGAAACAAAGATTTCTACTATTTTTCTCCGCTATCTAATTATGGAAATGAAGAGTCTTAATACTTTTTAAAAGTATGTGTAAAATTGGAAATGATGTCCATTGCATTATCTGTACTTGAAGAGAGAGCAGACTTTCAAAGCATTTCTGACCTTGAGATGCCAGCCATACTGTTTATGCATTTCGGTTTAGCTTTAAGATCTTGTTAACTGCGTTTGGTACCCTGTGAACACTTGGAGCAGACCATCTTTCACCAGACAGCCAAAGGTAACGTCCCGGTGGGAGACACTGAGAATCAATACAGTAAGAGTATTTTTAGGGACTCTTGATGGATGGCTGTATTTTGAGCTTAACGTGGAGTGCCAAGTGCCCCAGAGCTGACTAAGATGAACTCGCCATTTACTGAGCCCTGTAGACGCCATCACGCACGTGGAGGGTGCTGAGATCCCCAGGGCCAGCGAAAAGCGTGTCTTTTCCCTTCGTCCTTTCGGGGAGAACTCCTGAGGTTTTTTTTTTTAAGTCGCCCTGTGTGGCGTTTTGCTCGCGAGGACTTTGTGCCACTCTCCCTTCTGGAGCATGGTGTCATCCAGCTGATCATCTCCCCATCCTGGTACCGCATAACCGCGAGATTCTAGGACAGCGTCGTACAGCAGCCAATCAATTAATCTTCCGCGTCAGGAGGGACCTGGTCCACCGAGGCACTAATGAGTCCGCGGCCTCTCGGAAGGCGGCCCCGCGGAAGGTGGGAGCCACGTAGGCTGTGCTGCTGTCAGAAGCCGAAAGCCGGGGGCGGCAGCACAGTTCTCACTCGCTGGCAGGTTTCTCTCATTGCACCTCATTTGCATCTGGGACATCAATTAGCATGTTTGTTGAGGCTAATTGAATGAAACTCAATCATAGCTCTTAATTGCTTGACTATGTGAAAAGAAATCACATTAATGCAGCTAATTAAGTGTACGGCAATAGATGCAACATAATTAGGAGCGGAATGTAAAAAACAAGGGCTGGCAGAGGTGTGGAGCGGGGTTGCAGGGGACACGAGGCACGGCCGCAGCCGCGGACGTCACTCCCGCAGCCGCTCGGCGAAAACGACCCACGCGAGGAGCATGGACGGCCGGCCGAGGAGAGAAATGCAAATAGGGTTGCCATTACTACTTTTTCAAGCTGTTGAGGGGCAGGAGATGGCACCTCTGGGGGGCCTGGCTCTTGAGTGGGCCCCGGGGACTTGTTAAGTGCTGTTTAAAAGTACTTGGCTTTGAATTACCCTCATGCCTTGTTAAAGGGTTTTTTCCCCCCTTTTATCTTCGATCAGCATTTTCTACAAGGAACACGGAGAAGCGGAGTGTCTGTAGCATTTGCATATCAAAATCAGGCTTGCCATCTCGATTTTACCCAGGGAGCTCCCTGCCTCACTCAGACCCGTCAGCCCATACACCCCGCTTCTGAGGAGGCAGCGTTGTTTGGCGCTTGTAGCTTTAATTCCTCCCGAACTGGGCCCAGGAGAGAGGAAAAGGCCGAGTTCTTTCAAAAGCGGAAAACTCGGCGTCTCCAGTTTCTCTTGGGAGACGCTGGAAGCCACAGACTCACGTGTCTCTGCATCCCACCTGTGTCTGAAGCGCCACCTCGAAGGGCATCCATGGATGAGGACTTGCATTTTGCAAAGTTTTTAAAACTTGTTATGGCTTGAAATTTAAAACGTGCCAAATTTATATTGTGTTTTGTTTTTTTTTTAAAGAAGTAGCTCTGGTGAAGTTTCAACACATAAATAACTCAGACAAGAGGACAGATCCCGCCTCTCCCGGTGCATGCTGGGCCAACAGATCCCCCCAGTGCATGCTGGGCAACAGATCCCCCTCCCCCAGTGCATGCTGGGCCAGAGACAAATGTGTTCCCTTGGCATGTCAGACCCAGAGAGCAGACACTTGGTAGATTTCTGTAATGATTCTAAATAAAATGTCCTGGTTATTGTATGTTAAAATATGCCTATTAAAAGAGCCCATGCTGAGGCTTAGTCACTATCTGATTAGTCTCATTTTGGAGCCCATAAGCAATAAATGCTCAATTACACTCCTGTTATCGTATTTTAATTTGTTAAGAATTGGCATTAAAGAAGAAAGTTATAGCAAGTTGATATTTTTAAAGGAGTACGCAAGAAGGAATTCATTATTTACAAGCCTTAACTTTGGTCTCAAAACTTGGGTTTGCGTATTTTCGGTAACGTTAATGGAAGTCAGTGAACGACACTTAAGAACGACCTTTGTTTTTTTTAGGTGACCTTGACGTTAGCGCTGCACTAACTACAGGTCGCTTCCTTCCCTGATGTGCTGTCCGTGCCCCATCCTCAGCACACCGACCTTGGGCAAGAGGCTTCCAGCCCTTTCTGTCCTTCGGTCCGTTCTAAGGATAATGACTCTATGCCTCTGCTCCACATCCTTCTTCATAGTCAGTCATATTTGGGGGAGTTCTCAGGCGTCTTGACTTCCGTGTGGAGTCTTCAGCCTGCACCAAGCTGGACACAGCTGTCCTTTTCCCCAAAGCCACAGCTCTCCTCCAAGATGGCCATGGCCGACCCCAGCCAGCCCGCCTGGTGGGCGTCGAGATGGGCCAGCGCCTCTGCCCCGTGGCTGACGCTGCTGAGGGCGGCGTACCTCGTCCCCTCCTCTGGAGGGCTCGCTGGGTTTGCCCCCATCGCACTGCAGACTCTGATCCTCCATCCGTCTTTAGTCCCCTGTGCCTCCTGGTCCTAGGCATCTGAGGTCTGTCCTTAGGAGGTCACCGGGGACCCTGAAGCATCTTTCCTCCGGGGATAGTGCGTGGCGAACCTTCTAGGCTCTGGTCACCGCGGCGGGGTCGTGCCCTCCCGTTACAGCGTCTCGTCCTGCCTCTTCCTCTGTTGCGAGTCCCTCTCCGCCCTCTCTCCCGGGTCTGGGCCGGCTCCCAGGCAGCCGCACCTCTGCGGGCTTCATGTCGGGGCGAGGACTCTTTATGCTCGAGGCCCGCCCTCCCTCCTGCAGACGACTCCCTGTACCCAGGACCCATTTCCCGAAGCCGCTGGCACCCTTCTCTTGGCTTCCGTCACTCTGGGCCCCCGAAGCTTCCTGGACATACTGCGGCCGACATCCCTCATGCCTCAGGCTGGGTCTTCATCTTCTAGAACGTTATCTCGTTCTCTCTCGGCATCGGTTGGCTGTCGTTGGCAGTCACGAGGAAACAGCTCATTTTTCCAACCTTCCTGGGTCCCTTGCAGCCCACAAACTGGTTAGTTCGGCACTTCCTCTGAAATTGCGTTGACCCAAACTTAACATTTTATGCTCAGTATGAATTACTTGGGGTCTTTCTTCAATATTCTAAAAGGAACCCACCAAGATTCTGCGAGGAGGGCATCTGTTTATTCCATTTCCTGCTTAGTCTTAAAACACGTGAAATGGTACTTACCCACGAGTGCTTTAGAATCTGTCCTCTCCTAGTGTGCAGTGTCAGCTTAATAATGACATGTTGATGGGGACAAGGCGGCTGGTTGCCCAAAAGCTGCACGAAAGGCTCGGTGATTCCTAATTCACAACAGGCCCCTCGCCCGGCCTTCCGCTGCCTTTCCCCGCCCCCCACCCGCCCGCAGCCCTTTGGCGTATCTTAGTCCACACCGAGTTGTTCGTCGCTGAGGGGCCGCACAGGGCCGTCACCGCCAACCCAGGCTTCCTGCGGTTCCCTGGCAGCTGCTCGTCATTCACCCCCAGAGCATAGTGGACAGCGAGGCGACACTTGCGCACCAAGTAAGACACTTAGTTTTCAACATCCAGCCGTCATACACTCGCCGGTGACCTCCGCGCTGTTGGGACACCATGCCACCACCCCCGCGCTGCCCTTGCTGGTCCTGAGCCATGCCTTGAATTTTACTTAGAGATTTCGCCCGACGCCCCCCCGGACAGCTTCGGTCTCGTCTAGGTGTGTGGCGGGGTTGCCATCTGAGACAAAGGCCGTAAAGAGCAGCAGTTGGGAAAATGGGATTTCGTGTCCGTGTTTACTTTCCCCGGGGGTTTCTCGTGCCCTCTGATGGACGCATCCGCCGTGGCGCCTGGTGTGTCCAGGTTCGGGGTTAGTTCGGGACTCAGGGCAGAGCTCTGGTTCAGTGCGATGGTGCTGTCACCACACCACACAGACCACGACCTCGTGATTTCTGAGGCGCCCGCCGCAGTGGGAAGCGCGCGGGAGCGTAGCGCGTGGCGTCAGTAGAGCACCTAGGCCCGGGCGGTGCTGGGTCTTCCTTTTAATCTGTCTTGGATGTTTGACGTTTTGCACAGGATTACATGCAGAACATCCACGGCAAAGAGATCGACCTTCTCAGAACCACTGTGAAGGTCCCTGGGAAGAGGCCACCCCGTGCCACGCCGGCCTGCGCGCCCGTCTCCAGCCCGAAGGCCAACGGCCTCGCCAAGGACATGAGCAGTTTACACATCTCACCAAATTCAGGTAAGCGCACAGCACCCACGCCGGCCAAGCCGAGTACGACGGCCACCACGGCCGGAGGCCTCCGTCGAGCTGTGTGGGTCCCTTGGAGACTAACTGTTATGTCGTAGATTAAGGTTTAGAGGCCTCGCCTCTTCTGCGGGTGACCCCTCCTCCATACCTGTCGGTCCCGTGGCTGCCAGCAAGCAGATGCTGGCACTTTGGGTCACGGCTGCGTGAACTAAAGCACTAGGTTTCCCCAGAACGGGGTGGCTGTGAGTTTTAATGCATGATGGAGGGTGTCAGGGCCATCTAAACAACGTGAATGAATTGTTGACGCATCACGGATTCGCGTTAACTAATCTGGAGCGGTCCAGCGTGTAGATGTGAAGGCCTTTGGGAGCGAGGCTGAAGGAAGCAGCCGGACCCGTGTGAAGTTTACGTTCTCAGTCGTTGGTTTTCTTTTTTCTCTCGTTTGCTTTTTAGTTCAGCATCAGAGAAAGATAGTGTTTCCTCAGAGTTAGGTGTAAATTCCTGGCCTTCGTGTGCACGAAGCCATTCGGAAACGGGGTTCGTTTTCAGTTACCAGGCTTTGCAAACGACGGCCCTGGCCTTGACCTTCGGGTTTGGGACGGCGGAAAAGGCGCCGCAGACACACCGAACGCCGTCGGCGCGCAGGTCTCTCCCGTGTGCTTCCCCAGGTCCCTTTCCTCTCCCCCGCCGTGTCCCATCTTCGCCAGACAAGTTCCTGTTCCACAGCGGCTTCTGGCCTCCGTCTCTGCTCCTTAGAGGGGCTGCCTTTCCCCCTTTCTGGAACGTTAAGTGCTTTTTAAGAGAGCCGGTGCCGACCCCGCGGTCCTGTGGCATAAACGACATTGGTCGGCGACAGCAGAACCCGCAAAAGGAGCGAGAATTTGGGTCCCTCAGCCTGGGTTCTGCTGCCTGCTTCCGAGGGGTGCCCGGCAGGTCACCGCTCCACCGGCGCTTCGGGCTGATGTGGCGGGCCCGCCCATGTCACAGAGGTGATGGCGGGTGAGGCCGCATGTACGGAAGTGCCACGAGGCTTGTCAAGGACAGTACAAAGGCCAGCCGTGGCTCCTCACCAAAATAAACCTGGGCCCTCCGCTAATGGAGGGACACACCAGCTCCCCCCTGACAGGGGAGAAGCGTATCGTGCCTGGTCTCTGTGACCTGCTGACCTTCTTTCTGACGCGGACGCGATCCTTCCCTTTGCGTGCCGGCGCGGTACCTCTGCAGGATGAGAGAGAAAAGCGCCCGAGGAAAAGAATCGTCTGTAGTGACTCCAAAGCCGGTGTCTTTGCGGCTTTGTATTTCTAGATTCGGAAACTGTGCACTGCCTGTTCCGTGCCAGGCATCGTGCGTGCTGTGGGTAGCGAGACCTCCGGAACCTGGGTACGAGGCAGCCCCTTATAACCAGCCAATTTTCCGCTTCCCCCTCTAGCCCATCGTGTCACATGTATCCATTTATTTATTCAAGTCAACAAGCATCTGTGGAATTTCCGATGTATGCTAAGGCATCGTCGCAGGCCCTGGGGACACGGGAGAATAAGACATAATCCCTGCCCTCAAGAATCCTACCCTCTGGTCGGGGAGAGAGACGAGGAGACAAATCCAGGCAGTGCAGTGCAGTGCAGCAGCTCACAGTCGGGGTGCACACAGGCGTGAGGGCCCGGGGGCCGCGTGGTCCACTGTACCCCGGGAGGTGGGCAAGGCACCTGGGCCGCGCTACGCGTAGTGCAGGGCCGGGGACTTTCTAGGCAGGATGAAGGAAGAGCTCTGACAATTTGAATTACCGGACATGTAAGATTTGGAGTTTGAACTTCTTAACCTTGAGACTGGAGATCTTTGGGGCTCAGCTGCCACTCGTCCTAAGGAAAACGTAATGTTTGATAACAAAGAGAAAATGCAAAACGCCACGTAAACTCTACAGCATCCCATGGCGTGGGTTACATCACGGACCTCTGCTAAGGGAGCGAGTTCGCGTCTTCCGAAGGCTAATTTCTCAGGGCCCAGTTTGGTCCTCTTGCAGACGTGCTGCCGGGGGGTGGGAGGGCTCAGGGCGCAGCTGGAATGTCTTTCCCATCGTCAGCCCCTCCGTGTATTCCAACACGGCCGTTCAGCCCTAAGCCCGGCCCCTTCGCCTTCTCCTCTGGGTCACAGGTCGGGACGTGGGAGGGAGGGGCTGGCAGCCGCAGAAGCAGAGAACCACTTCCGTTGTCGACCATTGGATTAGCTGGAAGTGTTTCTTTCTTTTTACAGTTTCTTTCCTTTTTTTGTTTTCTTACCTCAATGTCACTGAATTAGGTGAAGTTTTATGCCTTCCCTTCTAGTAACTTTTCCATTCACATAGACCTGACACATGGACCTCAGTCTGCGCGTAACACTGATTATTGTCTTAAACGTCCATGCGTGAAGTGATTCAGGCAGTGGGCATAAACATTTATAAGAATCTCGATTCATATTTCCAAACCAATTTCTAGAAAGGTTTCGCATGTAGTATCCTTCCATCCACCCCGCAAGTGCCCATTTCACCCTCCCACACGTGCTAGCATTGATTTAAGTGTCGTTTTGAGACTCTGCGTTCTGATGATGAGCAGTTCACCTCACACTTTGTTTATTTTGATTTCTTCAGCGAGTAGCGAGGCTGAGCATCTCACGTGTCTGTTGGTCATACGTGTTGTCATTTAGAGGTATCCTTTGTCCATTTTTGCGCTAGGTGCTTGTTTTCTTACCTATTCGTAATAACTCTTTGTATGTTAAGGATATTAGCACTTTATAATGTTTTGCAAATATTTCCCGTTTCTTCTTTGTTTTTTATGCCTTACATTCTTATTTATATGTAGAGTTTTCCCCCTTTTTAATATATAATCATATCATAAGTCTTTTACTTCTGTGGTTTCTACTTTTGACATTTAAAAAGCATTTAAAAATCTTGAATTCAGATCACAATTCACATGTATATGTATTTCTGAGTTTGGGCATTTTATTGTTTTTTCCTTTTTTTATATTTAACCTCTAATCTACCTTTAATTTGGGTCTATTATATGGGATCTAATTGAACTTTTTATTTAAATAGATAATTTGTTGAATTATTTTCTTTTCCTGTTGATTTTCTTGGTCCCCATCATTGTACAACTAACTCATTTAATCAAACCAGATACGTTTCTGAGCTCGAGAATCTGTTTCATTGACCTGCTATTTCCACGTTGTCTGACCTGATGTGTGTTTACCACGTGTTCTTAGAGTTATGACGGTTTCTATCTGGCAGTGTAACACAGTTTAATATCACTCCTCCCGGTTTTCTTGGCTATTCTTACCCATTTACTTTTTCCAATAAACTTCAGAATAACTTGAAAGCTTCTCCTTCTCCCTAAAAATTGTGGCTCTAATTGTCCTTGCTTTTACCCAACTATTAATAGTGGAGGAACTGAGTCTCTACGGTATAGGGTTTTTCATCCTGAGACACAAATCTTTCCCAGTTGATTGAAATTTATTTATATCCCTCAGTAAAGTTGAATATTTTTCTTCATTTAGCTCCTTTTTCTGTCTTGTTAATCCATTCTGTTAGTTTCTGGTGAATTGTGAGACTAATCTTTTGGGGAGGGGGGGCACATTATAGCGTCTAATCGCTAGGAAACGAGAAAGCCCCCGGTTTGTGTAGCTTTCCCGTCCAGCCGCCTCGCTGAACTCCGGCGAGTCGGAACAGCCGTTTGCATTTCTAGCGCGTCATCATTCCTTCTGTTTTTCAAAGTCTAACGCCCGACTGTGTCAGCGCTGACTTCTGGTTTCTGCTCACTGACCTAACGACGTGGGTGTCTCTCTGCTTTGCCTCCTGGGCCGTCCACTTACTGTCGTGTCATCACTGAGTCTGCCGTGTGTCAGGCCCGACGAGTGTCTGGTGACCCGGCGGGGCGGGGGCAGGGAGCGGGGGCGGCAGTAGAAACCCTCCTTCCGGGGCCTCAGCCTCCAGTGGACGTGGAGAAGTCAGAAGCACACGCAGATAAGATCACTAAAGCTGTGACAGGTGCTGAGGGGACATAGGGCACACCCGGATGGGGACGTTACCCGTGGGAGGGGGTCTCGGTCGTTTCAGGTATCGGGGAGAGGTTTGCCAGCGTGGGAATGTCGACTGCCTTTCCTACGATACAGTGTCGGGAATCTGATGATCCTAGTGCCAGCTTTGGGCTTGGGGACGCGGGCAGGAAGACATTGTCGAAGCAGGAACCGAATCTTTACAGTGCCGAGCTACCTCACATGCTGGTGACTGAGCCCGCGTCTCACTGGAGGCGGGGGGGGGGGGCGCCCGTTAACCAGAGCAGAGAGCCTCAGGGAAGATGGGGCCGTCCCAAGCTCCCCCCGGGCAGCCGCGAGCACCGCACAGCGGCTGTGAGGCGCGTTTAGGCAGAGCCAGCCGGTGGCGTCCCCACAGCCAGGACCCTGACAGAGAAAGTTAGCAACACCCCGGGCTGGCGGGGGCAGAGCCTCCCGTGGGGATGCTGACGCCTGAGAGAGAAGGAAGCAGGCTGGGAAGCCTGGACCTCCACACAGCCGCAGTGGAAAGGAATGGCAGAGTGCCCCAGAGTGCCCCAGCCCGCCCGCCCACGATCCCCACGCGGCGGGTCGCAGCCGGAACCCACCAGTGCCCGTGCTTCACACACCTGGCGCAGGGCTGCCGAGGAAACCCCCTTCCTCTGCCTGACGAGCCCACACGCCCTTATTCATGAGTGTGGATGGACAACCAGCGCATTCGTGGAAGCTGACAGTAGACACGTGAAGGATCAGGGTGAGCGAAGGCCAACCGATCCTAGAAGAAGGAACGATGGTTTGGGGAAAGAGAATTTAAGAGGAAATTATAGAGCTGCTATCCTCAGGAAGGGTTAGAGGTTAGTTACTGTACCCATAAAATGGAACGAACAAAAGATTGTGTGAAAAACCAAAGCATTATTGGAAATTAAAGAAAAAAGATTGCAAAAAAAATTGCTAGATTAACTACTATAAAGAAGATGGCCAAAGACACTGTAATCAAAGATATAGCAGAAGAAATTATGCCGAGGTTGACGAAGGATGTGCAAGGGTCTTTCCACCTGAAGGATTGAGATGGAAAGTGGAAGAGGCTCTGTAAACATAGAGAAAACCCTAGAAGGCACCCAGGACAGGAGAAGAGCGAGGTCGCCCGCCCGGGAGGAGCTCCAGTGGTCCGCGGAGCTCTCGGAACCACCACGTGCCAGAGGATAGGAGAGTCCCCTCGAAGGACAGATACTTTCGATCCTAGAAGCCTGGTCAAAGCCACACTATTACCAATCAAGTGTGAAGGTAGAAAAAAGGGCCTTTTTAGATGACGTATAGAGACGTAGAACATGTCTCTCTCGATGGGTTTTTGAAAAAATTACTTCAGCATCTACTCCAGTGAAAAATAGATAGGAGGAGAAGGGAGAAGACGACGGAGGATCCGAAAGGTATTTATTTACTCGGGCCCGTTTGATTTCTCCATCCTCCAGGGTCACTCGCTCAGGGTGCCCCTGGCAGTGTCTGCCATGTCCATTCCTTTGGCTTGGAACTTACATTGCACTGAGTTGCCATCAGAAGTGACACTTTAGAGAATGTGCCCAACCGTGGTTTTGGGTACACGTGCTTCCAGAGAAAGCAGTCAGATGTCCAAGAATATTTCCCGACGTGAGTTTTTGTCCAGGCTGCTTTGGTAGGATCATATCCACGTAAGACGACGAGCAGAGAGGTGTCAGCTCTGCCAGTTGTTTTGACATTTAAGTGGAGAGCAGGAAACCCTCGTGGCCAGCCATCGGCTTCAGAGTCAGAAACACTGACTAGACTCCCACCTCCTCGATCTCGGGGCCCTTGGTGGGCGTCGCTGTAAACCTCAGTGTCCTCGCCTTTCAGGTGGGAAGTGTACAGGTGCGTGCTCTTAGGAGGCAAGCACACCACATGCCTTTCCAGAGCGTGGCCCACGGGGAGCCTTCAGGATGCTGTCGGGCATCCGTCATCGGTCGTGCTCATCACCGACGAAGAAGAGGGCCGAGAACTTCCGTGTTCAAATTAATTTTTAAACGCCGTGAAGCGTTTGTTTGTACGGCCTCTGGCAGACGGGAACGGGCCGACGCGAGGGAGCCGAGCCCCGCCACACACAGCCTTCCCCCTTGGCGGCAGCGAGCCGCCCCCACGTCTCTAGCCCTGCCTTCTCTGTAACGCTGGGTCGTGACATTTTGTTCTAAAACGACAGCTACCTCCTTGTCCCCAAAGTGTGTCTTTGTTGGGTGTTTGCCATTTTTATCTTAACCGGATGGATGCAGAGACCTTCGTCACAGGAACCCTTTCGAAACTTCTCCGCCTCCCCGACTTCAGGCGCCCAGTGGCTTCAAAATGCCGAAGCCCTCGGGAGGGTGGAGGCTACATTTCCGGGGCGGGGGGGAGGAGGCGGGGGGTCTCCATGTGTTTGGAGTGTTGAACTGCCGTTGACATCTAAAGTCTCAACCACGCTGTTTTCCTGCACACTTCAGTAATCAGGACATCCAGCAAACCCATAAAAACCCAAACTAATAGCATGAATATTCAGTGACCTAGAATACTAATTATCGTCATGAATATTAATGTGATCGGACTTGCTTTTTCCTCTCCTCTCTCTCTCCCGTCCTCCTCCTCCCTCTCTCTCCCTCTCTCTCTCTCTCTCTCTCTCTCTCTCTCTTTTTTTTTTTCCACTTAGCCGGCTCTAACCACGGGTCATAATGAGAGCATTTAAGAGGAAGCGCGCTCTGCGCCGTGACAGGGACTGGGGTAATAAGCAGAGCTTGATTAACGCGGTGCACTTGCGGGAGAGAGACGAGAGGCTTCACGTGGGCCTGCTCGGGGGAGGCGGCGAGACACCGGCGGCTCTGTTGCTGCTCCCGGAGATTAATGAGGCCTAAGAGTGCATTAGGAATAGTGACAAAGGTTTCATCTAATGGGCTCAGTCATTTTTCCTTTGAGTGACAGACGCACAGAAGTAATTGGCTGTGCAGAATGACAGCTCATTGGCGGTACTTAAGGATACATTATCCCCGTTGTGTGGCCCGCAGAGGCTGTTTATCAAAACTGCTCACACTGCAGACGCCGAGTCGCTAAGCTGCTGTTACGGTGGTAATAGCTATTAAAAAAAATAAAAAAAAAAAAAAAATAACGCCACATCAAAACTAGATCCGCTGTTGTCTCATAGAAACAAAGTTTTTCTTTGTTTAGTTTCAAATGGTCTAGAAAACATTCGAATGACTCTGGAGTCTGTTCCGTGGACCGAGTGAGCTCTGCACGTCCCCGCGTGTCTCCTCCGGGGGGTCGAGTGGCAGGCCGGACGCTGGGCCCCGGCCGGCTTCTTACGCCTCCCGCGCTGGTCGCCCACTCATTTCCCTTGGGGCTTTGTCCACGACGCCGAATCCTCTCCTGTGTGTGTCGGGTGCTTTGGCCAAACTCTTTTCAGACAACTTGGGAGAGAATACTTACAGAGGAGAGCCTTCTTGGCTGAGAATTATTTTGCTAAAAAAACAATCCAGAAATCAGTATCACGCGATGACAGTGATGACATCTGCCTCCGCGAACCAGGTTTCATTGGAGTAGGTCTCAATGGCTATTTAATAACTTATTGTTTTGGGGGGAGGAGGGGAATAAACGATTTATGGGGTTTCTTGGAGACGAAAATTTCAGGAAGTTTTAGCTACATCAGGAATTAAGCCGAAGAATCATGCCGTCTTCAGCTTTTGTGAGAAACGCGTTCTTATTATCAGTTATTTTTACATCTACCTGCTTCCCCCGCTCAGCTTTAGGCAGATTTGTGCCACCTCGTTTCTGTCGTTACGTCGTACGCTCTTTGAGGCATAGACCATTATCTCTCTTCCTTTGTCATCCTTTCCTAGTTTTGTGACCTAGCAAATATTTTTCCATTAAGTGACTATTACCGAGGGTCGCCCGTCCTGTGGCACGTAAGGGATAGATGTTGAAGATGGGCGTGGTCTGTCTCCTTCCTGGTCACCATGCCTCCGTCACGGCTTTCTGTGGCCGAGATCACCGGAGCACAGTTCCAATATAGATCAGAGTTATACCTGTCAGTTGAAGGAAACCTCCTTCAGTTGTTGGAACTCTAAATGGAGTGTTCTTTTCTGTAAGAACTGACCAAACAACTTGGTCCTCAATGATTTCCGTTAAAAAACGTAAGAGAGAAGTTAGAAATATTGAGCTGTACATCTCTGTGGGAATAGAGGTTCCTACAAGTAAATGAAAATCGCTTTAGAAGTGTGTTTTTCCTCTCAAAAATGTGTGTGGGGGGTGAAGAAATAATGTTTCAACTGTTGACGTGATGCTTGCAAGAACAGCAAGACCAGCAGAATGGTCAGCATGGGGAGAGCTGTAGGCGGGGTAATCTCTGCAGAAGGTCCCTGTGGCCTTTGAGGAGGCCACTGGCCGCTGGCCGGGCCTCGGCCGGAGTCTCAGGCGAGAGTCTTCTGTGCTGGAGTCGGGTCCGTGATTGGCCTGCTTGCTACGTCCCCTTTTCCACGTTGGCAGAGGGGAAGTTTTCAAAGTAGCCGTGGCATTTTGCCGGCCCCGACCTGCTGGCCCGGTGCTGTGCAGTTACCAGATGCAGAGAACGTCCGTCTTTCTGGAATGCTTCTAGTGAGAGGTGAAACCCAAAACATCCCGACCCACAAACAAGTCGGCCGCTTCGCGTCATCGGAGTTCTGGACGTGGCTGTTCCTCGGGGCTCTTGCTCCCTCCACGCCTCTCCTGTTCCCTTCTAAGAGATGATTGTCTAAGGACTGGGACGGAGAGAAGTTGGGGTGAGGGTAGGGGCCTGGAACCACCTCAGCCCCTCCCTGAAAGTTTCAGGATTAGAAAAGTCAGTGCTGTCAAATCAAAATGAATTTGGTACAAAATACACCTATTGCATTTGTCATATCAAGGAGAAAGGATATTTTAAAGATAGAACTATCACGTGTGGGAAAAGAAGAAACTGAACAATTGAATTAAGTCGCTGGGTGGGGAGGGGGCACTGAGCTACCAAGTAAGAACCTAGAGCACAAGATATGGGTGTCCTGGACTTCGCTTTATGAAACATTATCGCTTGATGCTATAATCATATGTTATGACTTAAAATCCTTAGTTTTATCCTCCTTTGGCATAATGTTGCCACATCTCATTATTACTATATCGCTTATAAATTCGTTCATGTAGCCGGACCAAGAAACGGATTTTAGCCAGGTAAGCGTCACGTAAGCATTGCGGAAACATGGAGCGAGCCTCGCGCTCACCGCCGTCTGTAGTGGCGGGCGTCCCTTAGGCAGATGGAGATGGGCAAGGTCAGAAGAGCAGGCATCACCCTGCAGTGACGCATACTGTGTGTAGCTGAAAAAGCCAGCTCTGTCCTTGGAATAAATATTCAAACTTATTTCTAAACAGAGCCACTTAAATGAGAACTTACCTTCTACTGTGCAGAATATTCGCGTCTCGGATTGTACCAAACGCAGACTGCCTCCCTCCCCAGCGTGGAGCAGTAACTGGCGATGGATGGGGTGTGAGCGGGGTCTCTGGTCCTCTAGCTCAGCTCGCCCACGTCAGGGTACGGCCCTCGTCCATCGCTGGCTTGTGTCACGTCTCAGGCCGCGTGATTTCTTTTCTTTCTCTCTGTCCTTATATCAACTGTGCCTCTGAAGCTTTGGCATCACTGATCATCACCCCTTAGGAATTCGGAAAGACCGAGAGTGTTCAGCGTGTCGTTGAGCTGTCCCCGTGCTCAGCACGGCACGGCCCATGGGGCAGGCGTCGAGAAAACGCCGTCGAGTGAACGAGTGTTTGGGCTCGTGCACAGCAATGACGACCACGACACTAAGACGCAGGTCTGAGGCCAACAACACGAGCTGTCGACACACGAAGAAACGTCTTCACGAGAGAACGCCCAACACAGTTAGCAGTATAACCATTTAAAGCTTTTACTAAACAATCAACTAGAGAAAAGGAAAATCCACTGTTGGTCATATTCATAACAACTAGCACCTGTAGAGGCTTTGCAGTTTACCAAGTAGTAGTACCTTATGTAATTCAAGCCTTATGTCAACCACACAGGCATATTATTTATCATTATTAGCACCATTTCATTCTTCTTTTTCTTATATTCATTTCACAAATTATGGACTGAAGTAAACACTTCAGATGCCTAGGTTCCATCTTCTTTTAGCTGACTGGTCATTAAGAAAATTAATTGGAAACATACATCATGAGTTAGAAAGATGTTAATGCCGTTTGACTCAATAATAACTCTTCTGGGATCGTATGCTAAGAAAAAAATCTAAAAGTAGAGGATGTCCTTTGCAGTGTCGTTTATAATAATGAGAAACTGGAAACAACCCAAATTATTCAGAAGTAGAAAAATGATAATATAAATGATCTACATTAAATCATTAAGACGTTATATATGCAATTATATATATATACATAATAATTTTGCGAAGATTATGGAAGAACATGGAAAATGAAAAGAAGTCATATTAAAGAAGTATGGCATAAAATTACACCTTTATGGTCGTAGCTAAGAAAAATTTATGCTATGTTTAACATAGAGACAATCTATTAGATGGGATTTTTATAGATTTCTAACTTATTTTTACATCTGTATAGTTTTGCAAGATAATCTTTAAGAAATTTGTACGGCAAAATTAACTCCTATTATGGCATCAGAATTAGAACAGGGAGACATCAGAATAAAATGAACTTTTTCTGAATTTCAGAAGTCACAGTGAACTGTCCGGTTCCAGGATTTTAATTCTGAACATGGCCACAGCGTTGTATTCAGTAGTAACGTTTTTAAGAAAAGATGCCGAATGTGTCCTTGGACAAGGTCCTCAGCCCAAACCCTGGCTCCCGCGAGGAAGGCCGCTTTCCGAGGCAGACGGCGGGGCGGGTGGGCCCCGCGCCCGGGCACGTCAACCGTCCGTGTCTCACCTTTTTGCTGGCGCTGTGAATGGCGTTCTTTTCGGGGCCATCACGAGAGGACGGCACAGTCGGCGAGGCCCGGTTCGAAGTGACGCGGCCATTGGAAGGGCCTCCGTCGTCCAGTCCTGACCCCAGCGAGCCCGGCTGCCCCACCTGGGTCTGCGCGTCGACCACTGCTTGAGCGTACGACATTGACATTGGAAGCCACAGGGCAAGGGGAAGGGACCGGCAGGGCGAGGGGAAGGGACCGGCTGCTTGAGCGTACGACGTTGGAAGCCACAGGGCGAGGGGAAGGGACCGGCAGGGCGAGGGGAAGGGACCGGCAGAAGCGGGCGGCTCTGCCTATTCCAAGGGTGAGGCCTGCGGGGCTGGGGGCGGGGGGCGCTCCCACCAACCAGGCCCCCGCAGTCATGACTCCTTTTCCGTTACAGGGCTCCACGGTGGGGACAGATGCTCGCTTTATACTCACGCGCCCGCTCATAAAGCGCTGTTTGGGTTTCTCTCTCCCACGCTCTCAAAGCACGTGAAACCTCCGTATCCCTTGTCACCGAGAGTTGTTTCTTTTTCAGATTCTTTAACCCCTAAGTCAAATGCCAAGTATTGTTTTTCTAATTAAACTCTTCGGGAAGGTCAAGCCTCGGTTTCGAAGATGGACGACCAAACGCAGAAAGTGCAGTGAGCAGAATTTTGTATTTTAAAGGAAATGATTGTTGATCAGTCTTTATTTGAATGCTCTGAACAGCCTATTTCAGAGTATATTTTTAAAAATCAGAACAGGCTATTTTTAATGTAATAAGCCTTAGCTTAAAAAGCGGGATTCTGTCTTTCATGTCTCTCAGTGGATGAAAACAATCCCTGCTCAATAGAAAACCGGCATCTTTTTCATGCTCGTTGGAGATCAGCCCAGGCAACATACTGATGTTCATTCAGATATAAATGCCGCGTTCACTTTGAAATGCAAATTGTTTAAAGAAAAAAAATAGCATACGGTGGAGGTAAGTACCTTTTCAAATCAACTCTTACACTTTAGGGCTATAAGTAAAGCTAAAATTATTCTTTGGGCTGAATCTGGCGCTTTTGATACAGGGAAGCGTGTGCTGATCGGGGCAGCCCAGTACGCACACGCGCGGCCACCGCAAGGAGCTGGTGCTGGGGCTCCGTGGATTAGCGTGGCACTGGGGCCTCCCCCTGCCAGCCTGGCCAGCAGCCGCCTGACCCACAGATGGCATATTCGAGGAAATTCTCTTGCTGAGTTCAGAATGGGCCAGGAAGTCAACCGTGTGGTCCATAGTAGTGCAGATAGTATTTGGAGAAAAAATACTGAGACAACACCAAGGAGATGCTGTTGTGACCTGCTTCCTGTGGACACAGTGTCCCATACTTTGTAGGGCCGGACCCCTCCTTGGACCAAATGCTGGTGAAACTGTCTCCTGCCTGACCTGACTCTCCGTGGCTTCTGCATTCACAAAGCATTCAGTTGACCTTTCTTAGCCTTTTTTTCTAAATGCTGGTGAAACTGTCTCCTGCCTGACCTCACGCTCCGTGGCTTCTGCATTCACAAAGCTTTCAGTTGACCTTTCTTAGCCTTTTTTTTT
>NW_006434828.1:1338773-1348917 GCF_000325575.1 Pteropus alecto
GGCGGTGCGGTGGGGGGGGTAAATTTTACTGACACAATGTCCACATAGGAAGGACAAAATCCTGAGTTATAGCTGTGTGTACAGGTGACCAGCAGAAAGTGATCGAGAACCAGCTGGTAGGGAACAGCCCAGGAAACCCCCGTGGACCCCATTCTGTGACCGCCTGCATCTGTCCCCAGCACGCGCGCACACAGACACGCGGGCGATCGCTGTCTGTTTCTCAGCGCACAGGGCAGTTCGGCGGGTTGACTGAGCCGCCGGGTGGGACCCGAACGGCTGTCCTGTCCTGTCTGTGGCGGGCGGCCCGTCGCGGCCCGTGTCCATACGCCTGTTCTCCCTGGCGTGGACCATTCCCTCGTGTGGCTGCCGTGAGCACCTTGCGCGCGCTTTCTGGCGGACGCGTTTGCGCGTGTCTGTCCGCCGCGTTTGAGTTTGGAGGACGTGAAAGGTGGCCTGGGACGCGGTCCCTCTCCTGCACTCTTCGTCACAGAGATGGGTCCGTTGCAAAGTCTGAAAAAGTCTGCAGCTTCCGTGAAGCCCGTGTGACCCGCCGTGCTCTGCCTGCTCGTCACGCCTCCTGGGGCTCTCGTGCCCCTGCCTTGCGTGGTGGCCACACGCAGACTTGCCTGACACTTTCTGCCAAAGGGCAGGGATTCCATCTCCTTCCTCGTGCCTACCCGGCACAGGCCCAGTGCCAGGAGACAGGGAAGCCGGGGGGCGGGGGTCAGCGTTGGAGGAAGGGCAGGCACTGTGCACGGTCGGATTTACTCTCCTTGCAAAGTAAGCGAGCCTGCCGCTCTCCCCGATGCGGAGACTCCTGGGTCAGGACACGTGACAGTTTATTACAGCAGTAGCAGTGGCCAGAGCATCGGCATCGTCACGCGCTGGTTCCCCTACGGGCCAGGTGACACCAGCACACACAGTAGTTATGTTACAGGAAAGGACTCTGAGATCAAGAAGCGAACCCAGGGCTCACCTGCCCAGCCTTTGCCCTGGGAGGCGACGTGACTGTCCCAGACAAGACATCGCATCTGTCACCCACGTCTGTTCCTGAAAAGATCGTTGGAAGACGTGAAGGAACACGAGGCCCACGGAGCGGTCTGCCAGCAGCAGGCAGGGTGCTCTGGAAGGGCACGGGGAGCAAACGGTGGGGGTGAGGAGGATAAAGGGGAGGAAGGAACGGAAAGGAACCCCCACCCTCAAGGAGGCCACTCCCTGGCGCCCTCCCCTGGGGGAGGCGCGCTTGCCTTCGGCTTCCTCTGAAGGCCTTGTCTGTTGACCCTGGTTGACCCTGGCTTAGAGCCGGTGACTGGGAACCAGTCGTTAGACCTGCCTCCTCTGCCCCAGGAGAGAGGACGCTCCAGCCTCCTGCCTTGAAAATCTCTTCCCTCAAGGGAGAGACACATTCCAGCAAAAAAGTGATTTCCAGTGGTGCGCTGGCTGCCCCTCCCCCCGCAGACCCCAGCCTCACACCTTATTCCTCGCCCAGCCAATGGGGTTCTGTAGCACAGGGGTTCAGGTGGAGGCGTTCAGGGAGGGTCTCTCTCCTGGGCATCACAGGGCTTCTCTCTGACCACGTGCCCCTGCACAAAGCTCCATCAACCAGGGCACGCAGACACCTGGCAGCCCCACTGGGGGTTTGGTCTGTAACTCCAGCCCTCCTGGCTGGCTTGTGCTTGTGATTCTAATGGCTGGGTAGCGAGGGCTCCGGGCTCTGTTAAACACACTTTAACGAAGCCGGTACAGGTGTGAGGATTTGATTTAACTCATCAATAACAAAGCCCTGAGCTTGGTTTCTTTATTGACTGTTGGTGGCCATTTGGGTTTTGGATCTCAGCCATTCCGCGTGACCCCTGGGAGAGGAGGAGGCCCAGCCGGGTGGCTGCTAGGTGCACGTGAGGCCCTGCGGGGCATTTAGAGCAGCATCTAGCCGCCACGCTGTCCCAGCTGGTCTCAATCTTAAGACCCCTAATGCTTAGGAAATCAGACGAGTCCTGGGCTTCTCCCACAAATGCGGACTCCAGATCCTCAGCTTTAGGTAATAACATGATGACGAATTAGAATCCTCGGAAAGGTGAAGCCCTAGAGCAGGGGTCCCCAACCCCCGGGCCGCGGGCCGGTACCAGTCTGTGGCCTGTTAGGAACTGGGTCGCACAGCAGGAGGTGAGCTGCAGGCCAGCGAGCGAAGCTCCATCTGCATCTGCAGCCGCTCCCAGCGCCGGCATCACCGCCTCAGCTCCGCCTCAGGTCATCAGGCACTAGATTCTCATAGGAGCCCCGGTCCCTGGTGCCATAAAGGTCGGGCACCGCTGCCCTAGAGTACCCTGAGAGAGAATAAAGTGGTTTTAAGTTCAGCATCCCCCTTACATGCCGGAGTGAAAACTCCCCATGTGGTCACATAGAGGGCAGATGTTGCTACACGCGTCCGTATGGAAAACTGGAATCAGGGACGGTATTCTTTGACAGTGAACTAGTGACCTTCATTTGGGAACAGAAATGAAATCACACATTAGCCTTAGTTGGGGATGGGGTATATAAAAACAAGTATTGGAAATCATGACATAAAATACTATAACTAGACTTTAGATCTGTGTAGCTGTTAAAAGTATTCATGAAACATTCGGGGGTAGTTGGTTTCTGTGACTGATGGATTTACTCAGATAGACAGAAATGACTCAAAGTGTGACCATGGTCCAGGACGGCACACTATGGGGCGACATGCTTCATGGACCACACAGAGCCAGCAGGCTGCTTCACAGTGTCATGGCCCAGTCTGTGGACCACTGGTTTGCCCCAAAGTTAGAACACGGGTCTGTGCTTTTGTATTTAAAGGCAAGTACGTGTTTACGAGTCTGTAAACTATGTATTTAAGGCAGACACGTTTCTTACCTTTCATCATTTTATACCATCACAGAAAATGTTTTTCTTTCTTCATGTCACAATTAGTAGGTCTTTTATCATTTGATTTTCAGGAAAATTTTAACTGAAATTAAAATAAAATGAGTGAGTTCGTAAGAAAGATTTACTCTCCTGAGGGAAAAAATCAGAAACACCTTACTTCTGAAATGAGAATTCTTCTATTCGTGTTTTTGGAGATTAACTTAACGGTAACCAAAGGTTGGGACCCAGGCGGGCAGGTCACTGACGTGTGGGGGCTCCGGCCCTCGCTGTGCAGACTGCAGCCCTGTAGACAGATCCAGAGGTGGACAGACGGTCTCGGACCTACAATGGTTTCCCTCACGATGTTTCGACGTTAAGATGTTGCGGAAGCGGACCGCGTTTGGTAACAACTGTCGTTCCAGGGGTCAGACAACGCGGCTTGACCTGGTGGGCCCGGCCCACTCTTACGGATTGACCTACGATGGTTTCCCTTACGACGTTTCGACGTTAAGATGTTGCCGAAGCGGACTGCGTTTGGTAGCAACTGTCGTTCCAGGGGTCAGACAACCCGGCTTGACCTGGTGGGCCCCCTCTTACGGATTTTTTTTTTTTTTTAATACATGCAGTAAATGGGTTTTCTCTTCCTTATGATTTTCTTAATAATGTTTCTTTAGCTTTATCGTAAGAATGCATATATGATACTTATAACATGCAAAATACGTGTTAATTGACCGTTTGTGTTATCGATAAGGCTTCCAGCTGACAGTGGGCTATTAGTAGTTACGATTGAGGGGGAGTCAGAAGTTATCCACAGATGTTCGACTGTGTGGGGGTCAGCTACCCCAGTGCTCGCATTGTTCAAGGGTCAACTACACCTTGAATTTTGAACTGTGATCTTTTCCCGAGCTGGCGACCTGTGGTATGGTGCTATCTTGTGAGGCTGGGCAGCTGGAGCGAGGTGCTTTTGCCCAGCTATAGGCTAATGCCAGTGCTCAAGGTGGGTGAGGCGAAGCTGTGACATTCGGTCGGTTAGGTGTAGGCAGTTTTTGACTTGTAATATTTTCCATTTATGATGAATTTTGGGGACATAACCGAATCAGAGGTCAACGAGCATCTGTAGTCACAAATACAGGGGCTGCCAGATAGTCTCATTTTTCAAGCGATGCCAAAACCACAGATTTTTAGATGAATTCTCCCAAATTAATTCTGCTTTTTAAAAAGAAGCCATTATCCACTAAGCAGAAACACATCTAAGAACTCAACGCAGACCCCTGCCACACGTCTGTGGACCAGTTTTCACGTTACGCTTCCACAACTCTCCGTATCCACGCACACCTGACCAGAGTCGTCATGTTTGCATCTGGTCCAGCACTTGGGAATTGAGCGTGGTTGGGATGCGAAGCCCCTCACAGGCCAGAGGGCTCTGAGCTGTCTGAAGGGTTCCGCATGGCTGCTCTGGGTCGCGGAGGGCTTCTGCAGTCAGACGCCAGGAGTGCACGGTCTCGACAGGCGTTTCTTCACCCCAGAGACCCCACTTCACTTCCTTAGGGACCACTCAGGATCAAACGCCAGAGCCGCTCCACCAGCAGCTTAAAGAACTGGACTTGGGCTTAGAATTTCATGCGATAGACAGAAGTTCGAAAACCGGCGACCAGCCACAGCCCGTGGTCAGCACTGTGGCCAGCGACCCAGCCACAGCCCGTGGCCAGCACCATGGCCAGCGCCACGGCCAGCGACCAGCCATGCCCCATGGCCAGCACCATGGCAGTTTTCCTTAGTGTGCATATCAAGGAGTCTAATCTTTTTCTGCTGTGGATGTTTGGCCTGGAGATGAAGAACTCGCCAACCTAAGACTAGCTAGCCCTTTGTTGGGTATCGCCACCTGACCTTCACGTGTTCCTTGTCCAAGGGCCAAGTTGTCTGGGCCACCTGTGTGTGTGTGGACACTGGCGTCTGGAGTTGTGCTCCGAGCAGTCAGGGATAGTCGCGCGAGACAGCCCCCTCCACGGCCGTCGGGGTCGTGAGACTGGTCCTCTTTGGGGAGCCACACCCCAGAGAGGAGGGCCAAGGGAGGTGGCACCGCGGACCTGAGCATCGTTTTGGCATCATCGACCCAGAGACAAGCGGTGGATTTAGTTTTCTCTTCCGAGGCGTTTGGCCCGGGTGCCTGAAGCTGGTCTGACGGGGTGGCGTGGGCAGATCCCACCCTCGGTCACGTCTGCCAGCAGTGCGGACAGACGTTGCAGGGAGGGCAGACTCGTCTCCTCGACGCCCCTCCCGAGGCCAGGTGTCCCCGCGGGCGGCGCGGCGCGACCCGGGAGGCCCGGCGGAGCGGTGGCTGCCGCTGGCACGTGTCTCGTCTTCTCCTGTTCTCCTTCCAGCTTTCGTTTCCCTCCTTCCACCAGGAAGATGTCAGCAGCGCCCTGGCGCCTTGTCTGCGACGGGTTCACGCCATGAAATCGGGGAGGGGTCGTGGGGCGCAGCCTGGTCCCGGATTTGGATCTGAGTGGTGGGCGTGTGCAATCAGGCCCAGGTGGCATAGAAGGCCCAGGCCCCCACCCGAGGTAGTTCAGAAGGATCTCTTCCCAGAACAGTTTAGAACTTAATTGGTTCTAAACTAAAGCAATTGGTGGAAAGTTAAAAAAGAAGGGAAACTTAATTCATTTGGAGATTTGCGTATGTATCTAACAAACCAATTCACTAGCAGCCACGGCGGTTCGGCGGAGCTTTAGAGAGAGGCGCTTCATCATGTTTTTGAGTCTAAAATTGGTGTGACCGGATAGTAACTCGTTTTGGTGCTGAGCAACGGGTTCAAAGCGCTAACTATGCAGGGGAAGCGCTTTTCATCCGCGTCCGTGTGCCACGAGACTGCTCAGCTTGCGTCTCCTCCGCTTAGCCTTCTCGAGGTTAAGGGCGAACGTCCCTGGTTTGAGAGTCTGCGTTTCCTCCGACGTCGCGTCTGGGCACTGTGATCGGTGTCGATCACAAAGTATACCTTCACCATGGAAACAACCCCGGGCACCCAACAGTGGACTCGCAGTGAGCGACCACCGCCCGCTCACTTGACGTGTCACCGCGGCTTCTGTGCGGCCGCCTGGCGCTGTCCCCACAGCAGGTCTGGTCTCCTCCTCCACTGCATCTGGAGGTGGTGGTGGCCATGCTGCGTGTCTTCGGGGTGGTTCCGCGCACAGACCTTCGACGCCGGAGGTCCCCAGGATGCACGCCGCCCTCTGTTCCTCCGGAACGTCGCCTTGTGTCACGCGCCCCTCCTCCGCGCGGCAGCTCTCTCGGCGCCGAGGGCCACCGCGTGCGAGCGCCTAGGCCCTTAGACTGAGTCGTGCTGGCTTCCGGGGTCTGCATCGCGGTGGTGTTCACCTGGCTTGTTTGTTCCTAGGGAATGTCGCTAGCGCGTCCGGGTCTCAGATGGCGAGCGGCGTCAGCCTGGGCTCCCTCCACGGCCGAGCGGACGGCATGCAACAGCGCTCCTACTCAGTCTCCAGTGCCGACCAGTGGACCGAGGCTACGGTCATTGCAAACTCGGCCATCAGCAGTGGTAAGCGAGGGCGCGGCCCCACAGACCCACGGCCACCTCCGTGTCCTCGGCTGCAGGCCGGGGGCTGCACGTGACGCCCCGAGCTCTCCGCGCCCCGCTCTGCGTGTGGCCCCGTGGGGCAGCCGCGTCAGCGGCACTCGCCCCACCAGTGGTCTGTGGGGTGTTTTGCCCTTGAGGGGCCGTATCACCCACGTCAGCTTGTTTCTTCCTGTTCGGTATAGGGGGGGTAGGTGTTCACCCCCACCTGACAGATTTGAAAAGTGAGGCCACGGACAGGACAGGTGGTTAACTCAGGGTCACGTGACCGGGAGGCGGCAGCCCTGACAGATGGCATCAGACCTGATCACGCGTCTTACGTGACGCGGCCTACACTCCCACTGTGCGTGCTCAGTTTGTACTGCTTGTGGGTTTTCTCCTTAAAGGAAAACCCGTAATTCGTCTCATCTTTTTTTTTTTTTAAGATCCCTGGTACATCCTCTAAATTTTGGGTGGTCTCACCCCCCCCCCTTCTTTTTGATAACTGGAGGCAGCTCCTTGGGACACACGTGTGCCTACTGCAGACCACGTGACGTATGTGAGAAACATGAATTATGCAGCATCGGGCCAGCCCGGCTCGCCGCAAATGCTTTGCCTGTGGCACTTTGTCGATGGCCTGTTCACCGGTATTTAAAGGAATTCCCACTGTTGTATGTCATCTATCAGACGGGGTTTTAGAGTAATTTTAGCATAATTTGTTCTAATTAAAAGATTCGGCATCAGACCTTCCCCGTAGACCCACCAGCTGCTGCCACAGGCCGTTCGCTCTGGGTAAACATCGCCTGGATTTGCGGTGACTCCAGCTCCTCTGGCAGACGCCTCCGAGCGGGGGCCTGAGAGAACGCCGTCCCCAGACCTGGGGAGCAGGAGACGTGGAGGCCTCAGAGGCCGCTCCCAGGAAGCTCGGAGCAGCGTGGTCTGGACACGCTGGTGGCCAGAGCAAACGGGTGGAGGACGCCTTGGCGTTCCGGAGACGCCGCGGGGGGTAGCCAGGGTCTGCTTCCGCCCTCAGGGACTCCCTGGGGCTGTCACCTTTCATCCGAAACCACGACTGCTCCTTGGGAGCCCCAGCGAAGGGGGCCCTACATCGCTGTGATCGACGCCCACCGGGTGTGCCCTGCCCCGGGCCACCGGTGCATTCACAGCCCTCACCTGGCTCATTTGCGCTCCAGTCAGAGGCCCCCACCTGTCGCCCAGGAGGCCACTGCACCTCCGCGAGCCCTTGTTTTCTCTGGTGAAAGGGTGTGTCCCCCCCACCTTGTGTCATCACTGGGTGCGTGTGTCACGACCCCTGGCTCGGTCTCCGAACTGAACATCCACTGGTGTCATCACAGTCCCTTTCTGTGGGAGCAGGCAGTTCACGCATTTAATCAGCACATCATCAAATACCTCGAAACGCGCGGGTTTTCAATGAGGGTTCGTGTTCCTAGCCGAGCGGGTGTGTTCTGTCACCTCCCTTGAGGGAAGGCGTGCTCCCACGTGTGAGGCCCCACGCCGGCCTCCCCGGGCCCGCTGCACGCACCGCCTCGGACCCGCCCGGTCAGGCCGCGGCCCCCCGAAGCTCCCCTCCTCTGCGGGAGACTTGCCGAGAACACATCCTGCTTCGTGCAGTTTCAGGTTCTGTTCCCGACGCGCTGTGGGAGTTACAGTTGGGGAGAGGATGCGGTTAGAACAAATTCCCGGATGAGACCATCAGCCCAGTCTTTGCCCCCGCTACACACAACATTTTTATAGAAAAGGCATTGGAATCAGCGTGTTGACCTAAACTCCATCCCGTACACCCTTCCCTCTGCGCGATCATCTCTAGTGAAGACTCGCCCGCTGGCTTTCCCCCGCTTCCAGCTCTTTGCGTCGGCTTATGCATGTGGGGGGAGGGGGGGCGTCGCCGCACCCCTCAGATCCTGAACAGACCTGATTTCCAGATCCTCAGTCTGGTCGGACACGTCTTCCCGCAGAAGTTGTTCGCATAGGTCCGCACCCCTGTATTCATCAGGGACCTGTGGGAGACGGAGCTCACCTGTGCGAATGTCGCTTTTAAATGTGCCGTGGCTTCTCATCGAGTACTGCGCCCGGCTGTCCGTTCTTCCTTCATACGTTATGTTCGTTACAGATCAGTTAGGCCCCCTGACGTCACAAAGCTTAGAACCCGGAATGCGGGAGATGAAAGCACAGGGCTGCGCCCCGGAACCAGCCCACCGTGGGGCGTGGGCGGAGAACGTAAGAGAAGGCCCGGCTGAAATCGTGCGGGTAGCGTAAGGACTGACAGAGCGAGTCAAGGCAGACTTCCCAAAGAGAATCAATCCCGAGCAGCGCCTAAGGGACCGGATGGGCTTCTTTGTGTGCAAAGCCGCAGGAGGAGGAAGTTACCATAAGCACCGAGGCAACTTGGACAGAGACGAGAGAGGAGGCGGGGAAGGTGGGACGCCGAGGAGCCCGGCCACGCGAAGGAGTCGGTCGGAGAGCAGCAGACGAGCGACGAGAAGGACGGGCGCGAAGAAGCCAAAGCTGCGGAATTCGTAGCATCGCGTGGGAGACTCATGGCTGCTGTTTTAAATAGCACAGTCCAGAAATCCCACAGAACGTGGGACATAAGTGTGGTTCCTGTGGGTTTTCAGGGTTCTTTCTTCGTGCCTGTGTCGCGTAAGGGTCGATGGGCTGTTGGACGCAGCGTGCTGTCGAAAAGGGAACCAGTCGTGGTGAAAACAGTGACAGCTGACATTGAGCGAGGACTTCCCGCGGATGACGCCATTGGATTCCCCGGAGTGGACACCGTCGTTGGCTCCATTTTACAGATGAGTAGGCTCTGGTACATAAGGATTCAATGCCGCTTGTCCCATGTCACATCCCGATAAGGGTGGGGATGCAAGCTCAGGTGGCCGGATTTCAGGCCTTGGCTCTACGTCAGCTCTTCTCAAGATATGCTTCTCATATAGTTAGCAGTGGCATCCCCTGGAAACTGGCTAGAAATGCAGATTCTTAGGTCCCATCCCAGATCCTCTGAATCCCAAAAAGGGGCCTGTGTGGCAACCAGCCCTCCATGGAATGATGCTGCCTGCTGACGCTTGAGAGCCACCCCTCAAAACCCTTGCTTCTCAGCACAGTCCACGGACCAAGTGGTATCCGACAGCCCCTGGAAGTTGGCTAGAAATGCAGAATCCCAGGCCCCCAACCACGACTTACTGGATCAGAGCCGCATATTACTAAGACCCCTGTGATTCGGGGTTGGGCAGCCCTGTCTGCCTGCGGTGAGGGTCGTGACCTGGCCTCCTCCTGGGAGCACCCCTGCCCTCAGCGACTCGTCAGCTGGCCAGATGCAGAGCCATTTCTAATGATCGTCAGGGCACGGGCTCTGACAGGCGACTTCAAGAAAACACATGTAGGAATGGATTTCAAGACTTCACATCAACATTCCCTTCACCAACATTTCCCTTGGAAAATAATCACAAAAGAAACAAATAGGATTAAGAGGTTTCTGCCATGCTTTTCCTTGTTAAGTTGCAGTTGATCCAAACCCCACCCTCTTTTTTTTTTTTTTTAATCATTTTTATCTTTTTCCCCTAAGCCTCCGGGTTGGCTGTTCCGAGTCATAAAAAGCTTACACTGTGCTAGCAGCAGGGATGGGAGAGGCTGAGCAGCTTTTGAAATCAAATGCCCGTGCGTTAGTGACTATGTCTT
>NW_006434828.1:1348928-1368833 GCF_000325575.1 Pteropus alecto
TATATAGTTCAGAATAACGGACCTAGAAACAGGGGAGGGCCCTTTCCTACTCCCACTTCACTTTTATTTTTCCAGATTAAATTCCCCTCAACATTTTCATTGCAGAAAGTTTATCCAAACCCCCCTTTTTTTTTTTTTTTTTAATCATTTTTATCTTTTTCCCCTAAGCCTCCGGTTTGGCTGTTCCGAGTCATAAAAAGCTTACACTGTGCTAGCAGCAGGGATGGGAGAGGCTGAGCAGCTTTTGAATTCAAATGCCCGTGCGTTAGTGAATATGTCTTCCCATTGTCCCACGCTTTTATTGTAAAACACAGTAATAATAACAACATCAGGATTCCATTTTTCTCTGCCCCCTCGTCCCCCCTAAGCCTCCGGTTTGGCTGTTCCGAGTCATAAAAAGCTTACACTGTGCTAGCAGCAGGGATGGGAGAGGCTGAGCAGCTTTTGAATTCAAATGCCCGTGCGTTAGTGAATATGTCTTCCCATTGTCCCACGCTTTTATTGTAAAACACAGTAATAATAACAACATCAGGATTCCATTTTTCTCTGCCCCCTCGTCCACGCTAAATTAAGACTTTGGCTCCAGAGAACTTTTCAAAGTCTCCCCTTCTAGATGCACACGCTCCCTGGGGGCTTCTGTCTTTTAAGCAGCTGCGAGCAACTCCTAATTAGATAGATCACTTTGTAGTGTGCAGAACTACAAAACAGGAGGTTCTGGTTAAATTACGGGGGGAAGAAAGGGAGCATCCATTCTGTGCAGTGGAGTGTCTCACCGCTTTATGACTATTACTGTGGTAAGGTTTTACATTGAAGTACCTGAGGTTTAAAATTAAATGTCTAATATAATTTGGCGTTGCTAACATGAGACTCCCATCTGCCCTCGGAGAAAATCCAGACAGCTCAGTTCAGGGTTTCAAATTGCTGTCTGCCGGCTGGCTCGCAGCACGCGGGACTGGGCCCCTCGTCAAAGAAGCACCTCATGCTGCTCGGCGTAATTTTTTTAAATGCAGAAACATATTCATCTTGGGCTTCTGCATTGAAAAAGGCCGTTCCCGTAGCACATGAAAAATTAATTTTTTTACATTTTTCCTCACTCTCCTAAGTGTTTGACAGAAGTAATTTTTGCAGCAAGAGAGAATAAAAACGGGTGGCTGTAAATCCCTGTCCTGGAACCTCTTGTGTAGATTCTTTATGGGCCCAGAATTGATCTTCACGTCAGAGCCTGTTGTGGTTTAAACTGTTTATCACCGTAATGGCGGTAGCGAGCCCGTGAACACCAACTCATAATCCCGGCTGAAAGAAATTGGTGTTTGCAGTCAATGAAGGGGCAGCTTAGCTTTATTGATAGGTCCAGAACAATTATCTCTGCAACAACTACTGATTGAGGGTTTTCTTGAATCTTACGGGGAGCCTGTGAATTTTCTTCTTTATTATTAATCATTTTCTCTATAGGTAATTTTCCCCAGAAGGGCTGGCGGGGGTTTAGCATCTCTGTGGGTTAACAGGGGACCCCAGGGGGCCATTTGTAGCACTCTGGGTTGTCATATCTCACTGGAGGGCAAAATGCGTTTTTGGGAGGCATCACACCTGTGCCGAGGGCCCCCCTGCGTCTGTCAGTCCCCCGGGAGTGCCAGCCTTGGCCCGAGGGCCTCGGCCGTGGCCGTTGCCATGGCAGCCACGCCCCGCCTGCCTCTTGACTGTCAGGTTGTTCTGCTGGCCCCACCCCGGCCCCGATTGCTTCACTCCGGCTGTTAATCTCCCGCCGCAGCGACTGGCCATCGCGGTCCCTGTCACATCGCCGCAGATGACACCGAGCATTTCACGTGAGCCCGCCTCCAGCAGGCCGCCGTCCAGCCCCGTCGGCGTTGAGTGTAAATCCACGTCCATCCTTCACAGCCCGCTGCGGCTGACGCGCGTGCACGCGCACCTCCTTACGCCCGTTCAGTCGCGCATCCTCCCGCCAGAATCTGCGGGGAGTGGACGGTGGGCTGCGAATCCGAAGCCTTTGAGTGGTTGCTGACTTCTAAACACACGTTCCCATTATGAACATTCGTCGCGTGGCTCTTTCAGTGACAGAGGTGAGAAACGCAGGTGTCCGCTTGGCTCCTGTCTGCTGGGTCTCCCCGCCCACCGAGCCGGCCCAGGACAGCCGGCCACCCCGCCTTTGAGATCACAGAGCGCAGGCTCCAGCTGTGGGTTCCCAGGCTGTTTATCCTCCGTTCACCAATTCGAACTTTCACGGTTCGAGCCCGTTTCTTCCTCTCCCTGGATAGTGTGCTGACAATTTTGGTATGCGACCGGCAGGTGGTGGCAGTGTGACCCTGTCTCTCACCAGGAGGCGTCATCTGTGCCGGGGGGAGGGTTAATGAGGAAAGGAGAGACTACAGGCGCCTGCCCTTGTCGTCAGCCGCCCCCGTGTCAGGCACTGCACATCCGCCTCTGGTTCCTGAGACGCGTTCTCCCCGCGTGACACCCGAGGCGCAGAGGGCTGAGGCCCTGAAGACCGCTCTCCTCACAAGTGGCCAGAATTCAAACCCAGGTCTTTCTGATTCCAAAGCTGACAGTTCTCCCTCTTTGTTTTTTCTTTTATTTTTTTTAAAGAAGAATGAATACTTAAAACAGTGTATCACGAAATTTGCTTGTTTTGTTATAAAGCTTGCTTTTTACGGACATGCAGCGCAGATGCACATTTTCTCTCCGCTCACTTATCCTGAACTTGTCCTTTTTCGCTGGTTCTGCCCGAATCTTGGCTGGCGTTCAGAAACCGTTCCCTGGGGTTTGTCGTCAACTTCAGCTTAGCGCAGTGTTAAGGGGCTCGTGGGCTCTCATCTCTCAAAGCCGGGCACTCTGTCTGAGCCGCCGTCCGCTCCCTTCACCAGCTAGTCACCTAATTAAAGGGATGACCCTGGCTCCCTTCTCTGCGTGGCTCCGAGGAGAAAGCAGGAGCTTCCTGGGGTAACTGGCCACGGGGGGGGCGGGGGGCGGGGGGAGCTGTGTTTTCCTTCCTCCCGATCGGAACTTTGTACTTTGTACTTTGTCTCCTCAGTTCCTTCCGATCTGCTATTTCTAGCAGCGGGTGTTGACCAGGGGACTCGCTGCCCCAGCCTCAGAGCGGGAGCCGTGGATTTCGCGCCTCACGGCCAGCAATGCTCGCTTGGCCCGGCAAAGTCTAGAAACCTTTTTAAACAGGCGGTCGAGAAGGATACTGTTGCCACTTGCCGTGGCACCCGGGTCACGTCTGTCAGTGTCTTCATGTAGACCAGTGGGTCTCAACCAGGGGCGATTTTGAGCCCAGCGGGGACATTTGGCGATGTCCGGAGACGTTTCAGGTTGTCACTACTGGGGGCGGTACGTGCTACTGGCACCCAGTGTGTGGAAGCCAGAGATGCTACTCAACACCTCTAGGGCAGCCCCCAACTGCGAAGAATGATCTGACCCAAACTGTCAGCGCCGATGCCAGCAAGGTCACGGAACTGTGACCCGGACAGCGAAGACTTGGGCCCTGTGGTCCCCACCGTTGCCATAGCCCACTGTGAATCCAGTGTCCTTCTCAAAAAAAAAGGAAGCCTGTGCCCAAGGCAGTGCCTCGTCCATAGTGGACTTTAAGCGGCTTCGCAGACCACCCCCCAAAGCAGACGGCGGAGACGCGGTCAACTCGGTGGCAGTCCTGCTGCTGCTGTCGGTTGTGACATGACGTGACACCCATCAAACGCTCGCCACTCCAAGCACGAGAACCCGGCGGGGTGAGGACTGATGGAAACAGAGGAAGAGGCCAGTTACACAGCAGGCCGGTCGCGGGCTGGACTCCGCCTCAGGTTCTGTCTTAAGGTCACCGTGTTGTTCCCTTAACCGCCACACTCGCTGTCCCCGAGGCTGCTGCGTAAAGGCAGGCAGGCCCCCATCAGGGACCTGGTGGCCTTGGATGTTGGGCGCATCTGCCTGCTGCCTGTGTGAGGTCGTGTGGATGACACACATTGACAGGCACGACCTTGACGCCCTCCAGATTTAGAGGCCGCAGAATGAGTTAGGCTGACAAAGCAAAGCTTGGAGATAAAATCCCTGACTTCAGGTTCAGCAAACCAGGTGGACGGAGGTAGAACAGGGTGCCCACCTCGGTGGGCAGAGCTGGCGCAGCTGGTCTGCCCCTGTGCCGGGGGGACCCACTGGGCCCTGAGAGGCCGTGGGGCCACGTTTCCAGGAGGATTTGGTGAATAAGCAGGTGCGGAGGCTAGAGAAGGGTCGGACACCCCATCACGTGGGGAGGGACTGAAGAATGGGGGCCAGGAGCCCTGGGCAGGGCCTCAAACCGGCTGCACGTCGTACTCTGGAAGGTTCCTGGGGCCGAGGGCTGGCGATGCGCTTCGGGCGGGGACACGGGAAGGTCCCCAGGGGCTTTCACTGTGCAGCCAGGGCTAAGGGCTACTCTCCCGGGGGGGGGGTGACCGTATGTGTCAACGGCGGCCGCGAGAGACGAGCCTCATTCCACAGGCGCTCAGTATGCTGAGCCAGGAGCAGGGGGTCCAAGCCGCAGGAAGAGCAGCTTTGACACAAAATAGCGTGAAGTCATACGGCACAATGTAACGTTTCTAAGTGACTGTTTCAGACTTCTTCCCCTGGCGACTTCCACTTTCTGCCCTCCCTTTTCTTAGCTGTCCTGCCTCCCACACTCCCGTGCTTCCCAGACAGCTGTCCTCACAGTCTCTGGTCCCTCAGCGGCCACGTTCTCTCTGACCCATCGGACCCATCCCGCTGTCTGCTGCACCCAACACTGAGCGAACTCTGCTGTCACCCAGGTGGCCAACCTGTCCACCCCGTCTGTCCCGGGCACCTTGGTTCCCTTTGGCATTGACTTCTGAGAAGTGACAGCCACTTCATCCTGCTCAGAACTCTCCTGTTGGCTTCTCTGATGGCACGTTCTCGGGGGTTCCCTGCTGTTCTCAGTCCCCTGCCCCCACCCCTAGACCCAGGTCATTGACATTGCTTAGGACCTGGCCTTTTCCTCTCATGGCACGCCCTCCCTAGGTGGGCCTGACCACCCACTAAACATAGGGGACGCTCAAGTTCACACGCCCGCCTTGACCACTTTCTCCTCCGTTGAACTTGGAAGGCTGTTGACTGCCTCGCGCCCAGCATGTGCAAAGCAGAACTCCAGATTTCACTCTGAAAATCTGTGTTTTCAGCCACCTTCGCTCCGTCGCGTCCTCCCAGTAGCTCAGGCCACAAACACAGGATCCTCGGCCCTTCCCTCACCTCGCAGAATCGGTCCGTGTCTTCGGCTCTCTCCACCTGCCTTCCCAGCGTGCCTGCTGGGCTGCCCGCTGCCCTGCTCCGAGTCCACCTGGTTCCACTGCAGCCGTGGCTCATTGCCCGCTGCTTACGCTCGCCTCCCTAAACTGCACCAAACTCATCCTTTAAAAAAGCAGAGATGACTCAGAATGCCAGCCCGCCCCCGTCCCCTGCCCACGGTGCTCTGGTGGCTTCCTCCCGCACGTGGATGTTTTATCTCTGGCCAACAAGACTCCAGCTGGTCAGGCCCCTGACCTTTGTCCGGTCTCCTACCCCCTCCTCCAGTGTCCCTCTCCCTGGCTCCCGCCCACCCTCTGCGAGGATGTGGCGAGTCATCCAGGTCACTCATGGCCCAGCCCCTCCTGTCCGCTTCACCCCCGATGGCCCACCCGCTTCCCGTCTGCCTCGCCCCCAGACTTCCTTTCTTCCTTCTGTCGAGACGTGGCTGGCACAGCCCCCTGCCTATTTGTCTCCTCCCCAGTCAGAAGCGGTCGCCCCGCCCCCTCCCGTCCCGCCGCCGTGTTGTTCTGTCTGAAATTACCTCGTTTTGTTTTTGTCCACTACAATGTCCCCAAAGGAGAATGGGCCACGTGGTGACAGCGGCATGATGGGCGTGCAGAATGCGCCCCACGGCTTCCTCCAGCTTTACGCGACGAATTTTGAAATTTTAAGATCTTTTTTGTTTGTTTTAAATAAAAGGCTTTGCGTGGACGCGTGCTTTCCAGCATTCACCTCGGAAACATACGCTTTTTAAAATAGTTAACAGAGTTCAGAATCGAGCTTCCCCCCTCAGGTGACCTCAGCCCATCTTAGAATCATAAGTAAAATCGGTGCTGAGTCGAGTAGGGACGATGCAGTTAGGTCCACCTCGCGGCACTCATTCAATTTCACGTTTAACTCTCTGTACCCCACAAATATGTATTGACCCCTCACCGTCGCGCCAGCCACTGCCCTGGGCCGAGTAGGGCAGGAGGGATCAAAAGAGAATTTCCAGGTCTCTGGAGGGGGCAAGGGGAGGAGACGCGTAATCAATAAGCAAACGGACTGAGATACATTTTGTCAGGTGGGGAGGAGCAGGGGCACCGGGACATCCCCGCTCGCATTCTGAGCAGGCCTTGCGCGAAGGTGCGAATTACTAAGTGTTTTCAGCTAAGACTGGAAAAGCCATTCATTCATTCGGTCAGTCAGTCAGTCAGTCAGTCGGTTAACAGATCCATAGTAAGCACCGGATCAGGTGCAGTGGGGGCCCCGGCTGTGTTGGAAATGACCCCGGAGAAGATGGACAGGTCAATGGGGCCTTAGGTGCTGCGAGAACTCAGCAGGCCGGAGGGCAGCTGGCCGTCCTGTGCAGAGGGGACTGTGCGTGCGAAGGCCAGGAGAGGCGGGGCTGTCCAGGGCGCTGTGCTCTGCGGGTGGTAGCAGGGGGAAGTAGCTGGAGGCGAGGCGTCACGGAAGGAAGGAGACTTGGAGCAGGTGGGGCAGGTAAGAGAAAGGACCCAAAACGCTTTGCGCGTGAGCCCGGGCCGAGCAGTGCCGTCTGTTTTCGAGGAGAGTGATGCGTTGGTACAGGTGATTCGAGTCTGTGTGGGTCGCCATCCGGTGCAGGGGCAGGACGCAGAGGCGGATGAGGAGAGAGGGGGCCGGCCCACCGCCAGGCTACCCATGATTCTCCAGGGGGGTTTCGCTGCTTTGTTTGGTTTCGGTTTGGTCTGGTCTGGTCCCTACAGCTTTAGTTGTAAACTTTAAATTTTAGGGCAAGTTTTTTAAAGATAGAAAGCACCACTTACTACCCAGCATCTAATCACGTGTACAATAGTCTGCAAAAATTTGTCGAAAGGATGTGATGCTTCTCCATCCGGAAAGAAAATTCGAAGTGACCTTTCGTTTTGGTAACGTTAAAACTTCTGATGTGATAACATCGCATATTTTTAAGCAATGTAGGACTTTTCTCATGGTTGTGTGGCGCTCTTGGGCCAGGAAAATATTTGCTCTGCATTTCTGTTTTGCTTAGGTCCTGAACCCAGGAATCAGATGGCTTAAGAAACTTGAACCGCGCTGCCTCCCCGGTGCCTTTGTCAGTTTTTAGAATACAGTTCGGTCAGAGCTTTTTCGATCCCGCCCTTGCTTCCTATTGTAGAATACCCTGCAAAACGGCTTAAAATGTTTAGGTACCAGGAAGGAAGAAAGGAAGTGAGGGTGGGAGGGGAGTGGCTCTAAAAACGCAAGTAATTGTGAGATGGTTAGAAAGAGACAGGTAGGTAGGTAGGTAAGTAGGTGAATAGGTGGATGGATGGTTGGATGGATGGTTGGATGGATGGATAGATGGTTGGATGGATGGATGGATGGATGGATGGATGGATGGATGGATGGATGAATGGATGAATGGATATAGCTGTGAAGGTTGATCAGGATCATTCTTCAACCCTCTGTATATTATTTCCATTAGCATTTGTATATCACCTTGGCTTCGCATTCTTAAACTTCTTTCCATGAACGTAGCTTTCACTACATCTTTATCATCTGACAGATAAGATTATTAACAGAAAGCGATATTAATATTAATTATACAATGATACTAAAAATTTTATATCATGGGGAAACAGATGGTTATTTTAAATGACTTAAAATTTTATTCTCTTACATGAAGAAACATTTAAACATATTTAGTTATAAATGCTATTTTAATTGCTACATTACTTCTGCAATGGGATTTAAAAATCTTACTACATCTGCAGGGCAGCGTTTCTGTGTATATGTCAGAGTCTCCTAAAGTGGATACTTATTTACAGGAAAACAATTATCATTTCATTTAAAGCACAGTTTGGGGGCTTACTGTTTTTGATACACACATCATACCAGTTCCCACACCTGATCTTTCCAAATTCTGGTGCTAGTTCAAGAATTCAGCTCTCACGAGAGTCGCTCTCTGCATTTAGTCAAGTTAACAACCTTCTCGGTCATCTTTTTTGATGGGCACTCTGTTTTTCGTAGTGTTTGAAAATAAGTAGTCCCTAGCTGGACTGCGAAATTATAACCGAGACAAGCATTTCTACTTTAGAAATATTTTCTCTGTGTAACGTAATTAAAAAGTAGAATCATTTCATGTATTTTGAAATTTTAAGTTTAATTGTCCACTTCGAACCAGGTGTGTTGACCTTCACTTCATACCACGATTTGCATTCATGCAAAAGGTGAAGTAAGCGCCCCATCCCCCAGAACAGCAGCTCAGCCATCCCCATTACCCAGGACAGACGCGCAGGCCAGGCCCCCAGGTGAGGTGTGTGAGCCCGCGCATCCAGCCACCCCACACTCTGGAAGAGCTACCGTCCCGTGGTACCGTGTGCGGCCGTCGAGGGTCGGGTCGCTCCCTGGGCGGCCGGCACCCGGTTCTCCCACCCGCCTCCCCACCGCGGGCCCCGGTGGTGCCAGAGACTGAAGTGTCAGTGAGCAGACCCCGTCACACAAGTTCATGGATGGTTCTTTTAAAAAGAGAAATCGTTTGTCCTTTTTCGGACAACATTCCTTTTCTCCCTTAAAATTACGTTCATTCTGCTTTGTTTTCGTTTTTGAGATTCTTTCGTTTGTAGAAGCGTGGATGGTAATTGGACCGGTGTAGAAAGCGCCTCACCCGTACACAGATGTGGCATCGTCGCGTGGCTAGAACACAGTGTGACGCGACGTCGGTCACGCACGTGCCAGCCTGTTTTAGTAAAGCTCACCTGCTCTCTTCTAGTGAGCAGGTTGACGACCATTTCCCTCCCTTAATTTTCATGATAACTTTGTATTTTTTCCTGGTTATGAAACATTGCATTTCAGAAAAATTAAAAACGCAGAGCTTTTTGCTTAAAAAAAAATAAAGCCTCTCACTAAGGCTTCAGTGTGGAAGGTGTGAACCCTTCTCGTTCACATGCCGCTGGTCTTCTTTGTCTCCCCAAACTGGATACATCGTAACTGGCTTCCGCTGTTCCACTCTCTAAAACAGTTCAGAAGTTAGAACGACCTCTGTGACCAGCGGGAGGGGGCTGGGTGAGTGGGTGATGCGGAGCCCTGACCAGAGCGTGGCCTGGAGCCGTGAAAACGGCGCCTTCTGTGTAGCAACTTAGGGAGGTGTTCGTGTGAATACTGAGTGTCGATGTCCTGTGAACCAGCGTCACCGTCCTGTGAGCACCCCCCCCAGGGCCTTTTCACGTGCTGTTTCGGGGACCCTCTCCCCGTATGCAGGACACCCCGTGACCACAGCCCTCTCTGCAGCCTCGCTCTCTCCATACCTCTGATCACCTTCGAACTTGCTTCGTGCTTGACCATTCATTTCATGATGTCGTCTTCCCCCACTGGGCTTCCGGTTTCTTTAGGACTCTGTCTAGTCCACGTCTCTGTCCCCAAATCCTAGGACAGGGTCTGTCTCGGCCAACATCTGCCCGGTGGGCTTTCCCTCCAGGTGTAGAGCATGGTTTGACGAGCTGAGTGTTGTTATTTGCCACGTGCTGACCTTGGATGCCTGACCCGTACAACTCAGTGGGGGGCTACTGTTATCGTATTTATTTATTTTATTTTTTTAGGCGTTGATTGCAAGGACCTTGTCAGCTTACAATCCCTTATTTTATTTATTTGTTTGTTTGTTTGTTTTATTTTTATGCCTATAGCACCTGGTCTTCCTAGGTGGTCTCCCATCCAAGTACTAACGAGGCCCGACCCTGCTTAGCTTCCAAGATCAGACAGGAGGGGCGTGTTCAGGGTGGCGTGGCCGTACACCTATTATCCTTATTTTTAAATGAGAAAACTGAGTTTTAGAGAATTCGAATCACTTGCCAAGGTCACGCAGCTGGTGAGGTTCAGCTGTACGATGCACAGATGGAGGCCTGAGCCGTGGGCTGGCGGAGCCTCCTGCGTACCCACCTGAGTACCCACCTGAGTACCCCACCTGCACACGTGTGTGGAAGGGCGGGCACACATACAGAATTTCCAGCTTTTTCCTGCTGCTTTCAGCAATGAATACATGTTATTCATGAAAAAAACTTTAAATAATTTTCAACAATGAATTCTGGAGTTAGAACCCAAATTAAGAGACGGACATTGGAGAATTTCCACTTGTCCTCTGCGGTGGACAGACGCAGTTTGAAACTTAAATCTATCAAAAGCGCGAGCGCACGGAGCCCTCGTGGTGGAAGGAAGTGTCTGTCCCTTGACGGGCGGTGACAGAGACCGGAACTGCCAAGAGCAAAGGAGGCGTTCGGGGCTTTGGGGATGAGGCCAGACAGCAGTGTGGGAGAGGCCAGCGTCAGACCGGCCAGGACACCTGGTTCTGCCACTTGCCCCACGGTGAGGAGTGTTACGGAGCCGTGGGAAGACCCAGCCCGGTTCAGAGCAGCCAGGTAGCACTGCGCAGAAGCTCCGCAGAGCGGGCATCGCTCGAGGAGGAAGCAGGATCGTTCACAGGCCTGAGGTGTCGGGGGGCAGGATGGGTCACAGCTCAGGGTTCCATGATAGCGGGCACACTGTGACGCGCAGCACTCGCTGAGTCGTCTCGTCTGCCCGAGTCCGGCGCGGCCCAGCCCCCTCTCCCTGCCCAGGCGAGCACGGCTCGAAAGGCGAGGCTTGTTTTGGAGAAGGACCCCGTGCGATGTCAGATATAGGCGAGTCCCTACGCTTCGTGTATGATTCCATTTTAAATGCTTCCCGGAAACCTGCATTGTAGTTGAGTTCGTGGGGTTCGTCGCCGTAGCGCTCCGGAGAGCGGCGTCGGGGCTGCAAATCCTGCGGCCCTCGCCCGCCCGTCTCCCCTCTGCGGTGCTGCGTCCGCACCACGTTCCGTTCTTTCTCCGCAGTTGAGCAGATCGGCTTAAGGCCCCTGAGCTCCCGGGCCGTGAGGGTTTCCCAGGGCGAGCGTGCCCGCCGAACTGCATCCTCACGCCCACTGTGCACGTTAAGCTTAGCAGCGCCATGCTCTTTTCGGTGACATCAGCATCTTCTCTCTGCCAGTTCCCCCGTCCTCATAAATTCAGAGCCAAGTCCATTTAGTTGCCCGAGCTGCTCACACCCCCGGCAGAGCTGAGCTGGCCCGGCCACGCTGCATCCCTGGCCTGTGGGCCGTTCTTGTCCTTCAGACAAATGCAGTCCCAAGGTCAGAGTCTGATTCCTGCAGAACGGAAGGAGCTGCTGGGAAGGGCAGGGATGCCTTCACCCGAGCACAACTCCCAGGTATAGAATTAGAAAACGAACTTGAATTTCACGGAAGAAATTACGTACACCTGTTTCTTCCTTCCGTGACCCGGGGCATCAGAGAGAACATAGCGGCAGAGCTGCTGCCGGCAGCCGTGCACCTGCTGGGAGATGGAGAGCGAGGTGTTTGCTGGGGACCGTGGCCCATGGGGAGACGGTCTGACCTGGGTGGCAGCCCCCGGGCGCCTGGTGAAACATGGAGGAAATGACCCTTTCTCTCCAGTCTTCTGCCCAGAGTGCCCGGAAAGCCCGCCCTCCTAGCGAGGACACAAAGTCTCTCCCCCGCCCCACCCCGGCAAGCCCTGGCATCCCAAAGATGGGCAGGGGACAGTCAGCGGTCCCGGCCCCTGTGCCGGAGGACGTGGCAGGGTGTGTGGGCAGCAGCAGTTGGCGAGCGCGTATTTAAGAGAAAATTGTGGATGGTTGGAAAGCTGGTCAGGAACAGCGGAAGAGGACAAGAAGCATATTCCTGGGGAGTGGGGGCCGACGGGGTGCAGAGGCGGGGAGGGGGCCCCATCCCGGTCTGGGAGGCTGGCAGGCAGTCATTTCTTTTACCCTCACCCCAGGGGATAAAAGGCACAGTCGGGAAGAGTGGGAATGAGCGATTCTTTGATGAATAGCAAGCTGCAGATTCCACGCCTGGGCTGGGGCTGCTGCGCCCGCCACTGACCCTTCCATCAGCCACAGGGCGCTGGGTTCCTGCTTCAGGAAGAAGAGAAAAATGTCAGTTATTATGTTTGGGACACAATCTTATCTTTCATTTTATTTCACAGCAATTTCCCCAAAGATCCACCATAGTATCTGATTGAACTGTATTGACGAAATTTTAGCCACAATAAAGAAAACGCTTTAAGCTCGAGGCAGATCCAGCCCAGGATCTCCGCGCACTTTATTCCATAGTGTTTTATGGTATTATTTTATTTCTTGCCGGGACAAAGCCCAAATTCCAAGACGGTGGTAGAAGTAACACGATAAAGCTATTATGGTGCAAATGAAGTCAGCTCCTGCTTAAAAAGGATGTTCTAGAAGGAATGCTGAATTAGTAATTGCTTTTTGTCAGAAGTAAGTTTAATCTTAGTTTTTAAAACACCATCATTAATTCTGGAGATTCCGCTCCGAACGATTTCTCATTCAGAAAAATGGAGAAGGCAAACAGGAGAGCCGCTGGTTGGGCCAGAATTATTAAACTGCCGGAGAAAGCTGTGCTTTAAACAACGCTCCAGAAAGGCGATGATCTCTGGGCCGCGGCTTCGGATGAAGATATTATTCACGGTGTCACCCCGGGGTTCCTGGGACAGACCGTTATCCCAAGTCTAACATCCGACAGGTTTTCAGGCAAGTTACAGTCGTCTGTCGTGTTCCAAACTTTTCCGGCATTTCCCAGGCCCAGGCGTGTTTTGGGTTTGAGGCCGATGTGGGATCGCCCCAAGATTTCGGGGGCACGGAGCACTCGAGGGCAGGTTTTCAGAGCGGCTTTTCAGCTTTCATCCGACCTCTTAACTTTCTCCAAAGCGTAACGGCCCTAATTATGACACTTCCTTTGAACTGTGTCTTTTTGTCATTTTCGGAAATGACCGCAGAGTGGGATTAAGATTGTGGTGAGCACAGGATGGTAATTATGCCGGGGACAAGCACAAGCCGGGTGATCCCAGGCAAAGCAGGTTCAGCGTCCGCTCATTAAGCTCGTTCATCTCGGGAGCGTAGGTGGCGCCTCTGTTCGTCCACAGGCCCGCTCGTTGATGCCAGCGTAAACCAACAGCACCCCCCAGGTGGGTCCTGGGTGATCCAATCCCACGCCTCGCGTGCGCCCCAGCATGCCCGCCTGCCGGCCCCTTCGTGCGCTGGGCACTTCTTATGCCACCAGAACTTGGAGCTGGCCAAGCGTGGGGAAGCACCGGGCTCCTTTGCAGGAAGGAGAAATCTTAACGGAACAACTTACTCTGACCTGCTCATGTGCCATCTGATTCGGGCCACCTTCTGTCACTGCGGCCACGTATCTATGACCCGGCAAACATTTTAAATACGGCGTTTGCATGGCGTAGTCAAAAGCGGAAGGCCGTCGGCGTCCTCCCAGTAACGCCACAGCGAATCGGTCCCGGTGTCCGGCGGGCAGATGGCCGTCACGTCTGCACTCCTTTATTCTAGAGAGCGCGCTGCAGCGGGGCCCACCGGCCACCAGCCGGGGACAGGAGCCTAGTTCTCAGACCAGAGAAGTTAGAGGTTGGCCCCAGCCTCGGACTCCACGTGAAATACGGGGCACAGTTAGTACTCATCAGCAGCAGGTTAGGAAAATTCTAAAACAGCAGGAAAGAGAAACGTTATCTTTTCAGGGGCTAGGGAAGAAGTCATCTCATACTTTTAAAAAATGCATAGGACAAATATCCTCAGATTTAAATGTGGGGGCTTTTTTTCTTCTATATTTTTATCAAAAATACTTATTTTGTTAAAAGGTCATACAGGTCTAGAGCAAGTTCCCAAGGCAGCTCACGATGCAAATTCAGACGAGTGTATTTCGAGTGCCTCTTGTGCCCGTGATGTAGAATCATAGTCGGGTTGGTCCGTTCGGTTTTTGCACTGCGAATTGTGTCTGTTTTCTAAACCCGTGACACCTTTGTTCCCTTTGCTGCTGCTTCCCCAGGCCCTAGGCGCGCCTCCCACAGGCAGGTGCTGGGTGCTGACCCGCCCAGTCAGCACTGGCGTCTGGGTGTGCTCTCACACGTGCTCACGCTCCCTGGGCGCCAGTTCAAGGTCAGGCTCCTAAGTGACGAGCTTCATCACCTGTGGGCGTGAGCGATCGCCTTCTTTCCATTCCAGAGTTTGCCGTGCGAGACCACTGTGGGGGTGGGGGAGTAACCAGGGGCGCCCAGCCCTTCAGAGCTGCCACGTGAGCCGGGCAGCTCAAGGAGCGAGGGTGTCCCACCCGGTGGCCTCAGGCCCAGTGACTGGGGTGATTGTTAGGGCCCAGGTGTGGCGGAAAGGAACAGAGGTTCTGAGACCGGTGGGGCCTCCCTTTCAAGTAGCTGGGCCTTCCATTTGAGGCACCTGATACCCCAGAGCTGTCACTCACGCCCCCGACTGGCCTGCCACCCACCTTTAATAAAGGCTTGGGGACCACAAGGGCACCCTTTCATAATCAAGCCTCCTGTCCCGTGGTGTAGGAGGGAGTAGCGAAATAACACAGAGCAGGTTTTTCAAGTACAATTTTAAATGTTCACAACATATTATCCTAGGACTTTGCAAATGAGCGTCTGGTTTCATCCAAAAATAAGTGAGCAAAACACTGTCGACTTCAAACATAGCAAAAGACCACATGGGAGGCCCGGGAGAGATTGAGATCTTTTTTCAAAGAAGATATAATTTATCACCTTCATATAGTAATAATTTATTCTCCAAAGTACCCAAAACTGTGAGGATATTTAATACAGATTTTTAAAGCTGCTATTTAAATAATATTTAAAACCTCCAGGTCTTAAATATGTAATTGTACGTAGATTGAATTTTCGTTTCCTCCGACAGTCAACGGCTTTACTCGCATTTACGTTATTTTCTTTGTGCTGAGGTTTGTGTCTTGGAATCGTCTTTATTTGAAAGACCTTTTTACTGAGCACCTATGCTTGGTGCCACGTGGCCTCTGGGAACCCGTAATAATGTTACCTCAAGGGGCACCACCACAAGGGGGAGACATCCACAGAGCAAATCACAGGCACGCAGAGGGTTCGGTGTCTGCTGGGGCTGAGGGGCCAGCGTTCCTGGTCCCGGGGGACAGGAGGTCACCGGGCCCTAATGCCCCACCGCTGCAGGAATGGGTGAGCTGGCTGTCATCGGCCCCGTAGTTTGTCCACTTTTAATGGTGGCACATCTAAATTTCCCAAGATCGTTCCTAAGTTATCAAAACGTTTTCCTCTAAATTCAGGAATCTTTTGTATCAGTACGTTTTGTTTGCAGTTCTGCATTGAGAGTGTTTCATTTAGACTCGCCTGGATGATCCTTGGTTTAAAAAACTCGATCGCTCTTTGCTTTCGTAGCTGCGTGGTTTTCAGGCTTAAAGGAGGCCAAAAGCCGGCAGCGACGCCCCAGCCCACCTAGATGCCCCATCGCCCGCTGGGCTCCGTTCTTGGCCCCAGCACTTCCCGTCACCCCTGTAACGTGGATGGGTATGTGGGTGTGCGAGTTCACGCGTGTGTGTGCGTCTCCTCACTCGAACAGAAGCGTGCAGGACAGGACGGGCCCTGTGTTGAGTCCACTTCTGTAGTTAGCAGGCCGACACTGGTCAGTGGCTGTGTCTGTCCATCGGCCAGGCAGTCGTCCAGCACCACAGGGGCACATGGCAGAAGGACGGGGTAGCGCCCCTCCTCGGCGTGGTGCGGGCATGACAGGAAGGACGGATAGCATGGCCCAGGGCGGCGGCCGCTGACCCAGGCAGAGAGGAGAGCGTGTCTGGGTGTGGGTGAGAGCAGGTGGAGGGGGCTGCTTTGCCCATTTTACCGGTGAAGAAGTTGAGGCTAAAAACGGTGAACGACCCAGAGTCACTTCGCGGGGTGGCCGGGCTGGGATGTCGAACGGCCCTTCTGGTTCCACCGCCGTGCCGTCCCTCGCCGTGGGAGCCCTTGGGGCCTCCTCTCCCTGCCTCGCTGTGCAGCCTGCTCACGCCACTCGACGTGGCCACGCCGAGCACGGTGCCTTCTTCAGGAGGAGCTGTGATGGAAGCCAGCCCGCAGACGGCCCGCAGATGGCCCCCAGGCTTCGGGGACCGGATGGTTTGGAGGCCCTCGTGCACTGCTGAGGAGAAGCTCAGATCCTCCATAAGCCACTTGGCAGCGTGTATCGTTTTCCGGGACGCATACTTTGAATGTTGTCCTAATTTAATAATTCCAGATTGTAAAAATAGATACAAAGGTATTGATTTATGGTCAAAAATTTGAAGTCTGTCTAAGCACTAGGGAGATAATTAAGCAAACTAAGGCACACTGTACTGTTTAGGATGTAAAAAAAAAATGAATTGATAGTTTACCTTTGTGACATGTAACCCTCAATCAGTGGGACGACAGTTCAAAACCAAAGGTTTTGGTCTGGGTTTGTGCGCATCGGGCTTTCCAAAACCTGGGGACGCCATCGCTCCTCTTTTTGAAACTACACGACATCGCTAAGGACAGGGGCGCGCTGGGAAGAAGCGGCCCCATTGGGCGTTTATGCAGCAGGAGCAGAACTGTGCACTGGAAACAGGTGGGGTGCCTGTGAGCTGGGTTTGAGCTCCCCTAACACAGCTGGGTTTGAGGTCGCCTAACACAGTCAGGACCCTGGACAGAGCCCTCGGGGGCCTTGGCAGTACCAAAGCCGCAGCAGTAGGTAATTTGACTCGGTGTGACTTGTACTGGAAACATGTTTCTAAAGCCAGGTGCCTTACGCCATCAAAGAGAGATCATACCTCTAATTAATGTCTCTGTTTAATTGAGTTTTCTAGAAATACTCAGTCTCTTCCCCAGCCCGCTCGGCTGGTGAAGCCGCCCGCACGAAACAGTCTCCGTAATTTAGCAGCCGTAAGCACCAAACTTGAGAGGTGGCTGTGGCCGATCATGTGACCAGGAGAGGCGCGGGGACCTCTGGCCCTGGTTTCATTCCCACCTGGCGGAGCCGCTCAGGATGCTGTCGCCGTGTTCGACATACACCAGGTTAACCTAAGCTGTGAGCAGCTTGCATTCGGCCAAAATTCAGCTAGAGAACAGTTTTATTTTCGACCCTTAAATATAAACTCTGAGTCGCGTTCCCTTACACGTCGCTTCCTGGCGTGTCCCCACGCTGACTTCCAAAGCAGATAGGTGATGGTATGGGGTGCAAGCTGGCCACCCGGCGTGAGAAAAACTCAGGGGACCGGAGGGTGGATGCCACAGTGGGCGAGAAGGGAGAGGCGACGAGAGGGTGCTGGGGCGAAGGAAACGGGGTGCCCCGAGAGGCGGGTGACTGGGGGGAAGGCGGACATGCAGGGCCCTGAGAGGGACACGGGCGTATGCTCTGTCCTGTCGGGTGGGGAGGAGCCGGGGGAGACGGAAGATTCCAGGGCCTGCCGTTGGTCTGAGGCATAGGGCCGGATCCTGGCAGGTGGCGGGAGGCCCAGGCGGCCACAGCAGTCGCCTCTCAAACTCAGCTTTGTGGCCCAGGTCTCGTGAATGGCCTTCAGCTCGAGCTTCTGCGTGTCCCCCGGCCCCCTGCCCCTCCGCCCTGACGTGTCAGTAAACCGCCCCGCTGGCTTCGTCGTCAGCTTTGAGCGCTTTGTAGTGTTTAACTCGATGACCACTCCTTAGTTCATTTCTTTAAAAAAACAATTTTATTTAGCTAGAACTCAAAGAACATTCACTTCACCTATTTAAAGCGCGCAGCTCAGTAGTTTTTCGGTGCGTTCACGATATGTGTCACCGTTGCCATAGTCCGCTGTAGGATGTTCTTATGGCCTCAGAGAGAAACCCTAATTAGCGATCAGCATCCGTGCTGGTTCCTTCTTAAGTCTTTATGAGACATATTTCAGCAAGGGCTGGAAACGGACACGAAGATCCTGTTTCCTAAACTCCCCGCTTCACAGCTGCACCCACAGAGCCACCTTGGATAATCAGAAGGTCCCAGGGAAGAAACGCTTCTCCCCAGGTTCTCCCTCCGTCCCCCACCCCCGCCCCCTCCCCCGTTCCTTTCCTCCCCACCATTGTAACTCAGCCCAACACTGTGTTGTCTCTTCCTTTACCCCGACACCTGTCATCTTCCTTCACCCCCCGTGGTGTCCCCGCTGCCCCTTTGACACCGTGTACCTCTGCGTGGGGGCCGTGAGCGGCAAAGGGAGGCCGACAACGTGCCCGGCTCTGAAACATCTTCACAGATGGGGATTCACTTTACAAAAATAAGTAGTTGAAGTTTTATCAACAAAGGTGATAACTAATGATATATAATTTGCACTTCACGCTCACCTTCTAACGGAGGCCGGATGTTGCGATTTCCTTGGATGGCAGAGGTGGCCTGTCCTTTATTTACCGGCCTGCACGGCCCTCCGAGCTTCAGAAGGAACAGAGCCCGTGTTAAAGACCCAAATGAGCTTTGTGTTGTTGGCCTGGTCTCAGAGGAAGCGCGTTTTAATTTGCTGGCGCCGGCATCGACTTCGTCTTGAGTTTTTAGGTCTTAGCCCTCAACCCAGCCCCCGCCCCCGCCCAGCACTGACAAACAGCCCTATCTTTGATCATCTTGAATTCTTTTAATACCAAAAAAAAAAAAAAGATTTTTTTCTGCTTGTTTTTTGGTAGCATGTTGTTCTTAATACTGACAAACGAGTAAGTTAGGGTACATGCGAAACGAGAGAGGAGAGCCGGTGTGCACACACCATCCTGGTCCATTTTCCTTTGCTTTTTTCCCAGAGAGGAGCACGCTGCTTGTGAACGTGCATTGTAAAGCGTTTTGTGTCTTTAATCAACATGTAGGAAATTCACAGTCAGCCAGCCCTCGGGACCTCTTCGCGCTCCTCCAGACCGTGTGGGCAGCTCCCTGCGGCAAATTCTTGGTGTCCCCTCTCCGAATCAAGCCCGCTGTGGAAGGGCCGGGGCAGGCGTCCTCCCAGAGGGCCCACGGCCCCCCGAGACCCAGACGGCGGGTCTGGGGAAGGGCCGGACGTCTGCCCGTGCCGGGGGTGGGGGAGGCGCGTCCGGAGATGCATCGATAGCATAGTTTGCGGACGTAACCGTGGCAGGAAGGAGGACAGCTCCCGCACAAGGCGGACACATTCCCAGACACTCGGGGGCCACACGCACGGGGCCCAGGCTGTTCGCGTGTCCGCCGGGATTTCAGAAACCGATCCGCACACCTGGCAGGGTCGGCGCTCAGCGAGGCAAGCTCCCTGCAACAGCTCATCGAAAACGGCCCCGCTAATGATCGCCTGGGCAGATAATCGGAGGAGAGTTAATTGTAAGGTTCGATATGGCATCTTGTCAGCAGAGATAAGTTGTCACGTTTTCCACTTGAGCTGAAACTAAATGATTGTAAAGTAAGTTATGAGTGTCCTTGGGCCTGTCTGGCGGAATGATAGCTGAGAATCCATTCCTGGCCCATCAGTCCGGCGCGGGCTGCTGGATATTTATGCGCGCGGAGTGTTATTTTATCCCTTTGCAGTCATGCCTGTCAGCTCCCCAAGTGAGGAGCGAAACCGCCGCTTTGACTCACACGTCACGTGCCGGCGCTCAGAGACACTGCAGATTGTTATCATTATTGCTCGGGTTACATGTTTTTGGGGGGTGTGCGTTGAACATCGATGCCCGATTGGAAAGAATGAATGGCTGACGGCGAGCACCCCGGATGGCGGTGCCCTGGCCCCTCGGCCCGGCACCGTGCGCTCGGCCTCCGCGTCCCCGCCAGAGCCGCGTCAGAGGCTGT
>NW_006434828.1:1369186-1385778 GCF_000325575.1 Pteropus alecto
GAGGCTCCTGCTTGGAAGGGAGCTCCCGAGGCCTGGAAGCCGGGGCGCGATCCCAGCACCGGCCCCGCACCTGTCGTTCACTAGAACCCGCGGCTGTCTCTGCGTGAGCCCCAGCCCTCCCTGTCCCGCCCCAGGCCCCCTCCCTGCCAGACGCCTGCCACCTCCCAGGCCAAAGGCCCTGCCCCTCCCTCCGTCACCTCTGTCCTGACTTCCTCCGCCATTACCTTCTCTGGGCGGTGGCTGTAGCTGGTGCTTCTGGCCCAGGCCAGGCCTCACGGACGGGCCGCCTGGCACGTGGAGCCTCCCCTGGCAGCCGCCTGTCCCCACCCGGCCGTCCACACCACGCTGTGCCTGCCCCCACCCACCCCACCTGGAGCATCTGCTCCCTCAGCTGCTCGGGTGCCACCCCCGTTAGCCTGTCCACCGTGAATGCCTGACACTGAGTGGTCACCGTGCCGCTAGTTGTCCTTCCTCCAGCGAGAAACTTGGCATCAGATTTCAGGGCCCAGGCCGCAGGGACTGGAGCGGCGTCAGGTGTGGACAGCCGTGACCAGGCACAGGGTAAGGAGGGGGACGCTCTGGGGACCTTGGCCTTAAAGAGGAGCAGAAAGCAGACGGAGTCGGGGGGGTTGGTTAAAAACGGGTGATAACGCAGCACCTTCGATGGAGGCTGCAGAGGGCGCGGTGCTGGCCCCAAGCTCGCTGCACGAGCCAGAAGGGGCGGGATCAAGGGGGAGCGGGCTGGGGGTGGAGGAGCCCGGAGTCCTTGGGGACAGGGCAGCAGGGGCAGGAAGGGCAGGTACCGTGTTCTGATTCCCGCTTTCGTTGTTTTCAGTCTTCGGCAGCATGAGAAACGGGGTCTCCTGGAGGGGTGGGGTGGGGGGTGTTTGAGGCGAGTGGGGAATGGATTTAGTCCAGGAATGTGGTAGGTGAAGGTCAGCCGGGGGTCGGTTCCCCCGCCGGCCGCAGGAACTTGGGGGTCATAAACGCGGAGGATGCCGGCAGCGTGGCTGGCTCTGTTTCCCCCCAGCCAGGCCTGAGGTCAGGCACGAGGACCTGCCGTCGGCGAGCCGGGTGGCGGAGCGCGGGGGTCACAGACCCAGGGAAGCTGGTTCCTGCTGCTGGTGGCCTCTGTCGGGCCCGTGAGAGAGGGCGGCTGAGGGGGAGGGAGGCAGAGGCCCAGGAGGCCAGGATCCTGCAGAAGCTGGACGCCATCGCGAGTGAGGGGTGTGCTGCTGCTCTGCCGTCTGCGCCGGAGGGGCGTGGCCTGGGGTCGCGGGGTGAGCGGGGTCCTCGAGCACATCGCTTTAGAGGGGCCGAGTGGCCCACACGCAGCCCCTGAGGGCTGGTGGGGTGCCTGGGGTGGGGCGGAGATTAACGGTTCCCTCACCTGGGGTCGCGCCCGCGAGGGAGAGGGCAGGTTGGCGCCAGGGGCCGCCAGTGCTCTGTGAAGGCTGCTGGGGTGGGGTTCGCGCCCCCAGACCGTGCCCCCAGTTGTGGGGGGGCCTGAGGCGAGGACAGCGGGCAGCTCCGACCCTGCAGGCATCTCGCTCCTGACCTGCGGCGCCGACGACGCTTGGTGGCGGTGCTGTCCTGTGTGCTGCAATGTTTTTCTGCGTCTCAGGCTTCTGCCCGCGCGATGCCAGGGGCCCCTCCACCGCTCCGGTGGGTAACCAGAACGTCCCCAGACCCTGCCCGCGGCCCTGGGCCGGGGTTCCCAGCAGCGAGCCAGCGGATGGGTGGACATGCAGAGCCACACGGGGTAGGTGCACTGGTGGCGAAGGGCACCCCAGCAAAGCGGGCCGTCAAGGATGCTGACGGGATCGTCTCTGATGGTCCCGTAGGGCACGGTCGATGTCACCATCTCCGAGTATTTCCTTCTCAAATTGCCACTTATGTCTACGGCCCTGCCACCCTGAACACGCCCCATCCTGTCTGATCTTGGAAGCTAATAAGCAGGGTCGGGCCTGGTTAGTACTCGGATGGGAGACCACCTAGGAAGACCAGGTGCTGTGGGCATAAAAAATAAGGGATCGTAAGCTGACAAGGTCCTTGCAATCTGTGAGGTCAACCAAGGGTTGCCTTGCCATAAAAATAAAAGAAGATGGCCACTTAGCTCCTTGCTCGAGTGAGTCAGGGACCTCTCCCTGGGTTACAGATATTCCAAGGTGTTCGGGAAACTTGGAAATAGGATGGCCGTGTCCCTATCAATCACTTGGTGAAAAGTTGTCTGCAGCCGGAAGGGACGTGGTGCCGAGAACAGACACACGTCACTTTGGTTTGCAGAAGGGTCAGTTCCGAGCCCCGCAGCAGTTAGACTAGCCAGCCCCAGGGAGGGTTCTGCGTTAGGATGTTGACGATGCTTCTGGAAAAGGAAAGGGTGGTTTAACTGGACAGAGATAGTTTATTAAGGATAAAAACTATTTAACACGTTTCTTTTTGTCATTTAAAGTGTTCAGAATCTCAGTCGGGCACCCATCTGCCCTTCGGCAAAGCGTTTGTCAAGATTGTCCCATAGTCTCCTTATGGGCAAGTTCAGAGGTGTATGAGCTGGATGCAGACAGCATGACCTCGTTCTGTGGTCACTCAAAGGCTCCAGTTGTGGGTTGAATCTGAAGATGACTTAGAGCGGCCGTCCCCAGCCTTCGTGGCACCAGGGACCGGTGCTCCTGAGAATCTAGCGCCTGAGGATCTGAGTTGGAGCCGAGGCGGTGATGCCGGCGCTGGGAGCGGCTGTGGTCACTCAAAGGCTCCAGTTGTGGGTTGAATCTGAAGATGACTTAGAGCGGCCGTCCCCAGCCTTTGTGGCACCAGGGACCGGTGCTCCTGAGAATCTAGCACCTGAGGATCTGAGTTGGAGCCGAGGCAGTGATGCCGGCGCTGGGCGGCCCGGTTCCTGACAGGCCACCAACCTGTGCTGGTCCCGTAGCCCAGGGGTGGGCACTGCTGACAGAGCCACCGCATTCAAGAGACGTGGACACGGACAGTCGGAAAGAGCAGACCGGAAACGGAGCCGCCACACGCGTGGACTGTGCTCGGACAGAGCCACCGCATTCAAGAGACGTGGTGTCAGGACACGGACAGTCGGAAAGAGCGGGCCGGAAACGGAGCCGCCACACGCGTGGACTGTGCTGCATGCGCGTGGTCTGAGCATCTGAGAAAGAGCTGTGCACACACCTTGAACCACGAGACAGACGGCGCCCGTGGTGCTTCCTGTCTCGAGGGGGCAGCCGCCGTGTGCTCAGCACTGTCCAGCGCACTCCGGGGAAGTGAGCCGCGGTAGCCGCCCTGGGGGACGGGCCTGCCAGCTGGGTCCGGATCACGACCCCCGCGTGCGGCAGGCCCCAGCGTCGGCATCGGCAGTCGGAGATGAGAAACGTTAGTCCAGGAGAGAGCGTTACGGCTACGGAGTGACGGGAGGACTCGTAGCTGGGGGCGAACGTGGCGCGTTGACCTGAGGGGGCGCCCAGGGGTGGAGAGGACGGTTGAAACAGTGGCCGCCCGTAGCGGAGGCCCGTCCGCCTCTGCCTCCGGGGGCCGCTCAGCTCGCTGAGAGCCCGTGCACGTCGTCTTCCCGTGGCCCGTCACCGTCCCTGGCTGGGGTCCTAAACTCGTAACTGGCAGAGAGGATGAGGACAGCGAAGACTTTGGGGACCTGGGCAGGAAGTGTTTGAAATGAACAAAAACATTCATCATAAGGTTTGCGTACGAAATAACACGTAAAAGCGTTGCTCCAGGACCAGCTAACGATCTTGGGGTCTCTAGACCCCCTCGGCAGCATCGGGCAGCTTCTGAACCCTCTGAAATCATGCACGGATATTAATTAGACCCGCCTTTCGTTCTGGGGTGTCTGCAGCTTACCTGATAGTCAGTGGGATCTGGTATTTTTTAAATGTGCGTAAGAAACACTACTTTTAGGAGGTTAGCATTATAAAAGCAGGACAAAGGGGAGCAGTTGGGAGGAGAGGGGCCTGCTCCTGCACCTGGCCGCTTGGTCGTGGCGGGGGGAGGGTGGGGGTGGCAGTAAGGACCGGGCAAGGGTGCGTGTGGCTGAAGTGGAGCGCAGGCGGCCGGTTGGGGACGGAGCGCAAACAGTGGTGGCTCTGAGTGAAAGGTCACCTTAGAGCATCTCCCACCCGGATCTAGCTGGGAGGGGACTGGACGGCTCGCTGCGCCTCGTGAAGTTACCCGAGAGGCTTACCGGACGAGTGTCCTGGGCGGGTGGGGTCTGGTGGAGATGGAAGGTGCCGGTTTTCGGGGGAAGGGAGCTCCTGAGACCCCCGCTGTCCCAGCTCCCATGGTTCCTTAAAATGGCTGACAGTTTCAGCGGCATTTTGCGAGCAGCTGTCCACACCAAGGCGTGGAGCCCGTTTACACAGCCTGGTGCACTGCCCAGGTTCTCCTGCGGGCGTTCTTCTGCCACGGGGCTCCCAGAGGCCTTTTCTGCCGGTGCTGGGCACTCGGGGGAAGGGGGGCCCCCCATAGGCTGGGCCTCTGCCTCGGCGTCTAGGAAGCTGCATCCGCGGGCACGTCTGGGACCGTGCGGGCATCTGAAAAGATGCCTTAAGATGCGTATTTTCACATTTCTCAGTACGTGATAGTTCTCTGGAGCTTCACAACGTGGAAGCATGTGAAACGCAGTGTGATGTCGGGTATTTCTATCTGCCGAAGCCATTTCCCGCCTGGCGGAAGCCAGGGCCCTCCCAGTGGTCCCCGGACCCCTGAGGACCCCTCCCCTCTCCGGTGCCGTTTCCTGCTCGTCTCCCCCTTCCTCACCGGCCCCAGCCGCTCGCCTCTCTCTCTTCCCGGAACACAGCAGACGTGCTCCCGTCTCGGGGCCGCGTGCTGAGTGTCTGCTCCTCCCCGGTTATCCACCTCCTTTACCACCTTCAAGCCTCAGCTCGTCACCTCCTCGGCGAGACCTGCCCTGACCAGCTATTTAAAATGGCAACCCCCCACCCCCACCCCGCCATCAGCCCCCCAACTCCCAGTCTCTTTGTCCCTCCTAATGTCACCTCCTCACGGAGTCCACGTCGTGGCCTTGCCACGACCCCATGCCCCTGGGACGGGACCTGTGTCTGTTTCTCTCAGGGATGGCTCCCAACCGTCTAGAAAAGTGGCTGGTCCACGGAAGGTGCTCGAAAATTCGTCCAGCGAGCGCAGCATCGTGCACAGAACGTCCTGCTTTTTGAATTACAAAGATGCTGAGTCGTCAGACAAAGGCTCCTTAAAACGACGGAGGTGTTGGGACGGTGTCTCTCCTCGCTCTCTCGGTGTCTCTTGTTCTGGGTGGATTCCATGTTCGTAGCTGGTCTTCTAGCACGGCTTCGGTTTCCTCTTTGATAAAGATAAAAACAGACATCGTAAACCGAGAGTTTCACTTACAGCGAATTAGCCCATTCGTGCTGCTGCTGGTTGTATTGGATACGTAACGTGGGTGCATCAGAAGTCGGCAGGTCCGCCGTGTCGACTTCCAAACGCTCTAGGTGGCCCCTGGTGAGAGAGAGACGCCGTGTGGGGCTCCGCTGGTGACAAGCTGCCACCGCAGCCACACGGCCACACGCCGGGTCGGGGTAGAGCCGAGGCGGTCAGGGCGGCCTCTTCCTGTGCGCACGCAGCCCTTGGAGATGACCCTTTCCTGCGTGTTTCTAAGCGCCTTAATGTCATTCCTAGCGTACGAAGGCAGTTACGGGAAGAGAAGAATAAGCACATAAAAAGCACGGACGCCCCACTTGCCTTCTCCAGGACTCCGCTCGTGCGAAGTAGAGAATGTCACGTTCTCCGCCGCATCGAGACGCTGCAGAAAGACATGCCTGTTTTTGAATGGCGGGGGGCACGCCAGAGCAGCAGGCTGCGGGATCTTTTTCTTTCTGCTGTTTCTTTTGGGAGGGGGGATGTGCAGTTGATACATCCCATGACGGTAGATTCAGGTGTGCGGCAGTGATCTGGAGGGCACGTGCGTGTGTGCATGCCGTGAAACAGTGATCTGGAGGGCACGTGCGTGTGTGCATGCCGTGAAACAGTGATCTGGAGGGCACATGCGTGTGTGCATGCCGTGAAACAGCACCACCGCAGGCCCAGCCCACACCTCTCATCACAGTTACGGTTTCTTGCCCGTGGGGAGACCTTTCGAAGCCTATTCTCCTCGCAGCTTTCCCATAAGTAATACAGTATCATAAACTCTTATGTGACATAGCGTAGTTATTACGTAGACTGTAGTCATGTTAACTCCATTGTATGTTATAACTCAGTAACTTTGTAACTGGGAATCGGTGCCTTTTGACCACCGTTCGTGACCCTCCGGTGCCGGGTGCCCCAGGCTCCCGCCCAGCAGCCGCGCGTCCCGTCCACATGTCGGCGGTCTGGTCGGTTATTCGCAGGGCTCGATGCGGTCTGGGGTGAGCACTGTCTTAGCATTTTTGCAGCGTCTGCTTGATCTCTAAGTGTTAACACTTGCGTTCTCTTGCCTTTTCCGGTCCGGTGGCAGACACGGGGCTGGGCGACTCTGTGTGCTCCAGCCCAAGTATCTCCAGCACCACCAGCCCCAAGCTCGACCCGCCCCCCTCCCCCCACGCCAACAGAAAGAAGCACCGGAGGAAGAAAAGCACGAGCAACTTCAAGGCCGACGGTCTGTCGGGCACCGCGGAAGGTAAGGTTTCCCTTCGAGAGTCCGCGTTTCAGAAAGTTAGCTTGTGTCTTTCAAACCTGTGAGCCTACGCCCCCCGGGAACCGCGAATGCACAGTAACGCAGGTCACCGCGTGTGCCTTCTGTTTGCACGGCGGCGCCAGCGGGCCCTCCGAACCCGCCCATCCCTGGCTGATCTTCGAGATCATTCCCCCGAATCCCTTGTCTTACCTGCTGGCAGCTGTCGCCTGCTGGTGGCGATGCCGATTGCCCCGCCAGACGCCTGGTCAGCTCCTAGCTTTCGCCCTGCCTGGGCAGCCTGTGCCCAGGTCCGGTGAGCCAGCTGCCCCGTGCTGGCCGTAAGCAGCGTGCCGTGACCTCCCCCCGCCGGTCACTGGCTGGCTCTCTGAGAGCTCTGGGGGTCCCTGCTCCTGTCGATTCTCCCTAGACTTGTCCAGTCCTTCGTTTTTATTGTGTGACAGCCGGATGTGATCTTTCCGAAGTCGGCCCGGCAGCTGGCTTTGCATTTCTTTATTCTGCAGACACGAGTGGGATGCACACACGCACGCACGCATTCACGCACACACGCACGCATTCACGCACACACGCACGCATTCACACACACATGCATTCACACACGCACACACGCATGCATTCACACACGCACACGCATTCACGCATTCACACACGCACACATTCACATGCACGCATTCACACGCACGCATTCACGCATTCACGCACACACCACATTAGGAGAGGGGGTTTAATGCAGCTGTCACGAACTCGTCGAAGGAGGACTCCAGAGGGAAATCAGGCTTCGGAACAGCGCCGCGTAGCGCGCACGGTCATCCGTGAGGCCCGCGGCAGCAGAAGGGTCTGTTTTCAGCACGGGTTCCCCAGGCCTGGAGCTCCCTTCAGAGCTGACGTGTCTGTCTTTGTGTTCCTGCTCTGCCCTCTGCCCTTCCTGCTTGCTCGGCTGTCCAGCGCAGAGTGGCAGTGTGAGGAGTGGCAGCGTGAGGTGTGGCAGCGTGAGGTGTGGCAGCGTTACTAGAGGCGCCCCCCACCCAGATCCAGGACGAACTTGCAAACCCACAGCGCGCCCGTTAGCGAGGGGGGGACAGTCACGGTGCGCGTGTGACTCGGTCACGGTGCGCGTGTGACTCGGTCACGGTGCGTGTGTGACTCTGTGCACGATGTGCCACAGCCCTGGGAGCTGGGCCGCGGCGGCGTCTCTAGCGGGGAGACCGAGGTCCGAGCGGAGTGTCGGGGGCCTTGCTGGGGCCCCCACGGAGGCCGAGCTGGGGAGCGGCTGAGAGCTCTGCTGCTTCCTCGTGTTTCTTACGGTTTTGCCTCCCGTGGGCTTCCTGCTCCCAAGTTTAGCCGAAGGAAACCGACTTCCTCTCGTTGTGATTCATGAGGCTGATTCTGTTATCTCAGCACTGGTGAAAAATAGTGCGGATCGGCGCACCCCCCGGACAGCACGGTGCTTCCCGCTGCAGCGGGGTCCGGCCACCGACGCCGGGCGTGGGCGAGGCTCCTTCAGACAGCTGCCCAGGAGAGAGCCCCGGCCAGGCACGTGTGCCCTCACCCCACCCCGGCACGGGTTTGGGGTGAAATCAGGAAGAAGCGTGGCCTCTCACCCAGCGGGTACGTGTGACACACATACCTGGGGGCAGAGTAAGGTCTGCTTCAGGCCCATTTCACAGGTGGACATCTCATTGTGTTTGTCATGTGTTTCCAACCAGTGGCTTTTCAGAAGCGCCACCTGGCAGAAACTGCGTGTGAGGCCTACCGATAACTACGTTATCTGCATCTTACACGTTCGAGTTACCCCGGCCACCTGCCGACACAGCGGGGACCCTGTGAAGAAGGTGCAGCCACGATGCACATGAGTAGCGTTTGCATGTTCAGTCGGAAGGCGGCTCAAACGCATGTCCCAGCCAGAGAGGAGCGCGAAGGAAGGTGGGAGAGGGGCCGCGGGCGTGCGGGACCACCCCCGCCCCCCGTTAGGTTTCCAGGCCACTTCCAGAGTTACTGGGGCTAGACCTGGGACCAGGCAGAAACAGATGATCAGCCTAAAAACGACTGTGACGTAAGTGGAGGGACAGACGCCTGGGCACCGTAGAGATGCCCAGATGCGGAGTCACAGCTGCGTCCAAGCGCGGTGCCGAGAAATGGTTCGGGAGGTAACACCTGCGCTGGGAGAGGAACCCCAGGCGTCCCAGCCTGAGAATGTGTCGTCCCTGAATCCAACAGCCGTGGTGTCCTTCCGGTAGCCAATAAGATGGCGCGTTCTCTATTAAAAGAAAATGTGTAATTTTTCCCCAGGAAAAGTTACCTCCCAAACTGTAAAGGAGTCGTGTTTTGCAAGACAAACTATTGCATTATTTCTAGGGCACATTTTTCCCCCTCCTGCGTCTAACGCCTGCAGCCGTAATGCCTCCTGCAGTGGAGGTTATTTCGGGTTGTGATATGCAGTATTTTTAACAGTCTCAACAGCTTTTAACTCTTTAAAGTATACCGTGTAAAGCAGGTACATTTAAGCGTTCTGTTCTTCACGTTACAGAAAGCTGGTTGTGCTTTCCTCTCAGAGGATGCTATTTAATTTCAGTTACAAGACACCATTTCTGCGTCCCTGTCCTGCATGGCGTTGTGACCGGGCCCTGCCCGTGTGTGTGTCTGTTGTCTGACCTCGTGCTGAAGCCTCCGTTACAGATAGAACGTCTTTTACGCAAGATGTTGTAAGGTGGTAGGTTCTGTGGTTTTCGACATCCCCCCCGGAAGAAATGACGAGATTTCATTCTGTTTGGAGTATGAGAAAAATAGGGTTTCTCTGACAGTCGCCCACGTCAGTCAGTCCTGGGGAAACGTGGCGCCTCACGCCGGCCCATCGAGGGCCGTTGTCAACCACGGGACCGTCTGCAGGGTGTGGGACAAGCCGCATGCGGGATGGTGCGGAGCCCAGGCACCCGACGGGGAAAGGAGGCAGAGGGAGCTGTCTGGGGAAAGCCCGCGGTCGAGAGCTGTGGCCTTCAACCAGGGCCACGTCCACCCTGAGTTGACCAGAGGACGAGGGAGCCCAGGCCGGCAGCACCCTCGCCTCGCCGTCCCCCTGCCCCCCATCGCCCATGCTCCCCGCTCCTTGACCAAACGCAAGCCGAAGCAGAGGGCGTGAGAACTGCGGGGCACGGAGCTGGCCGCACATGTCCACTATCGGGCAGGGTGCGGGGGAAGCTGCCCGGGCTCCCGCCTCCGTGGTGCCGCCCGCAGGTCCCTGCAGGTCCGTACTGGGAGCCTGCGTCACCGCAGGAGACCAGGCTTCTCGGGAACTAGGGCACGTGCTGCCCACTGTCATCCCCGAGGGCCCCCGGGTGGACGGGAGCCGTCGCGCAGGCTGCCAGGCGCCCAGCTGAGCTCGAGGTTCCGGCACTGCCCACAGCACACCTGTCCACAGGTAGGAGGGGGCCTTGGTGTGGCCAGTGGGACATGGACGGCCCTGTCACCAGCTCCTTGCCACACGCACACTCATTCTACTCGGCCACGCGTCTCTCGTCTGCGTCCCGCAGCAGAAGACGCCATGACCTGACCTGAACAGAACCGTCATTTTCTTCCATGTACAATCTTAAGTGAGTGGAATAACATCTAGAGCAGCAGAAACTCTGGCCGGGGATTCCTGTGTCAATACTTTGGCGTGGCGACTTGACTGGCTCTCGTACACGATGAGTATAGAGATGTTGGGGCGATCAGGCCCCTCACTGGGCTCATACATAACTGTGGGTATCATTTAAAAACTCAAAAATTTTAAAGCAGTTCAGCCTCCTCCAGGAAGCGTGAGGCCTCACTCTCTGATTGTGACGTCCCGCGTCGCTTTAGCAGGAGAGCCGCAGACAGGCGGATGGACGCCTGGTTGTTGCTGCTACCTCTGTGCGGTGTGTCCCCCAACGCGCTCCGCGTCCACTGGGCGCTGGGTGCCCCCGCGCCTGCCAGGAGCCCCCCTCCCACCCCCACCCCGAAGATTAGATCAGTTCTTAATCTCTAAAGTCTGTGAGACTTTTTCAAAGACCATGGCCCTTTTTTGTAATATTATGCTACTTGGTGACGTTTTCATCCAGGAAAACTAGACCGTGACGCATGTCTGAACTGGGACATGCGACCGTCGACTTCAGCTCTGAGAGACAGCACTTGTTAGACCAGCGTCCTGTAGCCTTAGCGCAGAAAAACGCAAGGCTGGCCTTAAGCTTTTTAAAGAAAACCTCGCATGTCCCATTTCTACTTTATTCCTACTTAATAGATCTCTGGGGACGTTAAAATAATGACGCTCCTGATTTTAAGTTGGATTCGAGTTGCTCAGAGTTGTTAAATGTCTTTAAGAAAATGTCGAGTGGTCAGACCTGGATGCCCTAACTCTGCGATGACGGTGGGCCAGGTCATGGGGGACCCCTGTGAGGTAAGCGAAGTGGGGAGCAGCCTCGTGACCAAGGAGGGGGGCGTGGAGCTGTGCTGGCTGTGCTCAGAGGGCGCGTGGAGCCCTAGCTCGCCCCGGGTGGTCCCACTGGCTTCATGGGGACCGACGGGAGGAAGCCTCACGGAGGTGGACTGTGGCTCGGGCGTTCGAAGGGGAGCCGTCAAGGGCCCGCGCTGGCCGGAGAGGCAGGCGTCCCTGTCCCCAGCAGTGGGCACAGCGCCACTGGGCCTTCGCAGTGGAATGGGGGCCATGGAAGGATGATGGCACCACGGACCCCGCGTTCATGGCCAAACCAAGTTCAAGGGCAGCTGCCCGGGAGGCCCTCGGGCGGGCGGCACGTGGGGGCCCTTTGATGGTTGCCGTCCTTCGGCGGCGTCTTCGGACTGGGACGCGTTCTCGCCGTCTCCTTGTCCAGGGTCCCGCGGGGAGGTTGTGGGCGCGGAAGTGAGACTGGCGTCCGCAGCCCCGTCCCGTGGCCCCGGACCCGGTGGCTCTCGTTAGCGCTAGGACGTTCCTGCGCGTTTGCATCCAGCGTCAATGTCCCCGTCTCCCCAGCGAGAAGCTGGAAGAGCAGCGAGGTTAAGTGGCTCCCTTGTCCAGGGTCAGGCTGCTGGTAGGCGACGGAGCTGTCTCTTGATTCTCTGCCGCAAAACTCTTTCCACCAGGCGCAAAGCAAGTCTTTGAGGTTTGTGGAGCGGCTTTTGAATCTGGGAGTGGGGCAGGCAGAGTAGCTTCCTTGATATTTCTGAGATTCCACGTAAAGACACGGACTTTTAAATGGCTCGTAGCATCTAGAAGGTGTGCGGCGTAGATCTCCCTTTGAAAACGCAGGGCCAGCCCGGATGTACCCGATGCCGTTATGTAAGAGCGTGTGCACAAATCCCGTTGCGGGTTCTCTGCCACCTTGGGTTCACGGTGCTTGTTCTGAAGATCTCAGAAGGGAATGGATTTTATCCTCATCACCCACAAACAACCCCTTGGTGGTTCACTCCGGGTCTTTATAGAACCATCGTATGGTGGAGCCTGGATGGGTATCGAAATATTATCTCGTAGAGGGAGAGTCCCGAGCCGGCCTCTCTTCGTTATGGCAGGAAAAAAAACAACGAAGTGCCCATCACAGCTGCACCCACTACACCGTCAGAGGTGAGCCCTGAGCCTGTTTACAAACTTCATTAACTCCGAGTGGCAAAGGTCAGCCCAGACTGGCCTGGTTCCCTCCTTTCGAAGGAGAACCTGACATTGTGACTCATTTTACGCTTTCATCAGGCATCAAGCAGCCAGCGCAGCGGACGCGCTGTGTGTTTGGCTCTGTGGGAGCCTCGAGAAATGAAGCTCGGGTTCTATGTCACCCCGAGACGCCCAGAGCCTCGAGGCAGGGCGTCCGCAGGAGGCGCACCTAGGGTTTCGGGCGGGGCACTGGAAAGGCCAGGAAGCTCGGGAGCAGGACGCAGCGGCGTCGAGTTGCGGGTGGCAGGGGGAACTGGCCGGCGGCAGCACGTAAGTTTATGTCCCGCGGGCCTGGTGCATGCGCCTCAACTCCCTTAAGAGAACGCGGCAGACAGCGTCCCATTTACACCTAGTGCCGTCCGCTTACCACGACGTAAAACCCCAGTGGTGGCGATTAAATCCGTCGCAAAATGAAATTTTGTTTTCACGTAGATAACGAAGAGACAAACGTTGCTGTTTTCTGTTTACTTTAGGGAAACGTTTTATTATCGGAGGCTTAGGGAGGCAGCGTGGAGCAGCGAATTGAGCATGAGGCGTTGCGGTTTCGTTATCGATGTCGTGAGTGTGTCATGTGATCACGCTGTTGCTACAAGGAAGCACCGGAGCTGCGTCACTGCCCGTTGGGCGGTGCTGGCCGTTGTGCAGTGGGCGCCATGGGTGCGAAGTTCGGGGAGTTTGCGCATCCTGGTAGGTGGGGCGGCCTGTTTCCTTTCTAAGTGTCGGATCACCAGGCCGCTCTCATCCTCTGTCCTTCGGCACAGAAAGCGCGCTGGTCACTCCACGTGGCGTGCGATGGCGAGCGTAGGGCAAGACGTCGGGGCCGGGAAAAGGCCATCAGTTTCCTGTTTGATTCCGTGTTACTCGGGGGTGCGGCGGGGGGCGCAGGGGGGTGTGGCAGCCGCGCAGGTGTCAGCGCTACACACCCCTCTTGTGTTTCCTCCTCTCAACCTTCACACGCACGCCGGCTGCGGTCCGCGGGACCCCTCGAGCGGAAGCGGAGGGGGCGAGACGTCTCCACGACCGACGGAAACCTCGGCGCCGGCAGTAAGTTTTCATCATCTTAATCGAGCTGCCTGGTGACACGGGCCGGTTCGTGCCGCTGAGGAGCCGCGCCCAGCCGTTCGTTACGGCGAATGTGGGGAAGCAGGAATCGGGGCGTCTGCCTGGAAGTCGAACCTGAGACGCAGCAACGTGGACCCCCGGGGCGGGGGCCGGGAGCCTGGCCCGGATGCTTTGCCATCGAGCTGGAGGGTACAGGAGCCGGACTCGCCCACTCCCCACACACCAGATCGTCTTTCCAAAGAGAGCTCACTCCGGCTGTCACTCCGGCCTCCATGACAACGAACGAGCTGAAATGGAGTGGATCTGGGTTTCCTAGACGCTGATGTCGTGGACGGGGCACGGCCGACTCGAAAGCCACCCTGCGGGGTACAGTCCACCCGACACAAACGCACGTGAGCCGTAGGCGCACACTGACCCTTCGTGGGAGCCAGCGGGTCGGAAATAAACAGGCGACAGCTGTGCAGCAGGAGAGGCCGGAGCGGAGGACCCCTGTCATGACGGACCAGCAGCAAGAGAGAATTTGGGGTACTTTTTTTTTCTCTTGAAGTTCACGCAAACGGGAGAGTTCAGTTCAGTTCCATGGAAGTGTGTCCACTGCCTGCGGCCCGCCGAGAACACCGCCCTGGGCTGGATGCAGACGTGACCGGGGTGCCCACCATCCCATGGAGGAAGCAGGTCCATAAGCCACGGCCGCCCGGGCAGCCTGTGCCAGGAGTGCAAGGTGCCTGGAGCACCACGGGGCCCCGGGAACCGCCCAGGGAGGTTTCGCAGAGGACACAAGCTGTTCACGTCCCATCGTACAGAGAACGATATGTCTGTTATTTAAACAAACAAACAAAAAAAAACGGGAGAGGAATATGCAAAGCGAATACGTGGCAGATTTCGCTATAAGGTGACTCGGGACTCCTCGGTGGCCCGGGGCCTCCTGGTGGGACGGAGCAAGCTCGTCCTCTGTCCCCTGCCACCCGCACACAGCAGCGGGCTCACCTTCGGTCGGTGCACCTGCTTCCAGGGCCCCCGTGTGAGGGACGTGCACGCAATGGACCTGAACGCTTTGTCTTTTCCCTGAACTCAGAGGCTGATTCTCCTGGCCTGGCCCAACCCACAGCCTCCGGAGCCCGTGGCGGAACTCGGGGTGGCGCGTGTCCTCTGGGCAGCCCGGGATCGGAACTCTGCCTAGGTCGGGGGACCCCCACATCGGGGAGCCCAAGATAATCTAAGTCATTTCCTTGATGTTCTCAAAACGTTAGAGCCATGAAGCTCTTTGGACATCACGTGAGTCAGCGACGAAAGTGAGACCCGGGATGTGACGTGATCTGCTGGGCCCAAGGCCCCGAGGCCGGGCGGGGCCGGGCAGTGCTGCTCAGCGCGCGCCCCTTCCTGTGCTGATTGTTCATTTACTCGTCATCTTTTTACCTTGCTGCCGGCCTTTTGTCACAGAAAGTACAGGCTGCAAATGGGAACGTGTTCAGAGGAGAGACGTGGCGACACCCGCATCTCGTGCATCTCCACCTCGTGCGGCCCTCAGACGTCTGGGCCCCTCCCCGTGAGACGCACGCGCCCGGGGGTTTCCGGAGTCCAGGGCGCCTGAGGATCCTATTTCCGAGCTGACCGCCCTGCGTCTTGCCTGCCAGCCCTGGCAGTGCTGAAACCTGGCAGTTTCATGTCACCGGGGACGTCATTCCTCGTCCTGAAGACGCGAAACAAACAAACAAGATGGTGACTAAATGCAAAACGTACTCTGTGTACAAGCAGCTTGGCACATGGGAAGTGGAGAACGCCTTGCGGCTTAAGCGGGATTTGTTTCCCAGCGTTCCGGAGGCTGGGAGCCCGGGATCAGGGTGTCGGGGACACTTCCGTCCTGGTGAGGGCGCAGTACCCAGCTCGCAGAGCCCCCCTTCCCACCGTGTCCCCCACTGGGCTTTCCTCAGCGTGTGCAGAGTGGACTCGCTCTTCCCCTTCTTGGAAGGCCACTAACTGCGTCACGAGGGCCCCACCCTCGCGACTTCCTCCGGCCCTGATTACCTCCCAAAGGTGGCATCTCCAGACACCTTCACACGGGGGCTTAGGGCTTCAGCAGACGACCCGGGCGTGGGGACACAAACATCCAGCCCAGACGGCCTTGTAAGGTTCCCTTCCTGTCTGCGGGGTCGACGTGCCTGCCGGGGTAGGAAAGTAGGTAAAGGGGAGGGCGGTTCGCGGACTCGCTCACGCCAGTCAGCCGCAGCCCCGCAGAGCGTGTCCTCTCTCTACTGCCCCTCTGCGCTGGGTCCCGGGTCCCTCGTCAGGTTACGTCATCAAGCACGAGGGAGGGAAGGCACAGTTGCGTCAGATCTTAAACGTGTGTGGCCTCACTGCACCCTTCAAAGCACCCAGTCGTGTTGGCCAGGGGGTGGTGGTATCTCCACTTTCACAAACAAGGAGGAAGATTCGGTAAAGCTAGGTAACCTGCCCGTGAGCAGCAGGTGAGTGCCGTTCGGGGTCTGCGTCCGGCCCGAAGGCCTTGGAGGGCCGCACCTCTCGCTTTGCGCCCGTGTCATCCTCCTGGAAGGGGCTTCGGGGGCCAGGCCATGGAGGGGAGCCTCCCAGGGCCACGGCTCCCGGCCCTGCCTCCCACGCCTTCCGGTTCCCCTCAGTGCAGGCCCCGGGGGGCCAGCAGCTGGGGGGCCACGCCCGCCACTCCGCAGCCCTGCCCCCGAGGACTTGGCAGCAGTGAGCGATTCCTTTGCGGGGCTCGGTCTCAGCCTCTGTCCTCAGGACCCGTGCGGTGGCGTGACGTCCCTGCAGACGGTGCTTGTCCCTGTGTGCTGGGAAACAGGCCACCAGCGTGGCTCCGTGCGGACGGTGCCGGGTCCGAGGGCGGGCGCTCCTGGCGGCGTCACAGGGGCACACACGCCTTCCGAAACTTTTTTTGAACTTAGGGACACTGGACTCAGATGCAACGAATGCGAGTTTTTACGTTCATCCCTTTTTTTAGGTGAGCGGAGTGGAGCCGTTGGATGATGCGGGGAGGGGGGAGCGAGGGGCTCGGCACCCCGGCCCTCCCTGCAGCCCCTGCCGGTCGGTCGGCATTCGTCACACGCCTGCGTCGCCTGGCTGCCGGGTCCGGCCCTGGCCCGTCGCCGGCGCGTGGAGTGGGGCGCAGAGTGGGGCGCACTTGCTGTTTGTTTAGAGATCCCGGCCGATGCCCCCCGGCCTGCCAGCTGCCCCCCT
>NW_006434828.1:1385864-1401499 GCF_000325575.1 Pteropus alecto
TTTAGACCCACAAAAAAAAACGCATCGAGGCCTCTTCCTTTGTACGTGGGACGTGAAGAAAATTGGCCATTTATCTGTGGGGTAACGGGCTTTGCCGCAATATGAAAATCTCTCAAATGGTTAAATTCAATGACATTATATCCGAGTTCATGAAAAGCGACCAGTGCACACAGTTTAATTCCATTTAATTTTTTTTTTTTTTCCAGGGGGAGAAAAAGCAAAGGGAGAATGTTTTAGTTTCTCTTAAGCTGATTTCTCTCCGCTTTTTCTTAAAAGCCGCTTTCTAGTCGCCGTACAGTGATGTGATCATTATCTGCCACCTCGTCGCCTTGCTGCCTCTGCATGCAGTAAAACACAGAAAAAGAGAGCGGGCAGACCGGGGAGCTTGTGAAGTATGTGTTCCCATCCCAAGACTCATTGCCCGCGATCCGTATCGCTTGACAGTAATGATCTTATTACAGTACTCTGGACCTTGAAGAGATTTCATAAGGAGAGGGAAAGGACGAGGCTTCGTGTAATCAAGTGGTGCTGAATATGCCACGCGTTTTTGATCACACACTGATTGGGCACAGTTTTAGCCCATCTTCTAGTCAATTATGCATGGCCCCTGTGCTCCTCAGATGGTCGGAGGCCCTGATGGCTGTTGTCTGGGCTTTGGCAGGCAGCCAGGGGTTTGAAGTGCCAGGCACACCGTCATCCCGGGATAAGTGCTTTTTAGTTGGGATTGATTACCTTTCTTTGGGTTTTGCTTAATAGCAAACTGCGTTTGGAGAGGGCTTCAGGTGAAAAATGGACGCATTAGCCATTAGAGCATCCGAACTCCTAGTCAATTTTTAGGCTTCCCTTGTTTCCATCTAATTTCTGCTTAACGATAGGACGTTTGATAACGTTTAAGGTATTTCACCGCCTTTGCCGCCGAGCACACGTCAAGGACACGTTCGATTACGTGACCACCGTGGTCGGGCTCCCGGGGGCGGCCACAGGCTTCCGGGCGACAGACCGCTGTCGGTGAGTCTCCATCTTGGCAAAAAAAAAAAAAGCATTAATTGTCTGGAGTGATTTCCGTCTGCGGCAGAATGGGTAACGAGCGCTCCCTCCGCGGACGCGAGGTGACCGGGTTGTGGCGCACTCTGCTGCCTCACGCCCAGAAGGGTTGCGACTCGGTGTTTATCCAGTTGTTTACGTCCCATCTCTACTGACCTCGAAGCCTAGTGGCATTTGAAAGGATGGGGTTTTTTTTTTCCTACCAGAACGCTCGTTTGCTGCTGCCCATCACGCAGCTCACGCAGCTACGCGAGTGACGACACGCGTGTGAGAGGTCGGACGTTCTCGTGAACCAGGATTCTACCCTCCTCCTCTGACACGCCACTCAGACTCTCGGTGCTCAGGCTGTCTCAGCATCGTCACACAGGGACCCTTCGGTCCTTCTGTACGTCTGTGTGCAGGGCCGAGGATGTCTAGACACCTGAGCAAGTGATCAGTACGAGGGTTTCCAGAAGCCCGTTTTGAACCCCCAGTTACCGGCGTGACGTCAGAGGTGGGAACCCTTGTATTTCATCGCTTGGTACCTCGGGGGCCGGGTCTGCCTCGTCCTAATTACATACCCGGGCAGCTGCGTTCTCGCTGTTCCTTTGAATCTCTTGCTTTCTGCAGGCGGGAATAATTTTTCTCTGCGGTCTGCTCCCTGCCGAAGCCAGGATATGCTGTAGGCAGGTTACTGCACAGTGCTGGGAGAATTTACCAGAAGCCCTGGCTTTAGGTTCTGTTCACATACACGTGGAAGTTTTTTTTTTCTTTCTCAATTTCATGAAAATGAAGTCTTTGCTATCAATCGCAGTTTACGTTTAGTGACAAGTCTTAAAAGATAATCAGTCACAAAGCAGAAAATCAAAGCTGACCGTCTATTAGCAATAACTGCAGCCGAGCGTCACCTGCTTGCTGTGTGTCGGGCGCCGCGGTTCATCCCTGTCTGTGCCCCGAACCCGTCTCCCCCGGAAAGTAGTGTGTGCGTTTCTAGGGTCACCCCTCACTCCAAATCTTGGCTTCTCGAAGGCTTTTTCTAAGGATGAGGTCGATAAAAAAATAAATAAAGGATTTCCTAATAGCTGTCAAAAGGCTATTTCTTAATTTTAACAAGTGAATATTCACGCGGTTAAAAACGGCTGTTGCTTCACCATGGCTCTGTTTCAGTAGGTTGACAGAATGTAGTTGTACAACACCTGGAAAATATCAGCTCCACAATTAGCGAGTGATTGAAGTTTTCAAGGCCCTAATTTTACAAAACTGGCATACGCTACGACGTTCTGTTTACAGCCTGGTAATTTTACCTGAACAAGTGAATCCAGTGCTCACGTTTTAAGAGAAAGAGGCAGTGAACTTGAAGATACAATTTCATCAGTGAATGCAGAATACCTCTTGTGATTAACATGTAATTACCCTGAACAGGCCCATTAATTAATGTAAACAGTTTAAGATCAGCGAGTACTCTTTTTTTTTTCCTCCCCCAAACATTGGTTTATTCTCGACACCGTGGGCAGATCAGACGCTTACAGCTAGGCGGCCAGCGGGAGGGAGGCGTTCGTCCACCTCGATGCTGTGCGCCTGGGTCTGTAGGGGTCACCATTGTGGCTGGCAGCTCCGGACCGTTTTCTCGAAGAGCTTGTGAACAGTGAGTGTAACCCATGTTGTCACTGGCTCTTGGGGAGTGCCAAAGACAGGTGTTTGCAACCCCATCCTGGTCCTACCAGACGGGGGCAGGGCTGCGGACGGCACAGAAGCACGCCGCCCACGTGGGAGGGGGGACAAGGCCAGCCGTCGGCTGCCGGCTCCTCCAAACCCGCACCAAAAGGTCAATGAAGAGTCACTGGTTTTCTTTCCTTTTGGACATTTGAAGATTAATATGTTGGTGTCATCAATAACCTGTTAACCTTCTATTTCTGATCGCAACTGATCAGCTTAGTTTGCCCGGAAGAGTTATTTTTTTCCAAGTTCTTTTGCTTGTGGAAGTCGAAGACAGGATTTGCAAGCCCTTAATTCATAGGCCAGGTCTAAGTCTTTGTAACTTTTTCCCCAGCCCCAAAAGTGTTTCGGATTCTCCCTCCTACGCCGTCAAGGCCTACCTATTGTGTGACTGTCACGGAACATCCGTAAGCACGCAAGGGCTGTGAGGGGGCCCCTGGCCGCAGGGCCGTCGCGGGTGGTCTTCGTGGAAGGAAACGGGGAGAGGGAGCCTGCCCCCCGGGGAGACGCAGGTCTTCTGGAGTGCTGGGGCCGGGGGGTGACCCGGAGAGGTGGGGGCGGGACCTGGGGGCTACAGGGGCTGGCCTCGCCCCGCCCTGGGCTCCGGGCCCTGCCTGCAGCCGCTCCCTCCAGTGCTGTCCCCTCCCTCCCCCTCCTCCCATGCAAGACTTTCCTGCTTTTTTCCTCTTTTTCTCTTTCCTGTCTACACTGCAATCAGCTTTTTCTCCCTCACTTTCTTATTCTTTTTCCTTCCTTTCTTTTCTTTTCTAGTTTTGAACTTTTTTTTTTATTGTGGCAAAATACGTAACATAAAATTGACCGCGTGTAAGTGTACGATCCGGTGACGCTGTTACATTCACAGTGTCGTGCAGCTGTCACCACGAGCTCTTTCCAAAAACGTTTTGTCACCCCAAACAGAAACTCGACACCCCATAAGCAGTGACGCCCCAGTTCCCCAGCCCCGGTGACCTCTCATCTACTTCCTGTCTCCACGGATCCGCCTATTCTGGATACTTCGTCCCAGTGGACTCATGGATGCCCGCCTCGTGCGTGTGGCTCTGCCACGGCGCCGCATGCTGGCGGCGCATCCACAGGAGCGGGTGTCGGCGCTTCCTGCCGTTCGTGGCAGAGCGAGAGTCCATCGTGTGTCCAGACAGAGCGCACCTTGTCTATTCACGTTGACGGACGCCTGACTCACTCCCCGCTTTGAGCTGTTGTGCGGAGCCGCAGCGGACGCGGCACACGGCTCTCGAGTACGTTCTCAGGTCTTTGCAGTGTGTGTCCCAGGAGTGCGTTTAGCTCTTTGTGGAACCACCACATTCCTTCTCCTTGCGACAATATGGCATCAGACAAGCTCCTGGAATTGAGTAAATCAACTTTTTGGCTCCCTCTTTATTACGAAAACAAATGACTTTAACATCTTCAGAAATATTTTCGATATTTTTCTTTTGGAAAATGCTAAATGTTTTTAGTCACAGCTCCCTTTCACTGGTACGTGAGCGACAGCGGAGTCCCCTTTCCCGTCCCCACAGACCAGCCGCACCCTGCCTAAAACGCTGCGCGGAATTTCCCCTCGTCACATGTCTTCCCGCTCAGGACACGGTTTCTAAACTCGGGGGCGTCCGTCGGGGGGCATTTCTCACTGCGTCAGCTCGTCCGCAGAGGTCAGTCTTCCATCCTCTGAAACGCTCGCATTTTTTCTGTAACTGCCCAGTGCCGAGTGGCCCAGTGGGGACACGGGATCTTAAAGACAAGAAAATATTTTCCTCTGCCGACTTTACTCGGCCAAGGTTGGCGTCTGCCTTTCGCTTCGGGACGAGTGGCCCAGCTCCCACTCCCCTTGAGCCGCCCCATTTCGCCGTGGCCAGCGCACATTCCCAAGGTCGGGTGTCACCATCACCACCTTAATTCTCATCATTCAGAGGATTTTCCAGCAGATGGTGTCTGGTGCCTGGTACGAGTCGCCTAATTTTGTTCTTGGCTGCTCCGGACGAGGCGTGGGGATCCCGTGGTCCTTGGGCGTCTGCGCCTCTATGAATTTGGGGTCAGGTCTTGCAGGGGACCGTGAACTCCATGGTCTCCTCTCTCTCTCTTCAGCCATAGAGTTTTTCCGTTTTTTCTGTTCCTCAGAGTCACATCCCCTGGGGCCCCCTCTCCCGTATCTTTCAAATAAAGTTGCAGGATTATCATCATCATGAGGAGTAGTAAAAACTGACCCCAAGACGAAGACAACCCCAGATCTTTACAGCCTGCAGCCCCCTCTTTCTGTCCTCCTTGGAATTTTCAGTATCTTTAATTCAAATTAGTAACTAGCACTTACTGGCCACCCGCTACCTGGAGCACAGTGTCACACGCTGCTTCTGGGACATGGAGGTGAGCCAGAGGCAGCCCAGGGGCAGGCGGCAGTGTGTGGCTTTCCAGGGACTTCGTAAGGTCACAGCATCTTGAAGGACACCCCGAATCCCAAAGCCACGCCTCGGCGGGCATCGTGGGCAGGGGAGAGAGGTCGGAAGCTGGGTGGCAGCGTCAGGAGGAGGCTGGAGGGTGGGCTCTGTGCGTGGCGGTGCGTGGACGTGGGGGAGACGCGAGAGCGCCAGGAGGAGGGACGGGAAAGCTGAGGACATGCCAGCCCCGGGCGCGATGGGGGAGGAGCGCGTCAGGGACACAACGAGGATGAGGGGGCCGGCGTGACGGGCAGGGCAGGCCTGCGAGAGCGGAAGGGGCAGCTCGGTGCCCACAGGCGGCGACGCCACGGACAGGGGAGCCCCGCGAGTCCTCTGGCACAAAGGAGAGCAAGGGCGTGGCCGGCGGCCGGACCCCAAGGTTCAGATGCGGGCTGAAAACCGAGGTTTGGGTTCAGCCGGCCTGCGGAGCCTGGGCGGCAGGCGATTCGAGCACGCAGCCAGTGTTGGGGGCCAGTGGCGTAGGTGAAGGTCAGCTAGGACTGTGTAAGGGACGCGCATCTCCGAGGTTCGGGTACCCCAGAACGTGGGTCACAGCAGGACCTGGCAGCCTCCAGCAGATGTTCTCGTGACATCGCGTTACGCTGTCCCAAGGACTCTCCTGTTCGAATCCCACACGTGTTTAAGTGTTTTTATTTTATTGGTGTAACTCGAATCCCAAACACGTAGAAGCTCAGGCAGCGCCATCTGTTTCGCTAACTGAGACGCCAGAGTTTCCGCTGGGGCAGCGCCCGCCGCCCTCCACGGCATGCGCCACCGTGTGGGCCACCCGGGCCCGCGGGCGCCGTGGCTGCCGTCGCGGGCAGTGTCCCCAGGGAAGCTCCCTGCAGCTTCCGAGGCTCAGGAATCGGGACGGGGTGCAGCCAGGAGGGCGCGTCTCTGCCCCACGGCGTCTGGGACCTCACCTGGAAGACACTACGTCGGGGACCTTGGCCCTCAGCCGGAACCCCTCCACACGCCAGGGTTTCCTGCCAGCATGGCGGGCGAGCGTCACGGGGGAGAGACGCCCGCCAGGAGCGAGCCACGTTCCCTCCTGTGCCTTCGCTTCCGAGGACACGCAGTGTCCGTGCGTCCTGATCTGTGCCGTGCCAAGCGGCGGAAATGGACTCTGCCTCCCCGGGGAGCGGCAGGGTTCCGCGGCAGCACGGGGACCCCACGTTCTGATGCTGCCCTTACGGGACGTGTGCTGCCGGTGGCAAACACACGCAGAACGTGTCGGGGTTCGTTTAACTTTTAAAGACTTGTTCTATGTCTTCTTCTCATTCTTTCATTTAGTAGACGCGTCAGTATAAAAATAAGTTCATATCGTCCAGCTCGTTCCCCACATAATTACATTCCAGTCTATGTAGGATTCATTCTTCCCAAGCAGCACGACGCATCAGAAAATCGTACCATTTATAAAAGTGGTCCAGAGCATCGCCAACGACAGAGGGATGCTCAAGAAAATATAGATCTGTTGTTATGCGTGTCAGTCTAAGAGCTTAAAGTAAAGAAGATGAAATACAGGAAGTTTGGAAATAATCGACTTCTGCTAGGATTACTCTCAGAGGCTGGCGAGTGGCATCAGGATTTTTCCAACGACTGGAAAAAGACATGAGCGTGTAATACAGCATTCTCCTTTCCGCTGGCCCGAAAATGAAGGCAGTCGCATGAGGCTGTCTCGCTTCATGGGCAGTTAAGGCATTTCACTCCGCAATTCCTTATTCTAATGAAGAAGAAGAAGAAATTTCTCTCTTACTGAAATATTTCTTGTTAGGGTTTTATATCTACTCACTGCTCGGACTTTGGAAAATGTTCCTTTTTCTCCTGATTGTCTCCCGTAATATCTTTTTGGATCGTGAGTCAGGAAAAAAAAAAATGCAAAGATTCTTCAGATCTGAACTTTTGAAAAAGTGTTTAAAATCTCGGTGTCCATGAAAACACAGCAGCCATCGTGGCACGTGTCCAGGTTTTCCTTTTCTGTCTTCGTCGCTGGTGACGCTCCGCTCACCTGGTGTGTAGGACGCAGCAAGTCGCCACCGCCAGGTGGCCGTGCGTGGGAAGCGGTCGTCATGGTGGCAGTGATAACACCGGCAAGATGCGGGGGCGGCCGAGTGCAGAGCTGAGTTGCCAGGCCTCCTGAGTTTGGAGTCCAGCCTCACCTCGTACCGGTGGGGGGACCTGGGCAAGTCGCTCATCTCCTCTGGCCTCGGTGCTCTGAGCTGTGAAATGGGGCGGCCTCGCTGTCTGCTTCCTGGGGCGGTCATCACAGCTCCCGTGAGCTCATGCGTGTCGGGTGCATAGGACCGAGCCTGTTGCAGATGTTTCTTGGGATTCGGTTTGTATATACCAAATGCGACTTTGGGGAGCCACGTCGCACGCCGTATACCTGGAGATTTGGTTGATTCGACGAAGAAAAGCTCAGGGATATCGTTTTGACCTGACTCAGGCGGTCACTTGCTGAATCGTGCTTCTCAAATGCTGTAGATGGAGGTCGTCCACTAACTAGCATCATCCCAGCTTTGTAAGCTGCTTCAGCTCGCCCAGCGCCAGCAACGCCGCCTCAGCTCCACCTCAGCTCGTCAGGCGTTAGATTCTCATTGGAGCTGCTGGTCCCTGGTGCCACAAAGGTTGGGGACCGCTGCTCTAGAGGATGAGGTGTGGATGTGGTCGCACGGTCTGTCTCCCTTTTGGAGTTTTAGCTGCACATTAGCAGAGCGAAGGCTCTGAGAAGCCCTCCGTTTGGAAAAGCAAAAGCCTTGCTGAACTGCGTTAAGCTCTTGACACCAAACACGCATGGCTGCACCCTTCTGCTTTGGCCCATCTCGAGCTTGGCTCCATCCTCGAGGACCATCGTTCTTTGCTGGAGCACATTTTGGGACATGTGACCAGACCCGAGCGCTGTGTTTTCCTCACTTTTCCAACAGCTCCCAGAACGTCCTAAAACCTCCATTCCAACTTGAGAACAACTCGGTGAGCGAGCGGACGTCACTCATGAAAACCCGGAACACTCCGAGAGGCACAGAGGTCCTGACGTTTGCAAGGTCACCGTGGCCTTCGAGGCTCGCGTCCAGCACTGCCGTGGTGCAGACACCTTCCCCGTGGACCCAGCCAGACCTGTGCTCCCCAGCCTGCAATCCTCCGAGACCTGGAGCTCAAAAGTCAAGGCGCCCTGACGTCACCTGAAGTTACCAACGCACTTACCACCTACCTGTGTCCTTCGTAATTACTCGAGCTGTCTCCTCTCATTTCAGCAAACACCGTAACCTCGGAGAACGCCCGTCTTGGTTTGAAATCCACCGCATTCAGCGTTTTTTCCATGCCTGTGGTTTCCCACCTTCCTAAAAGTTACGTTTAGGTGTATTGCCCGACTTCTCATGACGCGGCATAGTCAGAGGGGTGACGTAGTTCGTAACGCGCACCTCAAACTCCTCTCTTTAAAAAAAAGGTCTTTTGCTGTTTACACTTGGGTCCATCTTGAATTTATCTACCGATACGGCGATAAATAAGTAGAGGTCTGTTCATTTCTGTTTTGAAAGTCGAGAAACGGGTTTCGTCGTCGTCATCGCTGGGGTTTATCATCACTCTCTGCTGAACTGTATGCTCATTGTTCTCTGTATCGTGTCTTATTTAACCCTGACTTTTCCCCTAACCTGATGACACAGGCGCCAAGCAGGAGTAGAAGGTCCAAAATGCTAAGTCGTCTTGGTTTCCACGTTATGTGAATTTCTTGGGAGAAGAGCATGTTGAAATGATTTGATTTTTCACCAAAAATTGAATAAGTCAGCGTATAGGACCAGAGAAATAAATGTGTTATTTTGAGTGTTGCTTATAAGTAAAACCTTTAGTCTACTTAAAGCCACACTGCCTACCACCCTGCCATAGGAAAACGGGAAATCCGCTTACCCAGGGAACACACTCCGTGCATCGGGGGAGGAAGGCAGATGCGCCATGCACAGCCGCCCTGCACTGTCAGAGGACAAACAACCTCGAGAGGTCCCTTGGATGCCACGGATCAGATTTTGCCATCCAGAAAATCTCTACGCTGTCCAGAGCCCATCAGAAGTCATTTATGCTCTGATCCTACTGACGATGCCGTTTCTCTGTGTTAGGACCACGCTCTCGCTCTAGCTGGGGCTTATCTGGCTTTGTTGTTGTTGGGTCTCTTTCTTTTATTCCTCTGTCTCTTCTCTCTCACCCATTGCCCCCCCCCAAAAAAAATCCATTGTGCAAATTGATTCAGAGATCAGCCTTGATAAAACACCAGTGTGTAGCCGGCACAGCCTCGTCGGCGGTGTTATTAGCTATTCCTGATTATCTGGATTCACGAGCCGGAGCTGCCACATCAGGCTTGGAGGTGTGCCGAGATGAACGGGGGGCTCTCCAGCCGTTCGTCACACAAATGGCAGTGCCAGTAAACTGAAAAACGATCCATCATTTTTCTCAGGATTGAAACCTTTCATCAGTTGTGTCAGTTTCATTATTCAATAAACGATCAGTAGCAGCCATCGTCGCTTAGTCATCGAGAGCCAGCAGCTGGAGCGTCTGCCGGCCGAGCGGCCGCCCGGCACCAGCGCCCCAGGCGCAGACACCTTCGGTGCCCACCTGTCCGGTGGAAATTACCCCGGACCCGCTGGCCACTGCCACTTGACAGGTGAGAGAGATGTCTGACGTGCATCTTCTGGTTTTTTGCTTTAAGTTAGGCTGTGACACCGTTGATTTCTGCTGTAGAGGAAATGGCAGGCGTCTTTCTCGGACCTCCCATCGGGCCTTTTTTTACAGACAGCCTCGCCATTTGCTTTAGATGCCGGCCGTCTCGACTGGAGACGTGGCGTCTGTGCTGAGTGATGCCCCCGTGGACGTGGGGTGGACCCAGGCCCGTGGATGCTCCGGTGGCCGTGCGGGACTTCCTGTCGGCCACGCCGTCCTCGCTCTCTGGAGGATGCAAAGCGGATGGAGGTGTCGCTCCCGGCCTGCGGGCGAGGGGCCCCCGGCGGCACCAAGGGCCTGAGTCCCAGGCCGCCTGCGACAGAAGCGATCGCGGACCGATGCTGTGGCTGATGGGAGGCGGCGGCATCTTGGCGTGGCCAGATCGCGGCCATCAGAAGGGCCTGCGAGTTGTTAAACATCAGGAGATCGTTCTTTGCCAGTTTTCGTTTTTTATTTTTACTTTTCCACCTAAATTTAGTTTATCGGAAAACGTGATTCTACCAATAGCTAAAAGTAGGAGAAGAAAGAAAAACACTGAGTTTATGGGTCATTGAGACCCCACTCGATCATTCTGATAGAGCTGTGCTTGGCCAGTCGGGGCGGGGGTGTGTGTGTGTGTGTGTGCGCGCGCGCGCGCATGCGCGTGCGTGCGTTTGTGTGTTCACATGGACACACATACTGCCTTTGATGAAAACCTTTTAAAACATTATAATTCTGGAAATCATCTGAATTGTGTACATTTCCGACCTTTTAAAACATAATTCTGGAAATCATCTGAATTGTGTACATTTCTGCTACTTTCAAAAATATTTCCGCACTGTCTTCAGACGAATCCTGTAGTTTTCCTGCCCGTTGGCACATTTCTGGGAGGGCCGTGGCCGTGGCATGTGCCTCCTCCGGTCCCCGGGGCGTCTTGTCAGTGGATGATGGCAGCGTCTCATGGGTTAATCCCCGTCGAGCTGTCTGGCTAATTGTTTGGGGAGAGTAGCTGTGAGAAGGAATCTGCCGCAGCTTCCCCGCTGCCACCGACCTCCAGGCTAACGAAAACCTGCCGTCCCGCTACCTGAAACATTCACGGTCCCCTCCGGTGGAAGATTCTGGGCCACCCTTCAAACCCCAACGGTTCCTCCCTCCTATTGGCAACCCCCTCTTCCATCCTTACTTCCTCTCTCCCGCGTGTGTACGTCTCATAAGCCGCTTCAAATCCTGGTTTTATGACAAAAGAGACGTGAAAAGGTTAAGTTAACAAATAGGGTGCCCGCCACCACCCTGCCCGAGGCTGTCGTTAGCGTTTCTCGATGGAAAGGAATTCCATCTGCTTCTCTTTATGGTGGATTCTGGGCCTTGGAGGGTGGAGCTCATGCATCCTCCTGTCTCTCATGGTTGGGATGTTCAGACATTAAAAAGAAGGGACACGTAGAAGGACAGTGCCATGAGAGCCACCCCGAATGGCTGGATTTCATAAAATTATCGAACTTCGCCAAAAGTTACAGAAATCTGTTTCGTCACAGCATGTCATTCCATTTGTGTTTGTCGCCTCGAATGCGGTATGTTCTCACCTCGGGTTGACGTGTTGGAAGCCCTGCGCCGCCTGGGAACGCGGTCGGTGGTGGGTGAGTCGGAGGGCCCGAGGGGCTGGATTGGAAGCCCACCCAGGACACACCGGCTCTTACTTCCAACTCTTCCGGCATTTTGCTCCCTGAGCAAGGCTCGGAAGGGCCACGGAACTAGCCAGATGTTCCCTAGCAAAGGATTCAGATAGCACTTTGAACCAGCCTATCCCTCGCTCGTGCCTTCGATGCTGACTGAGATTTTCTTGGCTCCGTATCCTCCTGCGTGGTCTCGACCCCACGCAGTCGGGGGAGGACGGAGGCCCAGGCTTGCCGTCTCTCTGGCTGTGCTGTCTGCTTTCCTCCTCGTCCCGGCTCTGGGATGGAGGTGATTCTCGTGTACAGACGGGGACCACGGCACCGGCCCATGTGCCCTGCCGGGCAGGGCGGCGTCGACGCCCAGAGCCAGCTTTCCTGTGCGTGTGTCACCTGCTCTTTACCCGACCTTCCTCCTGGCACTCCCAGAACGCGCGGACACTCACCGCACTGGTCCAGCTTGGTCACCGACCCGCTGAGACCTGACACACCGTGCAGCCAGGTCTCCTGTGAAGGGCGCAGCTCGCTGCTGACCTGATGCTTTTTCTTGGCAGCTTGTGCATCCTGCACACTCAAAAATATCACTATTTCCCCTCCCCCAAAGACTCGGAAAATGTATAAGTAATGAAAGAGCACCCCAAGAACTGCACCCGTGGTCCTGCTTCATGTGCTCCGCTCATGAAGGTGGAGGTGGAGACCTTAAAACCATCAGGCCATGAACTTGGGACTTGTGAGGAAAAGGTCAGGGTTTCTTCTCCTTGCTGTGGATTCGGGGGTCATACGTATGAAGCGGACTGTGGTGGGAGTAGCCAGTGGCGCCTCATGTCTTGTGCTCAAATGAAAAGTATATATTTTGGACATTTTTTTCTGGACGAACCAGTGATTACAAACTTGTTTTTCGTATATGAGTTTATCACTGATCCTCTCTGTTCTCATAAAAAGATGCTAATTTTGTCTCCTGACTCAGCACTTGAGAGACTCGAGGTCACCCCTGACTTCGGACCTTTTCAGAGTCGGTAAATCACCACAGGTACATCTCAGTGAATTTCCTGAAGCCAGCTTAGCAGACCTCTCATCTTCCATTTTATTCAGCTCTGTCACTTTTATTAAAAAGCTGATTTTATTGTGCTGATTAGAAGCTGAGAGCTCAATTCAACATGAGCGCCAATATTTTTTTCCTCAATGGGCCAAAGCTCATTTTCTAATCATTAAAAGCTAATCCTGTAAGGTAGCTGGAAAATTGTTCAAGCACGGTACATTTTGGTTAAATATACCTTTAGTCCACTAAAGGAAGAAAAAAGTAAATAATTTCAAGGTCAGCAATTTTAATTGAAATACAGGGAGACAGCACAGCATCCTGAAGAACTGCCGTGGGTAACTTATTGCCTCAGAGAATGTTAGTTCAAAAACATACTCTGGAGCTCATCCTCACGATCGTAAACTAAATACCACATCGTTCAGCCCAGCTGCCAATTGGGGTAGCATTCACGTCATTGGGAATTTCTGTCACACCTATGACACGTACTGTACTCCCTATGCCACACCGAGATTTCAAATTGTCTTTAATTTACAAAAGTCGATTTCATGAATAGAGTAAGTGATATATTGTGATAAGATAGTAGTTCTCCCTGTATATTTTTCAAGCTACAAAATACTGTTTTCATTTGGTATTGTTACTCCTGGCATTTTATTCTAAGGAAACAAAACGATTTTGGGGGGGGGGGGGTAGTCCTATTCCCACCCAAAGATGCTCAGATAGTATTTTAATAGACTTTATTTTTTAGAAAAATTTAAGACATAGAAAAATTAGGAGCTTACAGATAACTTCTGTATATCCCTCCGTCACACTCACACACACACACACACACACACACACACACACGGGTGAGCAAAATTTCCCCTATTATTTACATCTTTTATTAGTGTGGTATATTTCCTATAATTACAAACCAGTATTGATACATTGTTATTAACCGAAGTCTGTACTTCCTTAGGACTTTGTTGGTTTTTACCTCATGCTCGCCCCCTGTTCTGGATCCTGTATGGGACACCCCATGACATTTATTTGTCACATCCCCTTAGGCTCCTCTCGGCTGGAACATTTTCTCACTTCCCTCGTTTTCGATGACCTTGACAATTTCGAGGAGTGCTAGTCAGGTGTGTTGTAGGACGCCCCTCTGTCGGAATGTGTCTCACGTTTTCCTCAGGGTTTTTCTGGGGTTAGCGGTTTTTGAGGGGAAGGCCACAGAGATGAGGTGCCATTTTCATCACATCACATCAGGGGTCCACACTATCAACTTGACCTACGACTGTCGACGTTGACGTTGGTCACCTGGCTTGCTGTTGTATCATCAGATTTCTCTTCTAACAAGTTTCCCCCACCTCCCTTTACGCTGCCTCCCCCGCCACAAGGAGGGAGTCTGTGCATCGCCCCACTACGGAGGGGGGCGTCGCGTTCCCCTCCCTTACGGTGGGGTACCTGTAAACTGGAATTCTTCATGGAGGATTCGTTTCTTCTCCCCATTTACTCATTTCTTCAATCATTTATTTATATCAGGGTGGACTCTTGGGTATGTGTTTTATACCAGTTTATAACCCAGTACTCCTCTGTGTATTTTCTTGTTCAGATCGTTTCGGCTTCAGCCATTGGGAGCTCTTTGAGTTGGCTCTTGTGCCTTTTTGTCTGTCTGTTGGAGCGCTTCCTTACTTCCTGGCACCACAAGATGCTCCCGACTCATCCTGTACATTTCCTGCCCCAGTCCTAGAATCAGCCAATTCTCCGGGGATCCCTGGTTCTTTTTGATCAACAGCAGAATTAGAAACCAAGATCTGGGGGCCAAGTGTACATGTTGCTCCTGGGGCGTCCTTGCTTCTCGGCGCCTCAGCAGACATAGCGAAGGTGTAGATGCGCATCTATAAATGTTTCTTTCTTTAAGTATAAATGTGTAACCAACTGTATCTACATTAGGTCAGACAGAACATAATATTTTTAACGCATAGTCGGAAATAACGTTTAACAGCGAGGGATGGCTACAACTATTACATGCTAACTACGATGCAACTGTCCAAAGGGACGGTTTTGACAGCAGTGACGATGTTGTAACTAACTCCTCCCATTCGGAAGCAGCACCATTGTCTGCCAGAGCTGGACTCGTAAGTGTGATAGTTATGTTTGTCTATGGATAAGGACTTTACGAGGAAAATGGAAAGCATAGTTAAATTGGTCGTGGCTTATTTATGATATTAAACTAATGTGAAATTAAGTTCGCTTTTCCGATAGCATTCAAATAATCTTCCAATGTGTTCTTGCTCGATGCTGAGCGACGTTGGCGTATTTCAATTTTTTTTAAATGAAAGAAATGAGACATTGATTATGTCGTGTGTCAGCCTGATAGTACTTTGCCGGTCCCTCCTAGGATAATAATGGCCTTATTTAATCATCGACAGTCACCAAGGAACATGCTAAAAAGTTGTGCCATTATAGTCAAAGCAGTTTTATGGGCAGGAATCTTTACATTTAAAGGAATGTATTTCCATAATAGCAAGAAGAACCAAAAGTTTAGAATTCTTCACTTTTTTCCCCGCTCTGACCTTTGTCTTTTATTCACTAAATAAATGTCACGTGTCTTCTGGCAGCCGTGGTGTCCCCAGCCACACATCAGAATGCTGTCGGCGACTTCCGGTCGAGTCCTTCTTAAACGCAGAAGGTTATAAATGTTTTCTGGGCGATACTGTCATGAGTCTTCTCATATTCGGATGGCCACTTATCGGGGGGACGTGACTGACCGGATGACCCCGATGCGTACCGTTTCGCTCGGGCGGTGGCAGGGACTCAGCTACAAAGATGGCAGATCAAATGCGGTGTCCGCCGCGGCGGCGGCCGGTGGTCCAGTGATCACAGCCCCTCAATTACAGCCCCGTGAGGGGCACGAGCAGCAGCCATTGGATAATTGCGCCTTTGATTAGCTGCTTTAGCTGGCCCTTGCCTTTGAAATGTGAGAGCCCAATTTGGAGGTTTATTAAAAAACTTTTTTCCTGGAATTGTTGAGAAGGATCGTGTGTTTAAAAAAAAAAGATTCTACAAAAGCCTGCCACATAT
>NW_006434828.1:1401689-1406565 GCF_000325575.1 Pteropus alecto
CCTCAGACGCTGCCCCCGAATGCCCGCGCGGGCGCCAGCGAGCCAGCCCCGCGAAGGGGCGTCGTACACTCGCCGCTCAGCTCGGGGAAGCCGATTCGAACTTCGCTTTTTCTTCAGTGAGAATTGAGTTTGCATTTTGTTTCTGCTTTGAATGCCAGCTGCCCACTACCATGCTGCGCAGTGATTAGGGGACATAGAACAGTGTTCTCTGCGGAATCAGGCCCAAAACAAAACCAAAAAAAGGCGAGGCCTCCTGGGATCCAGCCCTTCGCACGAGCCGTCTCTGTTCTCATCCTCGTCCTCCCCCCCCCCCAATAAATAAATAAGTAAGTAAGTAAATAAATCAAGCAAGCAAGCAAGCGCTCCCTTCCCAAAGTGAACACCTGCTCCATGAAGGCGTGGGCAGAAGTTTTCATTCCCGGGTGATGTACGTCTAACCTCTCGTTTGAGAACGTGCCAAACTAAAAATCTACACGTCACACATTTACCACAAAGCCTGTGTTCCATTCAGCCCACTTTGGTGTCAAAACGAAACACCCAGTTAGTTCTGGGAGCACCTGAACCCTGGCTCATGTCTCAGTAGGTTTCTAGGTCGGAAGGAAAACCAGCTCTCTCCCCTAATTGGAACGTCTGATTTTATGGCGTATCCTGGAGTTTGGCCTTAGTTTTTATTTTCGCTGTTTTCTGGGGTTAATGGGTACTGTGTGCACTTGCCCTGGCCCGCTCTGCGGAAGCCCTCGGCAGTTTTCAAATCAGAAGAGCTTTAAAAGAAGTCACCAACCTGGAAATTGTATTTGCTGTAAAGAAAGCCATTGTGAGTTATTGGAAACTGAATTAAAATTTTATAATTAAGGGTCGATTGCTTATTTCAGAGTTTTATTTAGTTAGCTATTTTATCCTCTGAGTTCTGTGGCTTCAAATTACGAGCAGGACACTAACTCGTCTTCCTGGAAACTGCTAACGATGAAGTTATTTTGCTTCTTAAACATATGTCCTATATTTGCTTGGCCTCGGGGTTTTTTTTTTTTTTTTTAATCCTCTCAAAGGCCCTTTTAATGGATGTTTCAACATGACTACTTCTCTGTGTGGTGGCCTCTGGGAAGCCACCATTATGTCAAGCCCCTTCACAGCTAAAGTAGTGAGTTCACATAGTGTAAGAATCTTCGGGGTTGAATCTTATGAAAAAAAAAAAATCCGCCACCTTTTTGTAAGAGAACAGAACACTTGCACGGTCTTGTTGAGCCAACGAACGTTCAAATGGCCAGCACAAAGGAAACCTCCAATCCCTAACCTCACAATGAAATCGCCACCAACCAAAGATCACGGGGACATCGGGCACCCTAACCTGGAAGTGGCACTAAACCACAGCAGAGTCCGTGCCCGCCCGTGGCGGTCCCTGGGGCTCGGTCTTTGCAGAAAGCGTCCTGGTGCCTCGGTCCGCCTGGAGTGCCCTAAGGGGCAGAGGCGCCCCTCTCTGCACAAGCGGCATCGATACCCGCGGCATCTTTAAAAACCCGCGTCCGACGTGGACGAGGAGCGGTGCCATCGGAGCAGGTCACGCTGCGTCTTGAGTGGAGAGGGTCGTTTGCTTCCTTGAGACGAGGCGCTCCGAGGAGCGAGAGGCACACCGTCTTCACCCTCCCTCCGCGCGGGTAAGAAGAGCCTGTCGTCATCGCTGCGCGGAGGGCCGCCCCGTGCCTCGTGTGCGGTTCACGCCGGGATGCGGTTCACGCCGGGATGCGATTCACGCACACGCGGGCGTCCGGCACGGCTGGCGAGGCCTGGACACACCGCCTCAGGCTGCATCATATTAATCAGCTGTCTGAGGAATATTTATCTCATCAACAAAGAGCACGGACAGCGAGAGCAGAGGTGACATTAATGTAACGTCTGTGGCCTCGCAGTACAACGACGAAGCGTTTGGGATAAAACCCTGCCCGTTTGAGCATGCCGGCGGACTAAGGAATGTTTTTCATTCCACTTATAAGGAGCTAATCAGAAGGTTCTCAGGTTGGAGATCCGCTGTCTGTGGTTAGTGGTCAGACATTCACGTGCTGTAGTGAAAAAAAAAAATTCTTTTGCTTGGAGAAACAAAATAACAAATTTTCCTAGAAATTGAAATTTTCCTGGAAAATAAAATTCTAAGTCCTTTGTAATTGTCACGTGAACCCACATGAAAAGCCGTGGCTTCCACAAGATAAGGTCACGTGCCGTAACGGGGCCGTCAACACGCAGTGATCCAGCTGCTCCCGCTTAGTACCGAGCCACGATTCTCACGCCTCCCCTCGCCCTAGGTCTCCGAAAAGATGGCCACTGCTGGCCATGCGGGGTTGAATGTATCCTGCCACCCTCCTGCGGTCATCCGGACACAAACGTCATCGTTTATGACTCTCAGACACCTCAGAGGAATGTTCTGTGACGTTTCTTCTCTAGACGTATGACTCAGGATGGGCAGCAGTTGAGACTTGGATGAGCTGGGTGACAGCCACCCCACCTGCCAGTGTGGTGACCCGGAACCAGAAATCAGTCATAAAGTGTGGACTGCAGCAGGGCTGCTTTTAGGGAAGGGCCCTTGGCACCCCAGGGTCACGTGTCCGTCCCCTGGTCAGCGTGAGTGTTCCGGGATCAGAGGTAGCACAGTCCCCTCGCTTTGTTCTCTGTGGTTCGAAGGTGGCCTTGTAAACTCCGTTTACGAACGGACCGTGAGCGTGCGTGTACAGGAGGTGCCTGCGTTGGTTTTCAGGGTAAATTGACAGCACTGTCGTGTTCACGTGGCAGTGAAGTTTCTGTCTTCCTACAGTTTGGGGGTGAGTCTCTGCACTGTCTCGGCCTGCCTTTTGCAGAGTTTCGATCCTTGAAACCCTTAGAAAGTACATTCCAGGCAGAATGAAGATGAGTTCGTGGCCCGCCGTACGTTTACGTCTCGACCATCAGCCGTGGGCCGCTCCTCGCTGTGACATTCACATCTCAGTCCCCTGTTTCGCCCGAGCTCCCCGTGCACGTTTCGGCGCCATTATGGAGAGAATGCCATCCTGCTGATGGCCCTTTTCCCCTAGGCCCGCTGACTTTCCTACCGACCCGGATTGGGGTTCAGAAAGTTCCATTTAATTTTCAGGCCGAAGGGAGAAGAGCTGAAGCTCACGGCCCCCGTTCAGGCTAACAATTAGTTGGCGCCAGATCTGAAACGACATGTTGTAGGTTTTATGTCCATGGTGGCGCACGTCTGCGTCCGCCAGCATTGGAGACGGCGCTGAGACATGATGCCACTGCAGTAGCTGTCTGAGGCACGATGAGTGACACCTATTGACAGGGAGACCATAGCTTGTCCCGTAAGCAGAGAGCAGAATAGAAGACACTCACCGTGCCCACTCCGCCGCCTTTTCATCCAGTAACAGGTGAAATTCCGACGTTAAAATCGTTTTGTGAGAAACAACGTTTGCGGCAACATCAAAATAAGTTAGCCCACGTTTGAATGGAAGAAACTTTATTCCTAAATATTTTTTTTTTAATTTTTTTTTTGGTGGCATTGGTTAACAAAATCCATAAAAATAATTTTTTAACTAAATGTCTTAATTAAAATAAAGACTATCTAGTAGACGGCTGGTCCGCATGACGGCCTCAAGAATCACTACCCATTTCGGAGGCCTGAGAGGGAAGGGATTCGGCCCACACATGGTCCCAGGCCTGTCACGGTGGGTGGGACCAGCCGGCCCGCCCGCAGCCTCCGGCGGCACCGTCTCCGTGTCCCATGTAAGTGAATCCAGGCAGCTGCATCACGCATAACCTGAGATTTTATCGATGACAATATGATTGTATTTTCTCGTTGAAGCTTCTAAACAAGTGGACTTAGAGCCATCAGTGCCCCAGGAGACAGATGCGAGTACCAGGACCTTGGTATCCGCCAGGGAAATCCATCTGTCTCAGGAGGAGAAAAAGGCATGACATTTTACACGTTAAAATTGATTATTTCATCAATAGGTTAATAGAAAACCAGGCTGCTGTGCGTTCCCTTCCTGCTTATACAGCCACATGGTAATGGGAGACCAGAGTCTGAAAAATTCAAGACAGAAAACAGGGAAAAAAGAGGTTTTGTGCACAGGAGCTCCTCCCCCGCCCCCCCTTCCAAAGGGGCCTAGATCCTGCCTATTTATATGTAAATGTTTTAGAAAGAGGTAAGTTTTACAGGAGGAGCCGGCCTCTCTGTGGCTGCTGCTTCCGAGAACTTGTGAGATGTGGGCCAAGGTGCCAGGGCTTCAGCTGATGAAATGCTTAAGCTCACACTTAATTCTGCGAAAGCACCCATACGCCTAAGGTACCTGGCAGTTACTCATTTCTGAAGAAAACATTTGAAAACTGACTAGTTTTGTTCCCCTAACACATGACGTGTGCACTGGTGGGTACCCGAAGTCCCCTTTCCCAGGTGTGCTCTTCCCCGCGAGGGGATCTTTACTGCATCCTTGAGGATGCAGAGATGAGGGACACAGCTTAGACCCGTCCACCGCAGATGGGCCGCAGTCACCAACCTTCGTTTAGTTTAGAAGTTCCATTTCTCATTCGATGGTTTATTGTTTTGAAGCTACAAAGTCGCTCTTAGGTGTTTAGTTATAAAGAACCTTTTCTTGTTTCCAGTCAGGTGACAGCTAAATTATGGCTAGTTCCTACCCTCGTCATGGATGTAAAATTTGCATCCGGAACATAGAGTGCCGGCCTAGGTTTCAGAATCGCATTTGCTTCCTTAAATGTCCCTGTTGTGTGCGTGTGTTTTATGTCATCACTCCAAAGAAATCCAGTGCCCTAAGTATTTGAGGTTACTTCAGGCACACAGCTGCCCGGGGACACCTGGTTGTCACCCAGGTCATTCTGTGGCCACTGGCAC
>NW_006434828.1:1406873-1451880 GCF_000325575.1 Pteropus alecto
GACCGTCACTGACCACGCGGACGTGCGTGATGGTGACGTGTGGCGGGCCTCGCCCTGCAGCCCTTGGGTCTATGGCTGGTCTTAGCTACATTTGCCTGGAGACTTGCTCCACTGAGCCACTTCGGCACAGGTGTCGCATTCCCCAGGGGCGGGGGCTGATGAGGTGAGAATGTCCCCCAGCCAGTGACTGCACACAGCGTGCGGGTGGGCATGCTCCGCCAAGCTCAATGGGTTCTGCCCTTGACTTCGAACCCAGGTTTCCTCCCTCTGTGGGGAACGTGGTGTTTGTCTTTGTCCCCCGGGCACTTTGTCCAGTGCACTGAGCACCGTGGGAGGCGTGTGCTCTCTGGGGTCCTCGGCGCTCTGTCCAGAGCCCCCAACAGCCGGCTAGGGAAGTGCCTCTACCCTCGGAGCACAGCCAGATGGTGGCAGCTTTGCTGGGGGAGGTTACGTGTTGCGGGGTCAGCAGGGAGGGCGGTCTTCACTTTTCTCTCGGCTCTGGGTGTTAGCGCCTCCCTCCTGCAGCGCACACGGGACGGCGAAAGGCCAGGGTCTCTCGACAGCCTGCCAGCATTTTGCCAAATCAAAGGGCTCATGGCCGCTGGCATCCTAGCACCTTCAGAAGACGCCACCAGCCCCCAAGGAAAAGGCCAGCTTTGCAGTCTGGAGCAGCCGCGCGGGGACAGGGCTGCATGGGCTTCCTCCCCTGGGCACCTGTTCGCTCTTGCGCAAGCCTAACGCCGGCCGGCAGCCTCCGCGCCCCGCCCCCGAGTGCCCCCGTGCGCCCCGCGGGGAGGCCCACCTGCGCCCACCGCCCCTCGGGGAACATGGAGTGACGTCACGTGCTACTCTGACGTTTCTTTTCTCCGCTTTTCATTCGTTTTCTCCTTTTTTTGTTTTCTCTCTTTCCCCCCGCCCCCCTTTTCTGCTGTCGGGATGCAGCCAAACGCAAAGCGTGGAAACTAAACCGTGTTGGTAGCCTGCGAAATTTATACAGCAGCAGCAGCACCAACACCGAAGGTAACGCCCCCTGCGTCCGCCCCGCCCCTGCAGCGCCGCGCGCGCCCTCGCGGTGTCTCCGACGCATGGCCGTGGTCCCTCCATCTTTCTGTTTGTGTGTTTTATTTTACCATTCATGTTCCTTTCAGCTTACTTAAATTTTGACCTTTCCCTTCAGTCGTAGGGTAGCGATGTTTAAATTACTTCAGAAACCTATTTTCTCCTCTTTCCCCCCCCCTCCTCTATACATGTGGGCACCCAGTGTAATATTTCCCAAGTTATTACAGTTTTTAAAAGTGTTAGCATCAGGTGTAATGATCTGTAGCCAAATGCAATAGCGTGCCGTGACATTTAAGGAGCAGTCTTAATTTGTTTTGTGGCAACATTCTTTTTAATGCTCTCTGCAGCTCTAATCCAGAGGCGGCCAGGCCGGGGTCATTTGCATGGGCTGCTGTCGCTCGTGAATTCAGTATATTGTTGTGTTTCTAAAGGTCGCCCCGTGCCAGAGTTCACAAATCGACTCGCGCTGCTTCCGTCACTGGAGACAGCCGTCGTTGCTTTTGTATAATGGCAGATTGGATTTTTTTCCCCCCCACCTTCATCTGAACAACATAATTATAAATTGCAATTGCCTTTTTTTTTTTTTTTTTTTTATGATTACAAATGTCAAGGGTCAGAATTATTTTGATGCCGGGCAAAGGAAAACCGCCACCATCAGCCCAAGCCCTTGTAAAGGGGGCCGGCAAACGATACGTGCGATGCAAAATAGGTCACAACCCAGCGATCTCGGTATAATAGGGGGACATTTTTTTTCACTTAAGTGCAAGCCAAATGGGTCAAGTAATCGCGAGCTCGTGCCCTAAGACTAATTGACTTATTTGGGGATGATTATAACTGTAATATTTTTCTTAATGTCACTGTTTTCTGGGCTGTTGATTTTAGCTCTTGCCAAGCAGTGGCATTAAATCTCTTGTAAATTTTAAATTGCACGGTAATTCTGTAAACAAGTCCCTCTCTCCCCATCCCGATCATTAACCTTTGCTGATTTATATCACCGTCCGCTTTTTTTCTCTTCCTTTCACAATTACTCCTGTCTCGCCGCTGAAAGCCCTGCTCTCGGCCAGGAAAAAAATAAAAAATGAATCTGGAAAACAAAACTACATTTTTATGGTGCCTTGTTAAAGACTTATTTTTTTTAATCATTTTTTTTCGGCCCTCAAGGGGAAATTGTTGTCTGTTAAGGTGCCCGTGGGGCTCGACCCCATGGTATCTCCTTTCAGAGCATTCGGTCAAGAGAGAAAAATAACAGAATTTCAGAAACGGTCGCATGCAGAATCACTTTTGTTGTGTTTCGAAGGGTATTAAGATACTCACTTGCTGTTTCTCAACGTTAGTTTCTCGACTTGAGCTACGTGTCATTTCTCCTCACTGTGACCTTATCAAATATGTGTTTCTTTTGTGTGTGCATTTGTCACAACAAATTTGTCTACTGGCTTACGGCCTTCCAAGAAGGACGTATGACGTCCGGTTTTGCATGAGGTTGTGTGCAAAGGCGGGGGGCAGTAAGGCAGATGGTTCCCCCTGAGACTCGCTGACGGGGCCCTCCTGGAGACACTGGTGGGCCGAAGCTCACAACAGGTGTGACTTTGCAGAAGCGGGAACTTCTCAGCCTTGACCGATCAGGTAACCCCTAGTGTCTCTTCCGCTCCGCATCCTGGGTGGGGAGGCGATGCATGCCGCTGTCGGAAATCTGTAAATACCAGGTGACACGGCACACGCGTGTCCATGTCCGTGGCCAACGGCTGCCACACGCAGCCCTGGAGACATTGGCGTAAATGACGGCAAAGCCGGTTCCTCCTCACGTTTCCTCTCGTTTCTGTTCAGTGTTCAGTTGCATTTATGAATCTTCAGTTAAGCGACAGGATCATTCTTCATTTACGTTGGGTTTCTTTCAAGATTAATCCGTGTACGTGCACAATTTCATTTCATACGGCTTTTAATGGTGTGTTACTGAATGCACATAATTACCTAGAATAAATGACCAAAGTGCCTTTCCGATTGCCGGTCCTTTGATGTATGACGTCACCACGTATTCTGTCTATAAAACGATGCTTTATGAAAATTCGCATCCCGAGCGTTCTGACTTCTGTTGGACCTGAGGCCTCGAATGTCACACCAAATGTGCCCGTCCCCAAGCGGAGTCGTCCTTACAGTGGTTCGCTGGCCCGCTTTGCTCAGAGGTACCCATGAGACAGCAAAACACAGTCGACGCCAGAGTTTCTGCCGAGGGGGTTAGAACGTGAGTTTAAGGAGCGAGGAGAGGGCCCCGGCCGGCAGCCGGGCCCTGTCCCAGCAGCCCGCCCGCTCGTCTCTGGCCTGCGGTGCAGCTGGGGGCCCGCGTCCCCCTTTCCAGATCTGGAGAGTCCAGCTCAGACCCTGTGGGACTCACCTGGGCGCTCAGATGGGTGCGAGGTGGGCGGACCGCGATTGGAGCCCCGTGGTCTTGCTGCAAAGCCCCTTTTCTCGTGCGGCCCTCCCGTCCCATTCCTGGACTACAGTGTCACCTAGGCTCCTTGGCACCCTGCCCGCTCGGTGTTGTGTCACGGTGGGAAATTGGGGTTTAGACAAGTGATTTTCTGCAGGACCAACAGCGAGCACGTTCGGGCAACAGGACATGTGCCCGGCCATCTCAACTCCAGGACCCCCTCCCGGGTCCCCACTGCGGGGATGGCAGGCGTGGGTGAGAACAAACGAAACAGGACTGTTTAGGAAAACACACGTGCGGGAGTAGAAGACAAACAAAAGCATCTTCTTTTTTGCTGCCTTCTGTCCATTCGGGCTAATTATCTCTGATACCAAGGTGGAGACCTAACTCGTATGTAGTATATTGCACTGATTTCTAAATCTCTCTTACTCAGTTCTTCCTCAAGGCTGGTGATATCTCAATTCCTGCTACAGGGGTACAACTTTAATTATCTCATCTCGGGAGCCTGTGAAGTGGGGCGGAAGGCCTGTTTGTGTTGGGGTTCCCCGACGCGTGGCTGCCCCCAGCCCAGGGAGAAGCCATCTCAACGGCAGGTGCTGGGCTAGGCGAGGGGGCTCGGCGCTTTGGTGAACACCTTTCTGAGAAAGAACCGGAAGAACCAGCAGAAGGGCGGGCACCGTGGGGAAGGGGTCCCTCCCGTGGGGTTCTGTGCGGGCACCGCCCCCAGCAGCCGTGGGGTCACGCGGAGCCCACGGGCCCGTCCTCAGGCCTCGCCTGCCCCGCACACCTGCGACAGGCCGACGGGCCTCCGCTGAGAGTCGGGTGAGCAGATAGGCTCTGGGTGGTTAAGCCGTCTGTGCTCTTACGGAAGAAAGCATCGCCCGTGCGCTTCTGAAGCGGAAATGGGAAAAGGGAAGGTGTGCTGGAGGACGAGGGGCGTTTCTCGGGGTATCCGGTCACCCACAGTGTTGGACCTGGACAGGCCGCTTCGCACTCTAGATGGCGTGGGCGTCCACGTGGCCAGGTGCAGCGTCAGCCCGCAGGCTCGATTCAGCCCTGCGCACAGGGGCCCGTTTCTGCGGGTCTGGAACTTGCCCCAGAGACAGGTCTGTGAAGCCTCTGTCTGGGGCGCCTCCCCGGCCTCTGCGGTTCCAAGCAGGCCCTGCCATGGAGAAGCACGGGTCCTTCGGAGGACACGCATGGCGACGCGGCCACATGCCTCAGACCGAGCCGGTGCCACCCCCTGCCGCCTCTGGGTAGCTCCGCCGAGCGGGCAAGACCCGTTGCTCCTGCAGTGCCTGAATGCAGCCCCCGCCCCAGAGGCGCCGGCAGCCTCCCACGCGGGCGGGCTGCCTCCCCACTCCGCATCACGCCACGCACATGCAGCCAGACGGACTGGATCAGACACTTTGCAAAACCGTGTGTTTGTGACAGGCCTCGTGGACAGCGGTTTCAGGCCCAGACTCTGAGCCGGCGGTCTGGTCCAGTTCTCACGTCCGCACGTCTTAGCTTGAGCTTCGGGCCATCGACTCTCACGCTGTGCCTCAGTTTCCTCATCTGTGAGCTGGCAAGATGATGCCTACTTCAGAGGCAGAGAGGACGAGTCGGTGAGTTAACATACCCAGAGGTACGTGACACAGGCCCCCCACCTGCCACTATGAGTAGCTGCCGCAAAGTCCCTGTCATTCAAAGAAAATTCAGACATTTGAGCATCAGTTACATCCCGAGGAGCAGGGATTCGAGAAGAAATGTCCAAAAACATAAGGGGGCGGGTAAAATCGAGTTTCTTCTTCCCCAGACTTTAAATCCTCCCTCTCCAGTTCCAACTGTCATCCTCAAAGAATCAGCAAGGTGGAAATTTGGGTCAGGATTCAGACACGCTGGGACCGACCCCAGCTCGGCCCGGTCCCAGCTCTGTGTCCGGCGGTTGCCGGGCCTCGCCTCCCCCACATACGGTCATTTTTCTAAAACGAAGACAATAAAAGCCACCTCGGAGTGTCATCGAAGGCGTCAAGTAAAGCCTGCGAAGCCCTTCCCACACGTGACAGGGACCACAGTGGTCATCGTTAAGTCGTTATAAAGACTTAACAGATAGGAAAATAACTCCGAGGACGCACTCCGCGGAGAGACGCCAAGGCACCATTTCTCAGGCCTGTCGCATGTGTCAGTTCAGGGCGGCATCGGGCAAAGCCAGCACGGGTCGACGTGGCCGGCACAGATTTAAGATCTCATGCAGATGAGTTTCCATATGAGAAACTCATGGGAAATAACTCCAGAATTGACTTTCTGGGGAGAGAAACAACATGGCTGGTTTTCCCAGCCTCCCGTAACCATCCGAGTGCCCAGCAGCGTACGGGAGAGGACACCTGGGGGAAGTGAAGGCCAACGTGGCAGGTGTGACGGACCTGCATGGCCTTGTCTCCGGGTTCCCACCCTGCACCCCGAGCAGCGGAGGAAGCCCTGGGCCGGCCGGCCTGGCGGAGCCCATGCCATCCACCATCGGGAGGGCGGGACTCTGAAAAGTGACACATCGGAGCCCGAATGAGTAACAGGTATGGAGCGCTGCTCAGCGACTCAGATAAATCACAACCGATGCCTGCGGTTTCTCTCTCGAAACCGAAAGCTCGGGCCTTGAGCTCTCGCGGGACGCCTGGGCCGTGAGCAGTGCACATCCATCCTCTGCATCCTGAAACGTTTTCCATTTTGGATCCGATACTTGATTTTTTCAGGAGCTTCGTTTTAGACACTCTCCTTCATTTAAGACATCACGGCCCGCTGCGGCTCTGGGAGCTGAAGCTAACAGCAGCGTTTCTGGCTTCCTGCCCCCAGCTCTAAGGTGTTCGGAAGATACAGACCTCCTCCGTGTGTTCGAGAATCTCCCCGTGACAGCGGGTCGCCGCAGACATCCCTAACTTGGTGACCTCCCTCCGGGGACCCGCTTCGTCACAGCGTTAATTCTGCTCTTGTCCTCGGTTAAACACAGTTCAGCCCGTCTGTTGGACACTGGGTTAAACAATGATATTTTCCAAATTCGGAGCTCGCAAAAACATTTACCTGAGACCCGTGAACGTTATGTCTTTAGAATGACCGGAAAGAATGATTTTTTTATTTGAAACGAACAGCCGCTTGCGTGGAAGGAAGGAGCGATTTTGTTATTTTTTGCCTTAAGCGTTGGTTCTGTGCAAAGCTGGACCGTATTTTTTGGATTTCCTTCACAGCTGTCTTTTCCTACAAATGGGAGGAAAATCGAAAATAAAACCGACTTTTTAATTTATTAAACGTGTGTGGTTTTCATCCTAATGGAAATACCTAAACCACATGCCTATGTAACACATGCTTTGAAAGCAGAAATATGCAAGTATTTTACAAATTGTATGCCCCCCAAAAATGAGCGTGAAACCCTGGGGCTGCGTACGGCATGGCCTCGCTCGGGCTCGTAAGGCAGGGTCGTGGCAGACCTCGCAAACACGTCCAGCTCAGCTTCCCACTGGCGAATTGACAGTGGCCACCTGCAGAGCTGGGTTAGGAAGGACTCGTGGCTGGGTCAGGCTCTGTGGGACCATCGCGAAAGTCTTTCCTGGCCAGAGGAAGGGAGGAAGGACACACCTTTGTTCGCAGGTTCCAGCCTGATGCCTCCCTTGCGGATAAAGCTGACTCAGAACGGGTGGCACGCCGCCCCCCGCCCACGCCCCCCGCAGAGCCAGTTGGTAGACGGCAGAGCAGGACGGGCGGGAGAGGGCATTGCCGAAGGGAAGACACTGCAGTGGGAGCCCATGACCTAAGGGACGTGGAGAAGAAGGCGGCGGGAAGGCTCAGGCAGAAACTGGGAGAAACGCGTCACTAATGCTTCTTAACGAGAGAAAAGCGGCCTGGCCAAAGGTCTGTGTTGCTGTCGAGTATCAGGGCACGTCGTGTTTTCTAAAACAAATGCCCAGATTCCATGACAACAGAGGTCCGAAGGGGACAGGGTGCTGCGTTATCGTTACGTTGTTTTTAAGTGGTGACCCACCTGGAAGTCTCTGGGCTCTGCGTGTCCCGGGCCCCTAGCGGCCACCTCTGCAAGCGGACAGGTCCCTCCTCCCTCTGAACAGTGGCGTGTCTGCATGGTTTAGATGACACGTTTTCATCTAAGTACGTCCGTCCTTAAATATGTCGGGAGGGACACTTAGCCTGTGGAGAGAAACGGGCCTCGGGTCCGGGCTCTGGGTTTGTCGGGGATCCGCGACAGTGGGCGCGGGCCCCCGAACTGGTCAGCGGAGGCCTCGGAGTGCGTGACCCCCTCAGACACGCTGGGTTCTTCTGAGTCGGAGGAGCCACCACAGTCCTCGGCGGCGGCGGCGTGCATGTCACACCCACCTCTCGCAGACGTTCTAGGCCGTACGCACCCATTTGGAGCGAAGCTCTGCACCCCGCTGGCCTTTGCGAAAGCACGGGCGATCACTGCAGCCCCCCACCCCAAAGGCAGGCGGATGCATGTGTCCGTCTCCTCCCCGTGCACCCGCTCCCCCAAAATGCATCTGTGCCAGACGTCTCCTGGTGGAAACGACTTCCAAATGTTGCAGCTGCTTTTAGCCCTTTAACCCTTTGTCTGCTAGGATTTTGCAAAAATAATTGATGACTGATTGGCCCATTAACCTTTAAAAAAAAAAAAAGTTTGACAGCCCGGACTTGTGTAATGAGGAGGGATTCCTTGTGAAGTCAGTCTGATGGCGGACTTGCTTGCCCCTGAGGAGGCAAAATTAGCCCCACGGGGCCTCGTCTGCATAGAAACTGGACGCAATTAGTGTAATATCCGGCGTTATCAATGTCTTTGGACATAATTGGGAAGGTTGATTTCGACAGGTTCACGGTGCTAAAATACTGTTACGGGGGACCTTTCCACAGCTCACCGTTAAACCGGGAAAACTGGAAATCCCTCCGAGCCCAATCACAAAACTTTATGGAACAGCTAAAGCCCGAGAACGTCGCTCTGCGAAACGACACGCTTTCTTCCAGGCGTCGGGTGTGGCCGGGCTTCGAGGCTTCACAATGGGGAGCCCGGCAGGTGGAATTTCGCTGGTCCTGTGCGTGTCCGGAACCGAGGAACACACCGTGAACGTGGACGTCGTCCAGAGTTTCTACAACCAGAGTTCTCCCTGATGGAGTGAATCAAATACGGGCCCCTGAGATCGTCCCTGAGAGCAGCTTTGTGTGGGTGAAATGGAGCCACCAGAAATGAAACGGTTGTCACCGCCCCTTCATCCTTCGCGTTTTAAATGGGGGTGACAGGGAGGAGGAACGCTGCGTCTGTCTCGCTGACTGAGTGGCCTCGTGCTGCCAGTTATTGCTTTTATCATTTTTTAGCTAGTTGCTGATCACTAAAACGTCGTCGCTGGGTCGCTTCGTAATGTGAGGGAATCCCCCTGATCTGTTAGTGATGCGAAGAGGCCGCGTCACCTGATAAAAATTCTTCTTTGAGCGGGTTAATGTTCTGTCTCCGCAGAGGAAGGGAGAATATTTGGGTCCGAGGATCGAATGTTTACTTACTGAGCGTCACAGTCACTACAGTGGCGTGCAGGTGTGGGCAAGGACTCGGCCCAGAGAGGCACCAGGTGCCGCTCTGACGAGACGACCAGGCCGCAGGCCGGAGCCCGCCCCTTCCCTACGGTCTCTTCTCTACTGGGTCAGTCGAGACCGGGTTTGGAAGTGACAGACGCCTGTTTAAAGGGGCTTAGGCAAAAAAAAAAAAGTTTGGGGGGAGGGCGGATTGGTTTGTGCAGCCAGCTGTAGGACAGGTGGCTGGAGCCGACAGCGGGGTCACTGCTCCCAGCAACGAAGCCAGCCCCAGGCCCGTCCCGTCCCTGCTCCACTCTGCTGGTCCGCGGCGTCCTCACCTTGCTTAGGCGGCGGCCTCAGTAGCAGAAGGTGTCCTCTCGGGGGAGGGACAAAGGCACCTGCAGCTGTGGGACATGGCTCGACAGGTCCCAGACAGGAGGGGAAGGGGCTCTGTGGCCCCGACTCAGACCCGACAGCCTGGAGGAGGAAACTGGGATCGTGTGCCCCCCCAGAGCAGAGCAGCCAAGAGCATCCCAGGCTCTGATTGTGCTGGTGTAGATGGGGCCGTCCCTCCTCCCCATGCTGACCAATTACTGGTCAGGGAACCATATACCTGGGAACACGGCAGCTGGAAAGTCCCCTGCTTACGACCGTCACACCCATGGCATCGCGTCCCGTCCCCGAGGAGTCTCCAGACGAGACCAGTTCAAAGACAAGCTGAGTTAGGGGTTCCTGGGACAGCCGCTTCTAAAAGGGCCCCCACCTCGCCCTTCTGACGTCAGCAGGGAAGGGAATAACGCAGGCCCTGGGTCGGGGGGACCGCGCCAGCTGCCCCTTGACGCCCTGGGAGAGCTCCTTTCAAAAAAAAAAAAATAGTTCGTGTTTTTAAGAAACAGAAAGCGCTGCTGGCCACTTTGAAAGGAAAATAATTAAATGAGATGATGCCTTTAAAGTGCTGGCGTTTTCCCTGACACAGTCGGAACCTAATTGTACTACATATATATATATATATATATTTGTTTTTTTGTATTTATTATTTCGTCGCAGTGGATTCATCACAAAGAAACGAAGCATTCCGTCACGGAAGTCACACGTGACGTGACGAAATGTGCACCTGCCCCATAATCCTTGTTCTTGTTTATGGTTCATCTTAGGAGGCGGATGGTTCATCTTGGGAGGCAGAGAAAAGTCATAGGGCCGATATAATTCAGTTCTGAAATTCTGACTATCCATAGGTGCTAACGTACTACCTTGTCTCTCAAAAAAAAAAAAAAAAAAGCCACATGAAGATGGTGTTGTGGGAAGCGTGACGCCCTGAGCATGGCTGGGGGCCCTTTGGTGAGGGTGGCGGAGAGTGATGCAGCCAGACCCCGGGCACAGACTTTTCAACCCCCTCCTCAGGCAGCAAGGTGGCCCTGCCACCAGGCCCCGTGTGACGACACCTTCGCCAGGGCCTGAAATCCAGACGCAGCCCGGTGGGGTCGCCCCTGCGCTGACGCAGCGTGGGGTGCCAGCTCCCTCCACCCTCTCCCCATCTTCTCCACGGGGAGCCGGAGCCCTCTCCTCCGGGTGGCCCAGGTGTCCGCTCGCACAGCTCAGCGAGGAGCCCCCTCGGCGTGGCCCTCCCAGGAGAGGTACCATCACCTCTGTGTCTGCCAGCCGTCCCTGCACGCTGCGTGGACGGGACCAGAGGCGTCATCTCTGTATCGAGGCCGAGCCGTTCAGTTAAAATGAAAAACTTCCCCAGAGACGGCTGCGTCGGTGTCTCACTGTGTAGTCAGCTCCTCCTGGGACTGAATGGCCTTGAATACGAGGCTCCACATTCATGCCTGTCCTGTGACTGAAGGGGCTTCGTGTGCGGCGCACACCTTAAACACAGACAGCGCACGTGGCCCCACGCTGTGACACAGAAGTGTTGGTGCTGTGCATTTTATCCGTCTCTTCGTTATTTCTGTAGTCGTGTGCCTGTCCAGGTTTACGGTCACCCCCCAGCGCGCCCCCCTCTGGAAAGAAAACCGTCTCAGGTGAATGGAGTTGTGTGCGTCTGCGCAGTCGGTTCCTACCTGGGACCTGAAACTGAGTGGCTCTGAAGCGGCCCCTCCGTCTCTCCACAGGGCCATAAACCTTGGTGTGCTTTTCCTTGTCATAATCCTGCGCTTCCTGTGGCCAGCACGGCATGTCGTGCAGCGGTCCGGTGACGTTCCCGCTGTCTGTCACGCACAGAGTGTGACGCGTGTCACACTCTGTCACTTGTCTCCACATCTCTCCCTCTCTCTCTCTCGTGTCCGCTGTCCTCATCGTCTGTCCTGTGGTTTAGCCCATCTCCAGATCTGTCCTCCAGCCCAACGCTTGTCACCCTGCCCGTCTGCCGTGGAGGACCTCGTGTTTTTAACAGTTATAATTCGTGTTCCCGGAGGATCTCCCGTGTTTTCTGAGCTGCCTCGTCCATTTTCGTGGTCTCCCTTTTACTCGAAGAGATTGCTTTATTTTATGTCTTTGCACATTTCACACAGTCACTTTAAATTCCGTGTTCATCGTACTTTGGATCTAAGTCTGGTGTCCCGTTTCCCGTGCGTTTGGCGACTTCAGTTTCGAGCTCGCATGTGGTAGTCTCTGCCTGTGGGTTGCTTTCCTGGCAGGAGGATGCTGAGGACCGAGCTGGCCCTGCAGACCGGGGCCGGTGGCCCCTGTGTTTTCAGTAGTGCGGCCCGCGGGACTCAGGTTTCTCTCCCGCACTTTATTATGACCTTGTCTGCTGTGCCACCAAAGCGTTGTCCCTTAAGACCACGTTCACTTTGGCGGGCATTGAGCAGTTACTGCTCACAGTTGTGGTTTTTCAGTGCGTGGCTCTGATTTGGGTCGGGAGACAGAGGGTGGGCTTGGGGCCTGGAGATGATGAGGTTTTACTGCAGTCCATCAATGCGACGAAAAGTTTGTTTTGTAGAGAAGACCCTGCCATGTGTCTCATCTGCCGTATTGCAGGGCGATCTGGTAGGAAGAAGAGGCTGAGTCACAGCCCACGTGGCCCCCGAAGCCAAGCCAGGGCTGGTGGAGAAGCGCTCGCACGTTGGTGCAGGGAGCGTGACCACACCCCTGTTACACAGTGCACTCTGAGGGACTGAGCCAGAGCTGGCGAGAGGTCAGGCAAGGGCCGAAAGTGGAGGAGATGGGGGGCGAGGCCCACGTCGGGGGACCTTGGCAAACAGCAGCCGATCGGAGGGCAGTGGGCGGCGGAGGAGGGCGGAATGCGGGCGATTTCGAAGTTCCGTCACTAGAGGTGGCATCATGGCCACTCACTGAAACAGTGCGACCCAAAGAGCAGCAGTCAGAGGTCGTAGCAGATGTAGTTTAGGCACGTCCATTTGACGTGAGGGCCGAATATTAGAAGAATATCTATGCATATTTAAAATCCCAAAATGACTAGATTCCGGGGTCAGAGAGACGGATTTGAGAGCCGTGCACACGTAGCGGAGGCGGCTGTCCGAGCGTGGGCAGTAAAGGGACCCTGGGCCGCAGCCGGGGAGCGGGGAGGACCGTGCAGTGGACCGGGAGCACGCCTTCGCCCACGCCGTGAAGAGGGGCGGGCACGTCTGGAAGTTTGCAAGAAATGAATTCTGACGTTCCTGCGAGCACGCGAATATGTCTGTTCCCGTGGCAGGTGTTGCGTGCATCGGGAGACGCCGTTTACATAATTAACAGGGCACAGCCGACCTGCCCGTCAGCACTTTAATTTGGAAGTTCGGTCTTTGCGTGAGCACTGAGAACATTTCAGCGGACGCCACCCAGGACCACAGCTGCACTAGGGGGAGACAAAAACAGATGCTCCGTGCCGTGGACCTCCACGTGTCCGCTGCTTGGCATTTAGTCAGCTGAGAGTTTCGCGCACCTGTCCCCGTCACGCAGAGACGCTGAGATGTGCCTCCTGCGTGCCGGAGCCCTGGCGCCTGCGGGAGGGGCTGACAGCCGCGGGCCTGGGCCGTCCTGCAGTGCGAGCCAGTGAATGTCGCTCGGGATTCTGGCACGAAATTTGAACAGGAAAGCTTTATGGCAGGCCAGTGGTGCAGAAATGTCACTGGGAAGCTCATGATGACAGTATTGTTCAATGAAAGATCCAGTAAATCCTGGTCAGAGGGAGCTTTGGAAGGTGCATTTGAGTGTCACAGATTAAAAGAAGCAAGAGCCTGTCCAGTAAGTCTGGTCAACAGGCGCCACTTTCCGCCCCTGATTAGCAGGTTTTCCTGATGGCCCAGCGGAGACTTGCACAGCTCTCTCGTGCTTTGCCTGTCTCTTCACCAGGGTGGTTGTGCATAAAATACGTGAATTGGGGGACACTACCTTATAGAATCAATATAGAAAATGCTGTAATTCATGGTATTAGGACGTAAAGCTGGTGGATCAAGAAGCGGAACCTCTTAAAATCTGCAGGCATAGTGTCTTAGCGAGTCATTGCAGGGTATGATTGTAGGTCAGCCACGCGGACACCTGTTTGAAAGTCACAGCCAGTTTTTTCGAATGAAAATCCCAACGGATCCCCCTGCATCCAAGGGCGTTACTGGGGTGGGGGGGGCCTGCGACACCCCTCCCCCAGCCTCCCCTGCCTTCCCTTCCACAGCAGGTGGAGTGTTCTGCTTCTGCAGAGACACGGGGGTCAGTCGTTGACTTCGGAACTCAGTGGATTGGGGCAGAGTCTCCCATGACTCCCCTCACTTTGTGCACTCAGCACTAGCTCTCCAGAACTCTGGGACCCCAGAGAGTCAGAGGTCGGGTACTCACATACCTGCGGGGGTCAAGACTTCCTCCGGAGCCTCCTGTGCCTCACCTGGCTCTCCACCTGCTCCCCTCCCTCCCACCATGGAATACCCCTGCCCAGCCCCTCCCTGAGATTTCCAGGGTCCGGCCCAAGTGAAGCCCAGCTTAGCCCCCGTCCAGGGATGGGCCTGACAGCCAGGGCCAGGCATGACACATCCGCCCCACCCACGGCCGCAGTGCACCTTCGTCTCAGGAGCTTCTGACAAGCCCAGGGAGGGTCAGAGACCTTTGCGAAGCTGGCGGAAGCGTGGACTCTGGTCTGAGATGTCCGCGCCCCCCCGGGGCTGGGCACGCTGACAGAAGCCCCCACCAGTGGTTTCACAAAAGGATGTGCCCGCCCTCCCTATGTTCCCGTTCCCTTCAGAGCAAGGTCCACGGGTTCAAGCCCAACGCACAGGAGGCGAAATCCCAGAAGAGCAACGATGCTGATTTTACATGGAGCGCGAGGCCATCATTAATGGAGCACGTAAAGGCTTTGCACAAAAGTGGCCTAGCCCCGTCTCTGCGGCACGGGGCGGTGGTTTAGGGAAGCGGCTCCCCAGACCCAACTGTGTGTTAAGAAGGACACGAGCGTCCCTCCGGGCCCTGTCCCCACCCACTCTGGGGTCAGTGGGATCCAGGGAGAGGTCTCAGCCTCAGGAGTGGGTGCTGCTTCTCTCCGAGACTAGAGGGGACGAGGGACAATGGCTGGCGGCCGTGGTGGCTTCAGAGATGAGCGAGCGTCCTTGTCCTGCAGTGAGGGGCATCCTGGTGGGGCGGAGCCTGGAGACGGGGCGGGGCCTGGAGACAGGGCGGAGCCTGCAGAAGGCGGGGCCAGCTTGTCAGCAGGGAGCCCAGCAGCAGTGAAGGGCCCCTCTGGCTGTGCGGGGCGCTGGGGCTCGGAGGCGGCCTAGAGGAGCCGAGTGGCCGTGTGGGTGCCTGAGACAGTAATTAAGTGCAGCCGTGGTCAGCAGGTCGGCCGGCGGGGTGTGACCATGTTTAGTCACGTGCTCAGCAGGTGGCGTGATGCCGGGGATTCACAGGCCGGGGATTGGAAACAATGAATCAGAAGAGATGGTCCCCAGAAGTCCCGCCCGAGGCCTCCTGGCGGGCGTTCGTGACCGGTCATGTTTCCATGAGGCCTCTCCCGTCGTCCCTTTTGTTTCTGTGGCAGGAACGGGGTAGATGAGAAAGGACAGATGCCGACGTGGGACGGGGTGTCCCCATGGCCTGGGCCCCATGTCGGCCTGAGTCAGGACACGTCATCGAGCCAGCGGAAACCCCGGGAAGCAGGTGGCCTTGCCCCCCATGGTGAGGGTGTCAAAAGTGGCCTCGGAGGGGCCCAGCACTTGTCCAGGAAGCTGGGCGTGGCACGCGGAACAGCAGGATTTGATGCAAGTCCAGCTCCTCCCAGTGCAGACGGCCACCCCACGGCGGCTGCGAGTCCCTCCAAAGGGCCGGGCCCCGCTCACGCTCCCCGTCAGAGGACGAGGAGTCAGAGCCGCTCCCGTGTGACAGGCCCTCTGCCGGGAGAGAACAGGACCCAGCACCCCGCTTTGCTGCGGTGTCTACGGCCGACACACAGACGCCTACAAAGAAGTCACAGCTGCGCCCTGAGGTCAGCAGCGTTAACTTAATTTTCACCCCGCAGGCATCAGCGGTCGGCAGTAAGTCCCGAGGTCGTTTCCCGCATTGCTTCGTCTGTACCCAGCGTAGGGACGCTGACATCACACACCGCTTTTCACCTTTCCCACGCCCTGGGCCTTGGTCGGAACCCAGCTGGGCCAGGAGGCCCGGAGGACGAGGTCCTGGGTGCTGGCAGGTCCGCAGAGGCGGCTCTGCAGTCTACACGCCGCCAGCCCCACCCGGGCGGCCTGAACCCAAAGGCCTCTTCGGACCGAGGCCTGGCACAGGGATCACGGTCGCACAAAAGCTGAACTCTCCACCACCCCTCCCACTCTGTGTTTCAGAACAAGAAGAAAACTTCGAGTTTATCATCGTGTCCCTCACGGGCCAGACGTGGCACTTTGAAGCCACCACGTACGAAGAGCGTGATGCGTGGGTCCAAGCCGTGGAGAGCCAGATCCTCGCCAGCTTACAGTCCTGCGAAAGCAGCAAGAACAAGGTAAGGCCCTTAGCAGCCTGTGCCACCCCCGGGCTCAGGCGCCCCGACCGTCTGAGCGGAACGGAGGGGACAGCGTCACGTGGTACGTGCACGCGACAGGACCCCGGTGTCCTTCTGAGAAAAGAAGCTAAATAACAGGAAAGGTAAACACTTCGTGTTGATTTGTATCGAATATCACATGCTGGTGCCCTCGCTCCACCATGTCCGCATGGCAGGAAATCCCATTTTAAATCCACACTCTCTCGGCCAATCCCGGACATGAAGCATTGACCTTTGTACTGCGGATGATGGAATCTCTTGGACTCTTGTTGCTTGTGTGTCTACATGTAATTTTGTTTTAGGCAGAAAACACTCAGGAAAAGTGGTGCAGATTGAAAAAACGCACTGTTCTGTTTTCCTAAGTGCACAGAATTTAAGTCCATGTCAAGTTAGAACTGACTCTTGTTACAGTTGGAGAGGAAGTGTAGGCGTCACAGGTGAGTGTGCAGGGGCTTGGAGTAGAGGAAGTGTAAGTGCGCACAGGTGAGCGTGCAGAGGATTGGGGAGAGGAAGTGTAGGCGTGCACAGATGAGTGTGCAAGGGTTTGGGGAATATACAGTGTCTATTTTCGAAACTCTACTGACAAAGTCTGGTATGTGCGTTGTTCCATAATTAGAGGTAATTATTTTACATTTATTTAGCCAGGAAAAAAAAAAAAAAACTTTAACCTGCATTTTCTAGTTTCGTGCTCAGCGATATTTCTCGTACAAAAGTCATTTTTCCCCATTTCCTTTTTGCCATCATGGATTCCTTCAAGTTCATTATTTTAATGCTTGGATGTTTCTGACCCCTTTTCTGGGACATTGTAGAGTCTTGGAGAGCATTTCGATTTTTCAAACTATGGTCAGCTGGGAACTGAGAGAAAGGACATCACCCACAGACCCCCAGTTTCATTTGAAGCAGTTTGAAGAAATTCCTGCCGACGATTTATGTTCAGCTTTGTCATTAAGAAGGGAGTCTATCTTTCAGAAAGACGGAGTGTCTTTATTACCCTCTTTAACCAGGGTAAACCCCACCACCGTCATTGTTATAATGTAATTTGCTTCTCTGTTTTAAAGCTGTTTTATACCCAAGGTGGGGAGAGTCGCTGCCCTTTATTTCTGGGCACCTTACCTAAATGAGTCACCGACATGGCTCCCCAAGCAAACGCCAATGCTTCCGGGTCCCCTCGCCTGTGGGGAACGGTGACATGTGGCACCCACACAGCATGGGGAGTTCAGGTTCAGAACAGGAGCGACGAGGGCCTGTGTCACTGAACACATCTCCGAATGTTGTACAAAATCACCGCGTCTCGGGCGGGCTCCATGCCCACTGCGTCAGCCGGATTCCGGGGGCCTGGCAGAACACCGGCCTTTTCTGTCTCACACCTGGCCAGACTCTTCCTGCTCCATGAAAACAGACGGCACCACCTGGGCCTGAGTCAAACAGCAGCCTGAGAATGCTGTGCCTTTCCCACCCCCGCACCGACTTGGCCTTGGGCGGACTCGCTGAGCCCTTGAGAAGGCAGACCCACACTGGTTCACCCGGGCGTTGGCTGCACAGGGGTGACAATGCACAGCGTGAAAGTCACACCCCCAGGGAACAGCTCGAAGATAAAGTACAGACTCAGTCGAGAATGAGCTATAAGGCATGTTAGCTGCTTGTGGATAATTCAGAGTGGGTAGCAGGTGTGGACGGACATACGTATGTATCCATACCGCAGAAGTTACACAGGTAGACGGAGACAGCCAGACACATCCTTGTATGCGGACACACACACATACTTTGAGTACTTGAGTATCTAAACATACTCTGAGTATCTAAACAAAGGGAATAAAACTCCAATGATGCATTGTGCTAATTAGACAGTGGCGATTAATAAGTTATCATTGATAACTAGGTAGTAAGCAATAAATTGCTTCAATGAAACAATTTGACATGAGATGGTTCAGTTTACGAAGAATTCTTATACAACAATCAAGCTTATTATTCTCAGCATCCTCTGAAATTTTTTGGCTTTAGCCATTAGAGTAAATGAAATGTATGCCTCATGAACCTTAAAACCGTTACGTATCCTTCTACCTGACACCTCCGCTTCCCGGAATACATTCTTCCTTCCTCAGTGATCACAAATGCAAGCAAAGATTCAGGAACGAGCATGTTCTTTACAGCACTGTTTGCAACAGAAAAATTGGAAACAACCATCAAAATAAATTTCAGAAACAAGTCGTAAGCGGAATATCATGCAGCTTAAAATGATGATTTAAAATGATGACGTTAGGGAATACATGATGGCATTGAGAGGCGACAACGTGTCATTAGGCAGAAGAGGCATATTTCAAAACAAGAGATACTATGCTGGCTTTTTAAAAAGTAACTCACATGTAGACAGCTGTGTGTAGGAAAAGCCTATAAGAACAGATGTCAGGATGTTAATCAGACTTAACCGTGAGAATCGTATCACAGTTTATGGATGTTCACTTTGCTCTGTCCCCCTTCTGTATTTCCTGAACTTGACATTGAGGTTTAAGAATAAACACCCCAGCTGCACTCACACTCCTCCCTGCCCCACGTGGTCAGTGCCTGTCGCTGTAGCAACCGAGAGAGTCTTCAGACAAATCGTGGAGCGTGCTGTGGACGTGGGCTCCTGCCGTGTATCGTAACGGTGCCGATTAAGCCCAACCCTTCCCAGACGAGCAGAGTACGTCTTTCCCATTCTCTAATCTGCACGCACGACAATAAAAACACGTTACCCAGTTTCATCCCTCGTCCGCGTTCACGCAGAAGTGATCCGGGCTTAGCTCTTCTCTCCCGTCCCGCTGTCTCATCTGGTGAATCTTAACACGGGCTATGTCCCCACTGTGTGACTGTGTGTATGTTGCATTCTCCGCCCGTTATTCCTTTTCCTAAAGACCTCGGAAGAGGAGCCGCTGTTCGAAGTGGCCCTCGTCCTGTCTTAGCTCCCGATCTGTTTGACGTTGCCCTGGCGCTGTGAGTCGAGGCACATGTTTCTCTCGGAGCTCTTACGTCTCGCAATTGTGTCTCCCTGTATGTCCAGTCCCGGCTGACGAGCCAGAGTGAGGCGATGGCCTTGCAGTCGATACGGAACATCCGAGGGAACTCGCACTGCGTGGACTGCCAGACCCAGAGTAAGTGGGGGCGGGGCCGTCGGGCCGAGCCAGGGTCGCAGTGGCCTCCCCGTCTGTGTCCGTCCGTCCGTCCGCCTCGGTCCTTGCAGCCCTGTAAGAGTCGCTGCTGCCGTGGGCCCCGTCTGTTATGGGGCAGGAAACAAAGAGCCTGAAGCTCGGGCGATAGGTCCCAGGTTACAGGACGGCGAGGGTGGCAGGAGTCACGCCGAGTGCTCCGCCTGCATGGGGCCCGAGATGAAGGACTCGAGTAGCCGACACGTGACAGAGGCTTTTTTATTTTAAGTCATAAAAAGGCATATCCAGTGCGGGGGACAGTGCTGGGAAGTGTCCCGCCCATGTGGATGATGCACTGTGAGGGCCTCCACGGGGCAGATTGGCAGCGTACAGAGACAGTGTTGATGAGGTGGACGTCCCCTCCCGCTGGCCGTGACCCCCAGGACGATGCCGGGGGTGGGCGGGGGCCAAGGCCCAGCCTCAGAGGTGCCCGTCACAGCGCCGTCTGTAGAGCAGCACGTCACAGCTCCCCAGATGCGCAGAAACTGGGGAACCGTTCACGGGGTGACATCGTCTCCTCGAGAAAGAGTGCACGAACTCGAAAGTCGAGTGAGAAACATCCGCTGAGGTGCCGAAGCTTCGTGACGCGTTGCGTGTCTGGGGCGGGAGTCCCGAAAAGCCCAGTGACTCCCTCGGGTGTTTGGGGAGAGAAGGCTGCGTTCCAGGGTTTGACGCGGAGTCTCTTTGGTGATCGGGGCCGTCGAGCTTTCCACAGTGAACGCGTCCGTCTGGGGAAATTGTCCTGCCGCGTCTCCCTCATGCATCCTCCTGGCCCCTGAGCCCGATCTACAGTTTCTTGCGGGAATATGTAGGGACCTCTGCAGGTCCCTCTAGTGTCATGGCCAGGAGGCGTCCCTCGTGCCCCGGGGGTCTGGCAGGTCAGACAGGTGTGAGCAGGGGTCGGCCGGAGGGCAGGCCGATTGCCACAGGTGTGGCAGACGCATGGACACTTGGGGAATCCCGGCCCCCACATCCTCCGCCTGGGGAGGGCACAGCCACACCCTGGGCTGTCAGTCCCAGGAACCAAGCCCAGGCCCTCCCGCTGGAGATCGCCACCCTGGACCCTGAGGGGCCCAAAGCCACAGCCAGAGGCAGGGGACAGTCCAGAGCTTTAAGGAGGCGGGGCTCCCATGCCAGTGCCGGGACACGGAGAAGCGTCCCCCCTATCACTAGGTAATGGCCGTGGGGATGCTCACGCACTGACGTTGACGGGAAGTTATTCTCACCTGTTGGAGCAGAGGCGAGGCCCCAGCCACAGGGTGCTCATGAGAGGCCACACCTGGCAGCCATCGGTCTCCTCCGGGGCAGTCACGGGTCACGGCGTCCTCCGGGGCAGTCACGGGTCACAGTAACTCCACCTCCCGCCCTCAGTGCCGCTGGTGCCACAGAAGTCTGCACACAGTCATCAGATTGTGTCCTGCACGTGGCTGTCACCTTCAGTTCCGGCACCAGGGCTGAGTCTCGGAGCTGCTGAGGCTTGTAGGGGAGGGGTGGGGACAGTGCTCTGAGTCTTAACAAGGGGCTGTTGGGGTGCCGTGTCCATAGCTAGCCCATGGAGGTGCCGTGGCGGGGGGTGGGCTTTGAAACCTGACGAGACAGTCTCACGACAGGGCAGGTGAGCCACGCAGGGATCCAGATGTGCGCAGTGGCCGTGGGGACACCGTGCGAAGTATTGGCCACGGCACTCAGTGATGGCCCAGCTGTGGGGGCGTGGAGGAGACGTGATGGCCAGAGGGAGTGGTGAGGGACGAGGAGCTCAGCATCAACTCGGCTGGAAGTTCTGTGGGCCGCGTGCCCTCTGCACCTGTACTGCTGGGGCTCCCGGGAATTCTCACGTGACTCGGGGAGGTGCCCGCACCGCGTGTGCCGCACAGACCTGCAGAGTTTGCCCCCTCGTAGGACCTGCCGTTGGAAGTGAAGGTGGGGTCGCCCGACGTGGGTATGGCGTTTCCAGCAGACCGCCTGCCTGCCTGCCATGCGGCAGGTCGCTGCCGGCTCTGACCGATTTTGTCATAGTGGCCAGCGCTGTCCCCAGCACAGTGAGCCTGTCCCTTCCCCCTTCTCCTTCCCCCGTCCGCTCCCACCACACCAGCTCTGAATGGCAGTGGCAGCCGCCGGCGGGTTTTGAGTGGGGTGTGTGACACGATCGGATCGGCCGTGTCCACCCCTGGCTGACGTGTGGAGGGTGGACTGCGGGGAAGTGGAGGGCGAGGCTGCAGACAGGAGGCGGAGGCGCCCCGCATTCTGCCGGTGCGTGGGAGCAGGGCGGGGCCGGGCTGGGGGACTGTGGCCTTGGCGGTCAGGAGCGTTGGAAGAATCGGGGCAGGCTCCCGGGGTCCTGACTTGAATGCCGTGAGCCCCCCGCCACCCGCTGCGATGGGAGGGGGCCCTCGTGGAAGACGCTGTTCACAGGGTGGACTCTTGGCGGGAGATGCCTGCATCGTGTCCAAATGCAAACGCTCCCGCGTCTCAGGGAGGAGCAGGCGGAGGGACCTGGGGTAGCCTCTGGGTGACGGGAAGCTGTGGGCTGGGTCAAGTTTGCCTGGAGGAGAACACAGGATCAGAAGAGACGCCCGCACACCCCCCTGAGGCGCAGGGCAGGTTTGGGGGGGGTGGGGGGGGAGTAGGGAAGGAAACAAAGATGGGGCAACCAGATGAGTGGAGACAGATCGGGGAGGGTCGGGAGGCGGTGTCGTCAGGCGGCGGCGTCAGGCGGTGTCGTCAGGCGGCGTCATCAGGCGGCGTCATCAGGAGGCATCATCAGGCGGCATGCCAAAAGGTGGATAAAATGATGGCCAGACAGGGTCCTTCGGGTTTTTTGCCCGGTGACTGTCTCTCCTGTGCCAGGGGAATGGTGGGGATGGAGGCCAGGTCGTCAGCCCCTGGGAGGCACAGAAGCAGAGGTGGCCAGTGCAGGAGGCGGCTGTGAAGGGGCGTGGAGACAGGTGACACCAGGTGGAGGCGTGCTGGGCCTCTGCCCGCTGTCGGCCACGCCTCCCCTCCCCTCCCACCCCGCGAGGCCCGGGCGCAGCCTCCACGCGGCCTGTAACTACCCTTCAACTACTCTCAACGTTAAGTATGTGTTTCCGTGTTCATTTTTATTGTTATTATTTGGGGCGTTTGTTTTCTCTTCCCAACTGGAACATCCTGAGGTCTCCATCACCACCTTGCTGGGTCCGAATCAGACATTGCGCTAGTGGCTGCCTGGTGTCCGGCGGGTCAGCGTACAGCCATTCCTGGTCCTCTGCCGTCTATGGAATGACCCGAAATAAGCATGTCAGTTGCCTGGGGACTTCTGTCGTTGTTGTTGACTCTTCAGGTGTCCCCAGAGTAAACATCAGTTGTCCCCGGATGACTCGAAAGCCATTGACGGTCAGTGTCAGCCCCATCTCCACAGATGAGCCATACATTCCAGTGTGAAGCCGGCCTTGGGCTCACGTTCTCAGCCGACTGACATCACCCCACGGTGTGTGATCCAGCTCGGGGGGCCTAGGCTCGTCTCTGAACTCATTCCTTGTCCTTGGCGTAGGATCACAGAGGCACATTGCCATTCATTCTGCGAGTCAGGGCCGATGGGACTGGGTAGGGACCCCACCTGGGGACCCTGCCCACCATCTTGCTGCCATGGGGAGTGGAGAACTGGGGGTGGCTTCCGTGGCTACCCCGAAAAAGCATCACCGAAAACCACAGTTCTTCGTCCTGGTATGCCTCTCTTTCCGCTTTGGAATTCGCACACGTGCTCGTCATGTGACTGATGAGAACGTGGACGTGCCTGTGGTTGCAGAAGCAGGTGTGAGGGGCAGTATGTCTTTGGGAATGACCCGGCTGGCCCTCGCCACACCCGCCAGCAGGGGCCGCCATCCACAGTGGATGGCGTGTTTTGTCGTGGCGCGTCTGTCCTCTCGGGGAGAAGGCTGCTGTCGAAGTGTGGGGAAATGAATCTTATTGTGTGGGAAATTCCAAGATCCCAAGGCTTTGGCCAAAGCCAGACATTTAAAAGTAGCCGTCGACAGTCCAGTGTTTTGAGACACCTAAAACAGCACCATGCACTGGCTGGGACGTGATTGCAACCTGTGAGATTCCAGGGGGGACTCTGACCGTGAGCTCCGACCCACGGGCCGCTCCGTCGCTGACACCCTACGGGCAGTGGCGTGAGTGGGGACGGTCTGGTCACGTGTGGCACCCTCTTCCTCTCCCCACAGATCCTAACTGGGCCAGTTTGAACTTAGGGGCCCTCATGTGTATCGAGTGCTCAGGGATCCACCGGAACCTCGGCACCCACCTCTCCCGAGTCCGATCCCTGGACCTGGACGACTGGCCGATCGAGCTGATCAAGGTGATGTCATCCATTGGGAACGAGCTGGCCAACAGCGTCTGGGAAGAGAACAGCCAGGGGCGGACGAAGCCCTCGGTGGACTCCACAAGGTAGGACTGTGGGAAGGGCTGTGTCTCCGGGGAGTCCTGCCAACAGTTAGACAACCGGAAATGACCTTGGTGACAGCCACCGGTGCACCTGCCCTGCCGACCTGCAGGAACACTGGTCAGACCAGCACAGGAAGGTCTGTATTTAAAATGGGTCTTCGACAGACGTGGACAACTCAGAATCCTTAATTTTTTCTGTTTATTTTTACACCGTGGGGACTCTGCTCCCCCTCTTAGAAATGCATTGAGCTTCTAACCTTATAAATATGTCACGTTAATTAATCCATTTCCGATAGGAGTAAGCAGTGCTGTTAGCACCATTTATAACTTCTGATTCTTTAATTTTGTTTTTCCTACATCTTTGATGAGCATCTACTCCGTCGGTTCAGGCACACACACAGTTTATGCTAACAAAATAAATTTAATTTTCTAAAATATATTTCTAACACTTTTAATCAACCAAGTAGGGTGTCATGTATGGTGACTCCTCATTAACGTTAATTGTTACCCAGTGTAAAAAACGCATTTATTTTGAGGCCGTTTAGTCTCTCATTTTTCATTTACAGCTATTATAAACCGTTTTTGAGTACGCATGCATATTTAATGCACCTAAGAGGTGATGAAATGGCACGTCTTCGGAGGACGCCCGCTTCGTAGTGGCGGAAAGGACCATTCATCTCCGTGGGTTTTGAGGAAGAGGCTCCCGCGGGTGCACACCCCACATCCGAAGCAGGGTGTGGGGTTCGCTTGCGGCGTTCACTCCCCAGACATTAGCGCCGTTTAAACTTCTCTGGTTTGCTCTGCTGGAGATCAGACTGCAGGACAGTCCAGGGGGCGGGCTCCGGTCGGGCCACACAGGAGGGACCGGAGATGGGGTTCCTCCCGCCGTGTGCTGGTCACGTGCGGGCAGTGGGTGGACCGCTTCATCAGCGCTGACAAAAACGAATCCCTGGCGCCACCTCCGGTTCACTGCGGAGGACGGAGCCGCTGTGTCCTCTGCCCTGCTTCTCTTTGGGGCGGGGCCCAGCGTGAGCTCGTTTGCCATGGCAGAGGTGTGCTGGGCGGGGCTTTCTGTACGAGCTGCGGCATGTGACGTGAACACGGACAACTTTCTTACGAGCCAGAGAATCGACGCGCTTGAAAAAATTATTTGTCTTGATTTAGCACACAGAAATCAGCTGGGTCGTCCACTCACAACATTCTTAAAAGGTTAATTCTTGTTTTCCTCTCCAGTTTTTCATAGACATAGTTTCTTTGAAGGATATTTGGGTCTGAAAACGAAAAACTAGTGGAAATTGGATTGCACGTGAGTGCAGAAAACAGCGGTTTAAAAAAGTTGGAAAATTAACTTCATGCATTTTTCTGTTTTTGTGTAAAAGGAATGTATATGCTGTTGCTAACATCATGAATTAGAAGGTTTGTTTTTCCATCTGTCAGAATTCGGCGCCTTTAGAATGATTGGAAACAAAGATGTGGGTTAATTTCTTTTTGATGGCTTAGGTGCATTTTACTGGTTTTCTTCCTGAAGGATGTGGGTTAAGTTTTTTACTGGTGACTATATTAATGTCATCCCAGCCACAAGCGACGACCGTGTGCACAGGTGTGTGCAGTTGTGTTCCCATGCGGTGGCCAGGCGCGTGCGCGTGCGCCATTCTGTCCCAGGTAGGGCCGTGCACCTCACGCCTGTGTGTTTCAGAGACGTTTCGGGGCCTTCCTTTCTCACGAGTCGAGCGGCCGCCGTTAAGCACCCCCTGTCCTTTGGTCATGTGTCCTTCCCCAAGGCGCCGTGGGCTGCTTTTCCTCTCGAAGGTGGTGGGGGTGGGGGCAGGTCACCTGGTGTTTCCGGGGTGACTCTGGGATCCCTGAAATCTGTCCGTGTCTAAGAAAGAAACACATATGAGAGTTGAATGGTTCTTTTTTTTGCCTTTTATAATTCTCCCAGGGAGTTTTGTTTTTGTTTTTAATTAAACTCAACACATATTTACTGAGCGCCGTCTCATAGAGAAGCGGTAAATGTCAGTTGTGGCTCTGCAGTGCGTGGCGGCCGTCCCCAGGGCCAGCTCAGGGCGCCGGAACTGGGCAGAATCCACAGAATGGGGGGGGGGGTGCGTGCAGCCGCTGTGCTCCACGGACATTTCGCTGGAGAATCGACATCTGAGCTTTAAAATATGGGGTGATTTCCAGGCCTAAGGGTGTAGGGGCTTTTACCCTGGAGGGTGGGAGTGGCCTCGGCAAACGCAGGAGTGTGATGCCTCGGGGGCGAGTCTGGAAATCTCGAGGCGTCACCCATGGGGCCAGACCCTCTTCGCTGGAGAAGCGACATCTGAGCTTTAAAATGTGGGGTGATTTCCAGGCCTAAGAGTGTAGGGGCTTTTACCCTGGAGGGTGGGAGTGGCCTCGGCAAACGCAGGAGTGTGATGCCTCGGGGGCGAGTCTGGAAATCTCGAGGCGTCACCCATGGGGCCAGACCCTCGGATAAGTGGGAAATGTGGATGTGGGGCAGAGCCAGGGCCAGGGCGAGCCTTCGAGCCGGGGATGATGGAGCAATAGCAACAGGGGGTGGATGGACAGTGAGCCGTCGGGGCCGGTCTGGGTTCAGGTACGGTCCGTCTGTTCCCGAGAGCACTAAAGGCAGCCAGCGGTGTCGCCGGAAGGGATGGAGACGAGGCGAGGAGGCCACGGAGGGCTGTGGTCCTAGTGGAACATGTGCCAGCCTTAGATACACTGTAGAAATGAGAACCAATAGTAACATAGTTGTTATTACATCGTGGTATAACCATGCAGTAACTCACACACCCGCCACCTTCGCTACCTCCTGCGGTTGCTTCAAATAGAGATGAAAAGCTCAAGATTTGGGCCAGAATTTCAACGTCCGTCTGGGATGTGAGACTCGATACCTGGTCAGGATCCTGCCTCCCCAAGACAGGAAGGAAAGACACCCCCCCCCGCCGCCCACCCCTCGGCGTCTCTCTGCCAAACCTGTGATTGCTACAGAAACAGCTGGAGGGGGCTTTTAATGTGGCCCTAAGGTGAAACTAAGAAGAAATATTTCAATAAATTTTTATCTCTATCCAAGGAAGAGCCAAGTGCAATATATGCAGTCGGAGTCTTTGAAAAAGGGCCCAGCTGTTTCCCGAGAAGCTTCGGTCCATTCCATCTTTTTCAGAAGATTCATTCTGACAGTGGAATATAATTAGAAATGTGATGTTCCAGCCCCCAAACACACACACGCGCACACAGAGAGATTGATTGATTCACGAACATGGGAATGTGGAATAAAGCAGATTCTTCTGCAAAGGAGCGACTGGTCGGCCCCCCAAAAGCACCCCGCATCGGAGTCACCCAGACCTGTGCGCGCGATAGGACAGGCGCCTCCGACCAGCTGGCGGCCTTCTGCGGCCGTCCCCGCACCCCGAACCCGTAATTGGTTGCCGGGTCTCAGCCACCCCGAGAGCCGCCCGGCGGTTCAGACTTTGGACAGCGTTGTGATCCATCGAAGCTGACGACGGTGCCGCGTATTGACTTCCCATTCCTAACCCAGCAATCGTTAGTCAGGAAGAGCATCTTTTAATTACTCCCAGGAAGAAGGAAAAAAATCTTTTCGGGTGGATTCTGCAACAACTGCTATTTTTTCCAGTGCATTCGATATTAAATTTATCGTCACAGGAGGGAAGAGGGTGGCCTTCGTCCCCCGCCGTGATGGCGGTTTAATTTGGAGAAGGGAACGTGGGCAGGAGGTCGATGCCTTAACAATTAACTACATCTGGGCTGAAATCAGAATGCCTCTCTCTAATTGCTATTGATACCATTTAAGCTCACACTTAAAATATTGATTTTAAACGGGGATGCTGACGTAGGGTCGTAATGCGACAGAGTTAACTAGGTTTTCAGGGTTTAGGGGGGCACTTTGTGGTCTCCAGGGCCAGGACTCCGGGATACTCAGCCTGTGAGTCTGTGCACGGCACCGTGTAGTTTGTCATCGTACACATGTGGGCCTGGAGCCACCAGGCGGGGCTCTGTGTCCACTGTGAGGACACAGGTTATGACCTTAGAGAGATGTCACCAAGCTCCTCAGTGACCCTTTCAGGTGAAAGAATAAGAAGCTCAGAGGTGGAGGGTGTAAAACAGTCACGCGCCCGCTGATCGAGGGGACACGTGAACGAGCGAACCCGCGGCGGCTCAGCGTCCACCTGTCCGGTGCTCTCGCCACCTCGGGATCCCTCGTGCATCTCCGCGAGGTTGGGACTTTGACAAGCGCAGTACACGGCAGAGCCACGTTGGCAAACCGGTGAGCTCGCCCCACCGTCGGCCACGCCGTGGTCCCCAGCGGCCGGCAGGCTGCGTACCCGTGCGGGCGTTACCCCCGTTCACTCACAAGCCTTCGGGATCGACTGCCGTGGGGATCACTTCCTGCCAGGACCGAGCAGAGCCCTCGGGTGCCACGTGCCCCTTGGCAGCTTCCCTCCCTTCGTCTCCCAGCTTCATGTCTCGGCATTGGGGCGCCCGGCCGTGCAGGTCTGCGGGGACCGGCCACTGTCGCCTGTCCGTGGTGGTGCAGGAGCCCAGAGGAGGAGAATGCTGTTCTCACGTCCGCGAAGAGCCCGTGAGGGAGGCCGCGGGCCCAGCCGACGTCGCATCCGCCTCCCGTTCCGCCTGGAGGCAGCTGGTTCTGCGTTCACTCCTTTCCCTCGATTAGCATCCTCTCTCTCTCTCTGTCTCTCTCTCTCTGTCTCTCTCTCTCTCTCTCTCTCTCTCTCCCTCCCCCCCATTATCCGCCAGTTCACCTGCGCACCTCAACTCCCCTCTTGTCTGAACTTATAAAAGGACAGCACTTCGGGAGGAAGACTCGGAGCCGGACGTCGGGAGTCTGCGTGGGAGAGTGTGGCCACGCACTTGTCGCCGGAACGGCCCGCCCAGTGACCCGGGGTCCGCTTCTCTTTGATTCCAGAACGCCGCTTTCATCTTATTTATGCACATGGAGATATTGATAAAGGGAAAATGTATCCAAACTGAAAATAATTGGATCCCCACCGCTAACTCTGAGATATTAAAAGCAGTACCACTTGGCCACGTCTTTGTCTCGGTAGGTTTGATCATAAGATCACAATATAGTAATCTCGGGCTCAAATTTCTGGCATGGAGATGTCCTATTCCAAATGGGGCCTCGGGGACACCAGTGCCCGCAGCCCCGGGATTGTCTCATCTTATTATTTTTCAACAGTTCTTGGCCCGCCGAGGTCAATGTTTTGTCTCTTTTGAGTGTTCCTCTATGCTTGAAACCTTTTCCTATTTTCTTTCTTTAAAAAAAAAAAGAAAGAAAGAAAGAAAAGAAAAGAAAATGGGCAGGGGGAGAAATAGGGGGAAAAAAATAAAAAAAGAGGACTTTGCAGTGATGACCAGAACCCATCTGCGGTCGGGTGGCATCTGCTCCCCACATGTCACTTCTCTCATTAACAAGCAATTGAATTAATTAAATGCTACTCAGAACACGCATAACAAGCTACCGGCAGTGTCCAAATTAGCACTGATAATCAAGGATGATTTCCTTTATTATCCTGCTAAGTGGCGTGCAGACTCTCATCTCCCTGTCTGCGCTCAGTTATTTACATACCCCCAGCTTCTGCCTTTGGAAGCGGAGGTTATCTTACCTAGTTAATTTGCCACGATCACCGAGCACGGCCGACGGACGCCCTGCCCCCGCACCGCCACCGCCTGCCCCCCTCCCCGCCTGCCCTTCCCCGGCCCCAGCCTTTGTAGCTCAAGCTCACTGATAAATTAAAGGCCACCCCTGTGGTCTCTCAAGTGAGTAATAGAGGCAGAAATTTCATTTTGCAACTGGCTGATTTAATGATCCAAAGGGTAATTAATGGCCTGATTATCTTAATGTTAAATGTGTCCAGCAGCAATTACCGTGACCTCCCGCGTGTCAAGGTCCGGGCTGTGCTCCTCTTTCAATTAAGTTCTCTGGGGCTTAATGGTACGAATAAACTCCTCTGATTCTGTCATTCCGGACAGGCGCAGAGGGTTCGGGGAGCTGGGGGCTCGCCGGGGGTTTTAATCAGCCTGTCTGTCTTCTGTGCCTGCGACCGGCACACACAAGGACAGCGTAACTTTCTTCTTCCCTGGGCGGGCCCACCCCCCACACACGCTTTCCGTTGTTTTGTTTTATGATTTTCCCGTATTTATTTCGGGGCTCTGAGGGAGAATTCAGTTTGCGGAGGAAGCCGCTGTGCTGCTCCGTGAGGCTCGTCTCTTCCAATATAAATTATCATGTGCGCGCCGTGGTTTTCCCGTTTGACAGGCTTAATTAATTGGCAGGAGCCCCCGAAAATGACAGTGCCACTAATTGCAACTCAGAGTGAATTTCTGTCATCGCGGCGTGCCTGTCGGCGGCCATGCCTTGGCCCTCGCCCGCAGAGCGGCCCAGCCTCCTGGCCTCCTGGCCGGGCAGGGACAGTGTCCTGAGCAAGGGGCGCCGGAGGCAGACTCCAAGCAGCCGGGGGTTTGCAGGCGCACTCTGCGTGCGGCGGTGACATTTCCTGCCGATGAAGTTCATACTCCCGCAGCTCAGCGAATGTAGCCGCTGCGTGGGGACCTCGGGGTTCACTTCAGGTATTCTAGCAACTTCCCGCGGCAGGCCAGCCTGGGATGCCTCCGAGCGCCGTAACGCACCCAGTGACCACTCTCCACTGGGTGGCCCTCGTTAGCACGTCGCTAAATCCGCTCGCGCCTAGTGGGGCTCTGCGCCCAGATCAGGAATGTTCCACCGTAAACACTCAGGCAGTTAGGGAAATGTACAAATGAGGGATCCAAGCGCGTTGACGCTGCCTCAAAAATCATACCTCTGGATCGCGGCCGATGGCAGATGCGGCGACTCACCCCGGCCGCCGCGGCCGGGGGCTCGGTGGGGGCCCGCGCTCAGCCCGCACCCGCTCTGCGATGCAGCTCTGGGGTGGACCAGCTCTAGTTAGGAGAAAGGTGAATTTAAGAAGGGTCTCCATAAAGGTGAGCAAAACAGGGTAGCTTTTGAAAGGATAACGGCCCCTGCCCTTTGCCTCGGAGCCAGATGGACAGATCCGCTCTCGGCTCGTTAGGGCCTCACAGGGCCCGGCGGCTTCTTTGATCTTGCAGGAGACCAAATGTGAGCTGGGAGCCAGCTCTGTGACCGGGAGGGCTGTCACGGGCTGAAAATCCCTAGCGTTTACTCTCTGAAATGGAGACAATTAAGGAGTTTTTGGTGGTTTTTTTTTTTTTATTTTTAAGAATTTCTATTATCCGGTCAGTGGAAGCGCGAGGCATCAGCGGGCATCAGCTGGCTTCCGGTGCCCCGGCCACGTGCGGGGCTCCGTCCGTCCGTGAGCGTCTGCGAGGGAAGTCAGTGCGCACGAACCTGCCGGCGCTCGGGAGGCGCCCTGCACGCGGGCCCGTGAACGCTCTGACCGGCCGCCCCGTTGCGGTCCCTCCAGCAGCAGGGCACGTGCGGGGGTCCTTCCTTTCAGTGCCGTTTCGATCATTCTGCAGCAGAAACTCTCCTCCGAGGACCCGTTCGCCTTCCTCTTCCCAGTAACGAAGGAGTCAGAGGAACCAGCCTGCGTGCGGGCTTCCCAGCGCCCTGTGCCTCTCCTGAGCACGGGGCCGACCTCTGACCGGCCACGAGCCCCGCTTTCTAGGTGTGAAGATCGTGAAGTTAAGGTCCTTCGGTCACTTGTCCAGGGTCCAACGGGACTGTAGGGCGGGTCGCCCGAACCCAGGACCCGACTCCTGAAACCCATCCTGGTCCCTCTCTGGTCCTCATCCCGCTCAGCATCGCATGGCCACTTCCAACGGTCAGACGCAGCAACACATACACACACACACATTTCTATGTACGTATATATATGTATGAAATTGACGTAAGCATACTATGTATAATAGCATAACTACATTATCTTTCAGCTTATAAAAGCTGGTAACCTCACTCGCGGTAACTTTAAGAAGAAGAATAAAGCATCATCCATTTAGTCTGCTTTCGTGAGGCGAATCTGACTTTTTAAGTCACACAGTCATGATTCCCAAGTCTTAATCCTCTGTAGTTGATGCTGATCCTACGAGCTTCCATGGAAAATAGCGCCGAGACCTCTGGATACCCGGCTCGGCCAGTAGGGTCCGGGGGCTCGAACCCCAGCCCTTCCCCTGACCACATCCTCCCACCTGAGCCTCCCTCTGTGCATGTCCCTGACTCCGCTGACTGCTGGAAACGCTCAGCTCGTACTTTAGACAGCCTGACGGTCGTGTGTGTTACCTGCGAGATGAAATGTGGAATGGGCTAGAGGGTCTCTAGTGCAGGTGTGTGGCCGGCATCTTCTGCAATTTTAATTTTTTTAACAACCGGAACGTTTTCTTAGGTGAGACGAGCCATCATGTCCACCCACTGGATCGTGTAGATTTAATACTAAAAGAAAACAATATTTGCGACGTTTCCTGGGATCCTTTTTACCTGGAAAACTTGACCAGCTTTGTCCCTGGTCTTTCCTGCTGGCAGTGAGAGAGAGAAGTCCTTTGGTGCTGGAGAGAGTCTGCTAAGTAGGAGCTACGGTCCGTATTTATTTTGCTTTGTGTCTGTAGAGGGGTTTATTTCAGCATCACCTAGAAATGCACATTCTGGGGCCTCACCCCAGGCCCATCCAATCAGGATCCCTGGGGTGGGGCCCAGCAATGTGTTAGAATTCTCTGGGTGATTCTTACGCACATTAAAGTTCGGGGAGCACTGGTCTACAGCGAGCAGTATAAACAAATGTCCACAACCCTGCCCGGAGTCCCCCTCCCTGTCTGAGCTCAGGTCCCTGAACTTTATTTTTCATTTCTTGAGACCAAGGTGCGCGTCTTCATTTTTTACCTGACATCTCCGGTGTACCGTCCCAGCGAGGGCCGCCACCCACAGAGAGTGTCACGGCATCTGGCCCCAGTGCAAGATGATGATACACTCTGATCCAGTGTCGTTTTCCCCCAGGAATGCAAGGTCGGCTCAATACACGAGAATCAGTCAATGCCACACAACACACTAATGGAACAAACGACAAAGCTACGCGATCATCTCAAAGAGATGCAGAAAATACAGTTGACAGATTTCGGTGCCCTTTCACGATGCAAACTCTCAGCAAACTGGGACTCGGGGGGGAACTTCCTCAGCCCGATGAAGGCCGTCCGTGAAAAACCCAGAGCCGACACCGTCGTTCACAGTAAAGCACTGAAAACATCCGCTCGTAAGGTCAGAAACGAGTCCAGGGGAGTCTCTGTCACCACCTGTATTCAGCTTCGGTTCAAACCAGGAAAATAAGCGAGAAAAAGAAACCAAAGACGTCTAGATTAGAAAGGAAAAGGTAAAACGATGTTTGCAGATGACGTGCTTTTGTGTATAGAAAACCTGAAGGAATCCACACTGAACGATCAGAGCTGATTCGATGAGTTCAGGAAGATGAAGGAAACGAGATCAATCCACAGAACTCAGCTGTGCTTCTGCACGCTAACAGTGGACACCTCGAAATAAAAATAAGGGCACCATTTCAATTGCAGCGGCATCAGAAAGAAAAATATGCTTAGGAATAAATGTAACGTATGTATCGAAGACTACGGAGCATCGCTGAAAGAAAGCGAAGGAGACTTAAATTGGCAAGACGTCTGTGTTCATGGATCGGGAGCCTGAATGTCGTTAAGACAGCAGTCCTTCCCAAACCGATGTGTAGAGTCAACACAACCCCTGGCAGAATCACAAACGCTTTTTTTTTTTTTTTTTAAAGAACTGGACAAGCCAATTCTACACTTTATATGGAAATTCGAGAGACCCCCCTCAGACAGGCAAAACAATCTTGAAAAAGAATAGCAAAGTTAGAGGACTCATACATCCCGATTTCAAAACTTACTGCAAAACGACAGTAATTCAAGATCGCGCGATACTGGCGTGAGAATAGGCATATAGATCAGAGGAATAGGTGAAGTAAATAAGCCCGTACGTCTGCGATGAATTGATTTCCAACAGCGATGCGCAGACAACCCGACGAGGGAAGAATGGTCGTTTCAGCGCGCGGTGCTGGGACCGCGGGGTGCGCCCGTGCGAAAGGAGGCGGTCGGACCTCTCCCTCACGTCACGTACAGAAATCAGCGCCAAAGCAGCCCAAGACCCGAGCGTAAAAACAAGCTGTAAAACTTTTAGGAGCGAACAGGCACATCTTTGATACCTGAAGCACAAGCAGCAGAAGACCTCGATCAATTATACGTCATCAAAATTTAAAAATGTGGTGCTTTCAAGGACAATATCGAGAAAGTAAAAAGGCGCAGAATGAGCAAAAATACTTGAAAACCATATATCTAGTAAGAGCCTGGCATCCATAATATATAAGGAATGTGTACTACTCAGCAGCAGAAGACAAATAACTCAATTTTAAAATGTGCAAAGAATGTGAATCAACGTTTCCCTAAGGAAGACATACAGATAGCCAATGAGCACACGAACGTACGTCAGACATCGCTACTTCCTAGGGAAATGCAGGTCAAACCCACAGTGAGGTACTGCCCCACACCCCCCGCGACGGCCATCATAAGGGACAGTGGCCGGTGGGGCGGGTGTCGGGGATCAGAAGGCTCGCATGCTGCCAGGGAGGCTTAAATGGCAGTCACTTTGGAAAATACCCTGACAGCTCCTCAAAAAACTCGAACCTAGAGTTACCTTGTGACCCGTCCGTTCCACCCTAGCCTAGGTGCGTACCCAAGAGAAACGACAACACATGTCCACTCAAAATGGGTACACGCGTGTTCTTAGCAGCATTAGTCATAATAACCAAAAAGTGAAAACAAACCAAATAGCCGCCGAATGAAAACGGATAAACAGAAGGTGATACGTCCTGCTTGGAATGTTACCCAGACGCAAGGAGCGAGGACCACACGCCACGGGGACGAACCTCGAAAGCCCCACGCGAATGGGGCCGGATGCCGAAGGCCACCTACTGTGTGGTTCGTTTGTACGGCACAGCCAGAATAGGCCGGTCCACGGAGACAAGGCGGACTGGTGCTTGCCGGGGGCTGGGGGGAGGGGCAGTGGGTACAGCCGGTGGCTGCTCAGGGGCACAGGTTTTCTTTGGGGGACCGTGACAATCGTGGTGGAGATGGCTGTACAGCCTTGTAAATATTAAAAACATTTAATTTTTTATTTGAATATTTAAATATTAACCACTGAATTGTGTACACTTACAGGTGGGTTTTATAGTGTGTGAATGATTTCAATTTAAAAAAAAAAAAGACAAGGAGGAATTTTCAAGAGCAGATGGGGCCGGGCATTCCACAAAGAATATTATTTAAATATTAGCCACTGAATGAATTGTGTACACTTAAAGGTGGGTTTTATAGTGTATGAATTATTTCAATTTAAAAAAAAGACAGGGAGGAATTTTCGAGAGCAGATGGGGCCGGGCATTCCACAAAGAATATTCTGGGCAGAGGTGCAGAAGCACTTGAGATGGCTGAAGCTCAGCGGGGCTGCTAGGCCAGCACGTCCGTGTCCTCCTCTGTCACGGGAGCTCGTGGAGGAGCGTGTCCAGCATGTGCTCCAGGCAGGATTGACAAAACAACGTGCACTGGGGAACAGAGCAAAGGACAGTGAGGCCAGGTGGGAGATGGTGCCCCGTGTCCACAGTGAGTCCGAATCCACGATAATCGCCACCAGATGCCGAGGGCCCTCGGGGAACCTGTGAAAGGCCAGGCGCATCACAGCCATGGATGGCCTCATGGCCACAGGACAAACCAACGTCGTTCCCCACTTTGATGGACAAGGAAGCTGGCGAGTGCAGGCGCCAGAATCCAGCCCAGGTCCTGCTGGCCGCACAGCCCCCCTGGGAGGCCAGAAGGTTCAGGGGGCCTGGTCTCCCCATCAGGACCCCCCCAAGCTGGCGGCCTGGGGAAGACAAGCATCCATGACGGGATTTAGTCTCTCTCTTCGGTCACTGGGCCTTTATGACCAGCAGAATAAAACAAGGTAATTTCCGTCATAAAACCCTCGCAGTTTGCTCTCGTGTTAATAATGGTAGAAGGGGCACACGTCTGTGCCCAGCGACGCTGACCGGTGGTTAAGCAGCCGCCCGGCACGGCTGAGCCCCCGCCTGTCCAGTCGTGGCTTCGGAGCAGGATCTCTGGGCTTGGGGGCACACCGCCCACAGCCAGCGAGACAAAGCCAGCCCCACACCCCCCACCCCCGGCTGCAAAGCCCTGGTTTCTCTGAGCAGTTGATTGTGAGAACAATGGTGGCCCCAGCATTAAAGCTTCAAATAATTGTCATTTGTAGCTGATACGAAATTTCATGAAGCTGGGCTCTAGGAGACTGGCGACTTTACCCAGATACACATCACTCCGTCTTAGGGACCCAGTCAGATAAAAAGCGTCTCTAACATGCACGACCAAATTCAGACGACCCTGGAGAAGAGTTGTGATGACTCGCCTGTGACGTTGTCCTCAAGGACCTCCAAGGGCTGCCCCGAATGTTTGCGCACCGACCCCCACGATCTTAAGGAAAGCAGGAGGTACCTCTCTAAATCAGAGAAGAGGACAGCCAGGAAGGGGGGTGCTGGCCTGCCGTCTGACCCAGCGCCTCGGGCCGTGCCTGAGCTCGCCGACTTGTCACCCGGCGGCAACTAAGAGCAGCTGAGCACACGGCTTCTGAGCATGGAACCTGCTGATGACCACAGCCCACGCATCGTGCCTTCTGCTCCTCCAGTGGCGTTCAGCCCGGGATGCATTTGGAAGTGACCGTGGGGCCGGGGGTGCGACTGGCATTTAGTCCTCAGAACCCAGGGTGCTACAGCTCCTGACGCCTCTATGGAAAGAGTCGCTTTGCCCAAAATGCCAGTAGCTCTCCTGTGGGGTAGCCAACCAGAAACCGAACCCATGCCGCAGCCCCGTGAGCCAGAGTCCGTTCTGTCCCGCAGATGGCCGGCATCCGGCAGGCGACTCACCCCCAGGCCCCAAAGAATCCAGTATCTTCCGCAGGAGATTTTTTCTGCGGACACGGAACGGACGAACTGAGAAAGATAAAGACACTTCCGTTCTAAGATGCCAAACTATACCGTTCTAAACGTATTAAATGAAAATATGAATAATAGCATATTTCACAAAGTTCCATGGGAAACATAGTAGCTGCTCAGTAATTATTTGAGTGATTGTGTCAGATGGACTCCAGGTGGCTCAAGTTCAGGCTCAGGTTCAACTAACCAGGGTCAAATCTCAGTTTGCCGCTGACTTGCTGTATATCCTGGGTGGTTTGACCTCTGCGCGCCTCATCGCCCCATCTGCAAAGTAGAGATAATCATCGTACCAGCCTCCTAAGGATGATTTTGAGAACTAAATGAGCATTATGTGTAACCGTGCTGAATACCTAATTTTCTACATAAAGGTCTGAATTCTAAATAAATGTCATCTATTAGTTTAGTAAGGAAAAATCACTTCGCTTTTAAAGGAGAAAATTTTCTAAGAGTTTTGATACTTCGGGGTTAAGTTCGATAAGCTCATTAAGAAATTCCCGTGTACACGTCGTATTCGCTACAGTGTCCAAAATCAAGTGATCAGAGCGTTTCATCAGTATCTACAGGGATACTGTGCACAGTGCCAGCCCCTTGAGACAGACAAGAAGGCTGTTTCTGGAAAGACATTTCAATTGTTGTCTTATGACGTAGTGTAAAGTAGCATATGTTACTAAATCTTGGTGCTTAAGCTGGAGGGTAGTACTTACCTGAAGAAGAGAAGGACGTGCTATTTCTTGGCCAGTTTGGGGGCAGCCGCCTCATGTCCCAGAGAGACGTTCTCTGTGCCCTTTGCAATATGCCTGCTCTGTGCATATGAGGTGACACTCAGGAGTCATGAGCGATTTCCGGGTGTGGTCACAGAAGACCAAGAGCAGTCACCATCCCGGGCTATTTGCCCTGTGTTCCAGACCACAGCCGCTGGACTTTCAAGGTCAGCCATCGGCCTTGTGCTGGCTGGTCTGGCAAGGGGAAGTTGCGTGTGGTGTATATTCCTGTGAAACGGAGTAGCTGTTGCTGAAATCAAATAATTAGCTGCAAATCAGTGTGCGACATCTAATGGGTATAAAAGATAGTTGTGTTTCTTAAAATGATGCTGCTTCGTTCCACGGACAGGTGCCCGTGCCCACCCCCACCCCCCGCTTCCCCACCCACACGGCTGGTCAGCAAAAATGGGAGAAACCTTTCCGGGAGGAACCTGGCAATGTGTACGAACAGCCCTTAAAACAAGATGCTTTTTGGCTCAGCAGTGCCTCTCCTGACGTTTATTGTGGGAAATCGAAGGATCTCTGAAGAGATCGAGCGGCACAGGTGTTCACTGTGTCACTGTCCCTAGAGTGAAAAGTTTTAAATAAAGCAAGAAGCCAAAACAGGTGATTAAATGAGTTGCTTGTTTTAACACGTAAATATTTATTTACATAATATAAAATAGATATGCGGTCGCGGTACGCGGTACACACGGTGAGATGTTTCGAAGCCTTTGAAAATGGTGCCACTGTGAAGGCAGCGTCGGGGAGCGGCGGTCACATGAGTTAGGGGCGTCTTATGAATCAGAACGTACCAGACGTTCATTTTGAATTTCTAGAGGGTAGGGCTTTGATCTAGTCTTATTTATTGCTCGTCGCTATTTTTTAATTCTCTACCGTTTAAAATTTCAGTCAGTTTTTCTTTAGTAAGACGTCTATGAGACGGAAGCCTAGAAGGGCCAGGGAGGTGTTGGTGGCCCAGACACGCACGTGACCATGCTCTTTAGGCAGCATGAGAACGCCAGATGGGCGTGCCGCCCCAAGGGCACCCTCGCCAGGAGCCCTGGCACCCGCTGAAGGACCATGGCCCTGGGACTCGAGCCGTGCAGCCCTGGGCCAGGCCCTTCCCAGGCCGCAGTGTCCCGTTTTGTAAGCGGACCTGGTTCTCTTTTCGTTCCCGTAGCCTAGGGGTGCGGGTGGGGCGGCGTCCGGAATGTCACGTTCACCCACCTGTGTGGTTAGTGATGAGAATGAGCCGCATTTAAATAGACCGATTCTCAGGGCCCGTGTGCAGGCGAGGGACACCTGTGAAGCCGAGTCCCTTCCAAGGGTGAGAGAAACAGAGTTGCCACATACCCAGCAGCTCCTCTCCCAGGCCTGGGCACAAGAGAAACGAAGACGTTTCCATGAAGGAGAAACCAGGGCACTAACGTTCAGAGCAGCGCAGCTCCCCGGAGCGAGAAGCAGAGGTGACCCACGCGTCCGTCGCCTGCTGAGGAGCTGCTTCAAGTGTGGCCTCTCCGCTCGGCGGGGCGTCACCGGGCGGCATGGAGGAGGTGGCACGCCGAGCCACGCGGCGTCACCAACGATCTGGAAAACCTGCCGGGTGCAGGACGCCGGTCGCGCAAGACCCCGTGTCGTGGGACTCTGTCTATACGAAGCGTCCGGAACGGGCAGCAGAGGAAGTCGGCTGGCGGCCGGGGGTGGTGCGCGGGGAGGCCTCGGGGAACGGGCAGTGACCGCTAAGGGTACGGGATTTCTTTCTGGGGTGACGAAAGGCTCCCGAATTGATGGCGGTAGTGGTCGCACAAGTGTGAAAATGCTAAAACTGTTAAATTGCACACTTCGAAGGAGCGGATTGTACGGTGTGCGAATTACATCCCAGGAAAGCGGCCAACGGGAAGAAATACGCCGGCCTTTTAGGTGCGAAAAGCCAAAGACAGCATGTTCTGAGGTTCGAAGGGAAGCTGGAGAAAGTCTCGTTTCCGAGGCAGAGACTTAGGCGGAGACTCAGAGGGGAGGACAAGGCAGAGACACCTGTCACCACTCGGATGACGGAAGTTAGTCTCCTGCGAAGACCTCACGTTTGCATATAAAATTGCATATAAAAGTGTCCTGGTCTCAAAGCACAGCAGCTTCAAGCAAGGAAGTCACCAAGTGCCTGGCACGTGTCTTTCTTGGCCAGCGAGGAGAGCAGGTCACGCTTTGTCTCTGGGCCTCGGGCCTGGCTCTGCCTGGCCACCCCCCCGCCGTGGATCTGCTAGACTCCAGGCCTCGGCCCCGCCCCGCACGAGAGTGTGCTTTTCCGACAGGTTCCCGGGTCAGGCAGGCGCTGCTGGTCCAGGGGATGCTCTTGAGGTGGCTGTTCCAGGACCGCCCAGCCATGGCTGCCGGCTGAAACCCTCCGGGAGCTCGAAAGCTTCCCGAGCTGGGTCCCCTGCAAGGACCACAGTTGGACGGAAGTGAGGGTCGCACATGGAGGAGTTTGCGAAGCTCCCCAGGTGCTCAGGACGTAGAGCGAGGTCGAGAGCTCTGCCCGACACCCAGGAATCAAGGTGTGAGGAGGGGTGCGGGGAGTTCGTGTCCAGGAAGAAGCTGACGGGTGACACGGGAGCCCGCAGCTGGCTAAGAGGGAGCAGGGAAGGGCCTGCGACCCTCGTGGAGGTGGCCTCGTGGTCCTCAGTAAGCCTTAGCCGCCCACCCTGGGTAAATCGACCCGAGCCTTGGCGAGCGGGCGAAGGAAGCAGGTGTGAAAGAATAGTAAAGCAAACCTTCGGGGCTGGCCGTGGTTTCTGTGCTCGTCCTCACGGGGCCCTCCCCGGCTCTGTCACTGGCTTTTGTAGGTTAGAGTAGTTCAGTGCCATGTCATTAAGATTTCTGCCTCTGCCGAGTACCCGGGTTCGGATGCTGGCTCCCCGCTTACCAGCTGTGTGACCTTGGGCAAGTCCTTTCTCCGGACCTTGGTGTCCTCATCCGCACCCTGGAGAGGAGAATGTGTGCATCACCTGTCTATCCCGAGCTCTGGAAGAGTGTGAAGCCCCACCTGTAACACCTGGGGCAGTAAATGGTGTGCTTGGTGACTGGGTCCCTGGGCCCAGATTGCACTGGATCTCTGCCTCATCCCTGTTTTGGTAAAAGGCCTTCTACCTTGCTCACCTTCCCGAGGCCTGGGGTCCCGCCTCAGGCTATCCCAAGACCTTCACCATCAGCGCCTCCCGCCTGGACCAGCAGAGCCGGCCTCCTCCTGCCAGCCTCCCCCAGACCGCCTGCCCCCACAACCCCACCTTCAAACCCCAGCCCTTTCCCCAAATGCAGACCTGGTGAGGCAGCCCCGGGACTGGCCAGGCTTTGCCTGTATCTGCTGACTCATTTCCAGAAAAATCAGAGCTGCCCACCTCCCAAAGTGACTCTGGACACCCTGAGAGAGGGCGGGGAGATGGTGGAGACGGTGCCGGGAACAGACAGCCCGTGATTTCCGACCTCCAGACAGTCTTTCAGAGACGGCCCTCCTTGTTAAACATCCAGGGACAGTTTTCATTAGACGTTTGTCCTGCTGTCCTTGGTCGTGAATCCTTTCCAAACTAGAATGTCCACACCAGCTGCCCGGGAGAGGGGGCAGCCTGGCGCACTCGGGACCCCAGTGAGAAACCCAGGATTCCTGGCCCATTTGGTGACAGGTCAATGCAGGTCACGTAACTTCTTCTAACATAGTGTCCTCTGCAAAGGGAGAGGTCGAGCAGAAGGCCACCAGGAGTCCCTTCTGGCTTGAATGTCTGCAATTCTCTCGTCTTTCTTCCCATTTAGAACCAACTAGAAAAGGTTTAGACATTTCTTCAGTGTGCGTTAGACTGAGTGTAGGCCGAAGACGCCACGTGAAAGAGACTTCTCCAGCCCTCCGTTTAATCAGCCTCTTCATCATCGGGCTCACGGGTAAAGGTACCAAGGTGTTAATTCACATTAAGCCACTCTAGGAAGTTAATGACCGGTTTTTATCTGGCCCGGCACAGGCTGTTCTTAATTTCCAAAAGTTTAAGCTCAGCAATTTCAAGTTCATTTTGAAAATCAGGAGAGCCCACCTGCTCTTGCTCAGGAGGTATTTCTGAACCACAATAGACGTGTGGAAATGTTATGAAAATTTCATTGAATTAGTTGAACGGTGCCCAAAAATCACTTCGGCGCAAAGCGCTCCCTCCGGTGAGTTTTTTGTTTGCAGTTTTCATTTACTTCACAGTCGTCCGTGGAATGGACAGAAAGGCTTGAGCCGTCAGTGGAAGGAGCCAGAAGCCAAAGACCTGCGTAGCGCGTGGTTTCATTTCTGTAAAACGTCCGGAAAAGGTGAACCTACGCGATGGAGCGGATTAGGGTGGTTTGGAGTGGAAGTGAGGCTCGCCCGCAGGGAGACGTGAAGGCCGTTTTGGGGGCGATAGGAAGGTTCTAAAACCTAGTTGTGGTGAGGGGTGCGTGGCTCTGTAGATTTACTCAAAGTCATTGAGTCGTAAACTTAAAACAGGTGGATTTTATGGTGTGTAAATGACACCTCAATAAAGCTGTTAGGGAAACAAAAGGACTGAGGACTGGTCACCCCCACCCCAGGGGCTCCGAGTTTATTAAGAAAACTGAAGAAAACACGGGACAAAAAAGAGGCAGCGTCCGCGGTTGCTGAAGCCACTGCAGGTCCCCTGCTCCGGTGGGCACAGTGACCGGTATTCCATCCCGGGATGAGGACGAGGGCAAGGCCGGGTCTTTGGGTAAATGTGGCACCTGCCGGGGCCTCTTCAGTACTGGGAATGGCCTGAGGTCCCTCTCCAGGGACCCCCCAGTAGGAGCCCTTCTCCTCGGCTGCCACAGCAGGCCTGTCACGTTGTCATGCCCTTCACAGATGCCCCTCCGTCTCTGACAACGCGAACTGCCGTGTGAACTGCCCGACGCGTCGTAAAGATACCACCATGGGGCGTAGGTTTGAAAGCTTGTGCGGGGTCAGTGGCTCAGAATCAGACATTTATTTGGAGAAGAAAACCATTCAGAGGAACCTCGATGGGAAAAACACAGCAGCGGCCACGGGGCAGAAGGCGTTAGTCACATGGCCACGTGGTGACGTCCGCACGCAGGCCCCGGGGACTGCAGGGGCCAGTGCCAAGGCCCCTCCTTTCTGGTAGTGGCCTCCTTCCATACTCACTTCTCAGGAAGATCTAGAAATAAAAATAAGATTCTTTTCACAGTAGGAGACTGTTACATGGGGTTTTTTTAAGTCTCAAGAACAGCTACTTCCTGAGTGTCTTACACGTGGGCCATAAACCGTCCGGACCGCCCGGGACCGTCCGGACCGCCCTTCCCTGCTCTGCCAGGACCCAGACGCCGCGTCAGAGCCGCGACTTCCAAAACGTACGCCTGTGAATTTTGATTCCAGCGGACGCTAACGGATGTTTCTGGAAAAAAGAGGGGTGTTTGAGAACGGAAGGAAACAAGATTAAAGTGGCCGCTTTCCTCACTGCACAGTTTCCCACGCGTGCCAGGAGCGACGTCTGCTGGGAACACCCAGCCCCGTGCAGTTTCCCGGACTCCGTGACTCGGAACCCTTCCCGAAGAGGCACCTCCTCAAGGTCAAGCGCTGCCTCTTTGGGCGGTGACCGTGCCCACCGGACAGCTGAAATGGGTCCGTAGACACACACATCTGCGAGTCCACCCCCAGTTAGTGTTTATGTATTAGGTACCGTCTCCCTTCGCAAAATTCTTGAAAGAAAGCTTGCTCTAAAACCATCTTAAAGCCTTTTCGAGGCCAGCATTACACCAGGGACCTCTCCCCGTGCCATTCTGTATTTCTCGTAAAGCATGTTGTTAATGGGGGCACAAGAATCCGTCTGGTGATGGAGCCATCAGTTACTCACTCGCCTTTGGACGTTGGGGACATTCGCAAGGAAATAAGGGACGCGGGCATGCGCGCGTGGTGTGTTTACTCGTCTCCGAGGGCTGCGGGCGACTTCCGCTCCAGGGCGGGGCTCCTAGGAGCAGCCTGACCAGAGCAGAGGTGGCGGACTTTCTGAGGGACAGAACCAACCGTGTGCGTGTGCATGTTCACATGCACGGGGAGACGCGTTTTAAGGAACTGGCCCACGCGATCACAGGGCTGGCACGTGTGACACCCACGGGGCAGGCCAGCAGGCTGGAGGCTCAGGCAGGAGCTGGTGCGGTGACGAGGCAGAATTCCTCCTGCCTCAGGGAAGCTCAGCTCGTTGCCCCCGGGGCCTTCAACTGATTGGGTGCGGCCCACCCACACTGTCAGAGGGGTCCCGTTTACTTAAAGGCAACTGATCATAGGCAGTGGTAACCAGTCACGGCAACACCTGGCTGAGCGTTTGCTTAAACCACCGGCACCGCAGCCTGGCCAAGTGGACACACGAAACCGACCATCACAACTGCCGTGGCTCCAGCTGCCCGGAGAATTCTGTCCCAGCGGAAGCCACGCGCTGTCTATCCTGGGGTCCTATTTTATTGGGCCCATTTGCCTTAGAAGAAGAACCTCCCTGATGAGTATTACTGCCAGACGACAGCTCCAGCCACTTAGTGGTATTGCCTGACCCCAGGTGGCTGTCACACATTTCCGGCCCCTGCCTGATGCCCGTGACTCGGCACTTCATCAAGCTGGACCCAGCCTGCCCTCCAGCCCCTTCTCCCTGTGGGAATCCCGTGCTTGATTGATCAGTCTGCAGAGGCTCCTGCCCCATCTCACATCCTCGACCTTGCTTATGCCCTTCTCGCCGCCCAGAGCACCCCTCATCCCCTGGTTAAACGGGCGACCACACCCACTCCCTTTCCTTCCTGGCACCAGCTCTGCCTCCGTTCCGGTGGGAGGTCCAGCTGTGTTCCGTGGCCCCCGGCCCTCAGTGGTGGGGTTCCAGCCCTTTCCTCATGAGGGGGCCCTGGCGTCAGCCAGGACAGCAGGCCGATCCACACTCCTGCCTGTAGTGGGGGCTTCCCTGCTCTGCCAGGCCTGGCATCCGAACAGCGCGGTGGCCTCCTACTGTGTGTCAAGCACTGTGCCAGCCCCTGGGACACCACGTTTGTCCTCGGGTCCCAAAGCCCAGAGGGGAGAGACACACGAAAAATTGCTCGCTAATGTGGCACATGCAAAAGATCAAATTAAGAATGATTTGTCAAAGGGCCTTCGCCAAGGAGGGGAGGCGACACCAGACGAGCAGTGTGGGGTCAGGGACGGGTGCTGCGTAAAAGAAAGACCCAACACACGTTGCCATGACTTCGCCGCCGCTGAGGACTGGCATCGGGGCGGGTCTGAGGTTCCCCATGGCACGTCAGCCGCCACCGTTCCGTGGAGCTGGTCGAGAGACGTGATTCCTGCTCAGGGACAAAAGCTTCGTGCAGCGTAGCGGCAGCCGACATGTTAGCCTCTGTGTCCGTTCCCCAAGGGCGACGCGGCCGGGGCCGGTGGCATCTGCATACGGCTGCCTCGCAGGAGGGGAGCCCTGAGCTTCGGGAACCCAGATCTGGAAAAACGGGCAGCAAGCACGTGCGCCTCCGCCCCGAGGGGCACGCGTCACTCAGGCCCACAGCGGTCGGCTGTGCCGACGTTCTCGGAGGGACGGTTGGGAGCAGGGCGGTCCGGCCTCTGCTGGGGGGACGTGCAGGGACGC
>NW_006434828.1:1451935-1467758 GCF_000325575.1 Pteropus alecto
CGGGTCACCCGTGTTCCGGGCTCGGTCACGCACCTGCCAGGGACGGGTCACCCGTGTTCCGGGCTCGGTCACGCAGGCTGGGGGCGCCGCGGGCAGCCCCCCAGGGCCTGGTGCTACCAGGTGTTAGGCTTAGCGGCCCTTAGCCGGCCACCCCAGCAGCCAGCTCCGCAGGGCCCGCCAGCCCACGTGCCCTCGGCTGGGCTCCATCCAGTCCTTGTTCTGCTGGATGTGGACGCGAGATTCTTGCCGCCTGGTGACAGACCCCCACAAACGCGTCTTTGAGCAGTTCTGCAGGTCAGCAGCCCAAGGTGGGTGACCTGGCCACGTTCCTTCCAGAGGCTCGGCGCGGGGGCGTGGGGGGCGCGTTTTCTTGTGGAGGCGCCCGCTTACCCTGGCCGTCACGACCTTTGCCCCTCTCGTCACAGCCACTGACTCCGACCCCCCAGTCACATGGCCGCGTGGGGTAACGCATTCCCAGGGCGTAGGGACCGGACGCGGCCGTCTCCGGGGAGCCTTCGTCTGCCTGCCTCGTGGTTCTGTCCTCGTCAGACCCCCAGTGTGGCCGCGGCCCTGCGTACATGTCTCTGACCATCCAGGTGTGCCATCTGTGGGCAGGTGGAGCCACGTGTGAGGACAACCACGTGGAGTCCGGAAGGGCGAGGGTCCTAGGCCAGTGGGCACCTGCCGGGGGGCTGGGTCAAACTCTGCGCGCCACCGACCACCCAGAGCCTCGGCTGTCTTAATTCTAAAAAAAATGAGAAGAACGGTCACTGTCCTACCTGCGCGGTGCTGCCCGCCTCTGAGGAGAAATGCCTGGGGACGCCCCGTGAGCCGTAAAAACACGAAAATGTTGTCGCTCCGTATGTCGCGTATTTACCACACCTGTAGTGTTCCTTCCATTTGATTGAGGCTTCCCGCGTGTCAGGATCGGAGTGAAATCTTGACCAATTGCCAGGCAGATGCCACACCTCTTGGTCAAAAGCCACCAACTCATTAGTGAAAGCTCCTCCAGCAGGGCTGCGTGACTTCTGCCTTGAAATAACTTAGTGAAAATCTGGGGATGGTAGAAAATGTGGTGTTTCTGTCTGCTGAACGTCCTGTAGTTTTCTGCAGGGCAATTATCCGTATAAAATACTTTTTTTTTTCTTTTGAGTAGAATCCTATCGCTAAATGAAGCCATATTTTGAACATGAAATTGTTACAAAGGAGGAAAAAAATGTCATTATCCAGAAAAGCAGCAATAGCTCACACATTTGATGGTCTAAATAGAATATTCCTCTTTTAGGGGAGATAAAAGCGGTCCCCTTGTATCGGCCTATGAAATTATTTTAGAATTGAGTTTTAATCCCTGGAACGAGGGAGGGAAACAGAACCCTAACACACAGGTTCCAGGCATGGAAAAGTCCAATCTGAAATTGAGAGACGGGCTGTGTAGGGGAGCACACCTAGTCAGTGCCCAAAAGGAATAAGAAAAAAGAGTCGTTTTAATGTCTGGAAAAGGCAGCTTGAAAGGTAAGTCTTCCGTCCCGCCGTCCCCCCGTGCCCTTTTCCCCGATCACATTTGCTAGAGGTCCATTTCTGTAAGTTTTCCCTCTAGAACAAACCTATCATTTTTCACCACAGGATATTTACAGCTTCAATCAGTGCCAAATTCAATTGGCTTCTGATCTCATCGCTGGAAGTTATAGATGCAGATATTATTTGCACTGCGGTTAATTATGGGGCAATCAAACTTTGGCTTTTCCACTGTAATTTCCTCTGCCAGCTAATTTAATTAATCACCCCCAGCTCAGCTCTTCCAGCTGCGACCAGCAGGGTCATTAATTAGGCGTGTGGCGGTCGCTCAGACCAGGTCCTGCTTCCAGGCCGCTGCCCGTTTGATGTCGGGGACGGAGAGCTTTCGCGTGAGTGCCCAGGCAGGATCGGGGTCGGGGAGCATGGCGCCAGAGCCCTCCAGAAGGAAGAGGGTGCCCGGGACGCCTCTCGGGGCCCGCCGCGGTGATCGGCTTGTGCAAGGGGGCCCCCACCTTCCGTGTGGGCTGGCTCTGCGGGGTTCCTGAAGACTCGGGTTCCCAGAGGTACCAGCGTCGCTGTGGAGAGAGAGCTAAGTTTGTTCAGTGCCAGCGCTGTTCCCCTTACGGGCTCATTATGTCGATAATGTGACTTTGAAGGCCGACTCTTGCCCTAAGGGACGTGTTAAAAGATGGTTTTCGTTTTTGTCCTCCGAAGTGACTCTTTTTTGGTCTGCACCCATCGAAATGATGCTTCAGTGCTCTGAGTGATTCCCCTGCTGCATTGCATCGCAGAGCCCGTTTTCAAGCAGTCACCCGTTTCCCTCTCTTGCACAGAAAATAGTAATTACTAAGAAACGATTGGAATTCCACACGAGAGTGTGTACGGTGACCTAGAGAAGCAGGCTCCCAAATTTAGGAGGCTTTCTTATGATTATTCTTAAATAGAGTTTCATTTTAATTATGTGGGTTTTTTTTTTTAACTTAAGATGGTTACATAGGGTGATTTTTGTACATATTTTAAAGAAACCAGATATTAAGTCTGATTTTTTTTTTTTATGAAAGGATAAGTTGAAAACAGGTGTTTTCAAGAGCTGTCATAAATCATCCTAGAGCAAGGAATGCTTCTTTTGAGATCCTATCCAGTGCCCTGCCCTCAGTTAAATGAATCAAAGAGATAAATGTGATTGTGCGCACACTCACTCTCACACACACACACACACACACACACACGCACACGCACACATAAAGATTCTAGTTGAGAGAGAGCACGCGGGCCAGCTCAGTAATTACAGGGACAATAAGGACACATTGTGTGCCAGGTGGAAGGAAATGCACAGGAAAAGTCACAAAGTCTCGGGTTGGTCCTCTCTGTCCAGCAGGGCCGGAAGCACCCGCCATAAACACCCGGGGCCTATAAACACCAGATTCCCCTCCTGCGGGCCGTGGGGCTGGGCCCCGGGGGAATGGCTCTGAGGTGGCTGCTTTAGCTGTGCCCTCCTGAGGGGAGGGGTCTGTGCTGCATCTTCACCTTAAACAAGTGCATCCCGTCTGGACAGCCAGCCCTGTGGCCCGCTGGCTGGCGAAAATCTCAATGCACCGTCCGTTCCCTCATTTCATGCTGTGAGGGGCGTCCAGGAATGAATGGGACGTGGGGGTTTCCCCCCAACATTCCAGCTCCGGTCTTGGGGATATGGGCGATCCTCAAGCGTCGCAAAACAGCTTTCACACAAAGGGCAGAGGGCGTCTACGTATTTCTCTTCTCAAAAAAAAAAAGCAAAAGAAATTATTTTTTCAGTCATTTTTTTTTTTTTCCTAGAGAAACCTCTATTTGAGTTTAAATAATTGAAAACCCTGAAACAGATCTGTCTTCCCGTTCCCAACTTAAATGCCGATTGTGAGAATCTTCGCGTGGTGGGGGGGCCGCCTGCACAGGCTGCAGCCACAGAGGGGGAGGGGGACACGCTCGGTCCTTTAGGGAGTGCTCAGTCACTTCCAGCACTGGGGTTGGGGTACAGCCCAGAAAGTTCTTTATTCCTGCGGCCCCCTCACCCCAACCCAAGCAGACGGGCGGGTTTGGATGAGGAGCGCTCAGCGAGGCTGGCTTTGTCCTTGATGCCATGTCCCCGACGGTAACCTCAGTTTCCCCCAAGAGACAACAGCCCCCACCCTGGGCGCCAGGACCAGCTTGTCCCAGAGGCCCGGCAGGCTGCAGGGGGTCCGGCACGCTCACTCCTGACAGCCTTTACTGACTGTAAGAAATGCAGCCCTAACGAGACCTAGGGGGGGCTGAGGGTGCCGCCGGAAGGTGGGGAGGCAGGCCGGGGGCAGAAGCGGGTCCTGCAGGGGTCCCCGAGGGCACCCTGTGCCTCCCAGGCCTCGGGCGCTGCCCTGCTCCATGGCCACCCCAGGATGTGGCCGCTGGCTCCCTTTGTGACAGCTTGCCAGCCCTGGGAGGGACAATGGCTGTCCATCAGGGACAACAGACCCTGTGTCCTGGCCTCGGCTTCATTGGGCCCGTTGGGGGAGGGGGGGCGAAGGCAAACCCCTGATCACAGCTGTCCCTTCTCTGCCCTCAGCGCGGCCCCCGAGCGGGAGAGGGGCCGTCCCGTGTCCCGTGCGCTGTGTCTTTCCAACCGGCCCTGGTCTCCCGTGTTTTTTCCCCTCCTCCTGCTTAGAAACAGGCTCTGACAGTCCGAAGGTTGGAAATAATTGGATTCTAAATTCCAATTCATCTGTAAAGTATTCAGTGATTAAATTAGCCTAATAGATATTATTTCTTACGTGGCTGCATAATTTTAGCCCGATCGCATCTCGGGCACTCACGTGCCCCCCGATCTACTGTTGACGCAGAGCTCAGAGGGAGGAGCCGCAACCGGCCGCCTTCCAAAGCCTGTTTCCCCAGGTTGAAAGTTAAACTTATTTATGCCCCGAGGACGTCGCCTTCCTGCCCATCCTTTAAGAAAAGCAGTAGAAGAAAAAGATGATTTCATGTAATTTTGAGTCCTCCCTTGTTCTACTCAGAACCGGGCACATACTGACCTCTGAGACTGTGGGCAATGCTTGTCTTGTAGTTTTTGTTTTTTTTTTAATAGTTGGACATTTTATCACAGTAAAATTTCAATTGTCACTCAAAACATAGATCTTTATCAGTGTAAATCCAGGTTAAAAAAAACTTGTAAATATCCTTCAGGTGCAGTTTCAGCCAGGGGTGTCTGGGGTGTTTTTCACTGAGCTGGCTGAATCCTCCGTCAGGACCACGGGTGCGGGGGACGGTGCGTTTGGGGGCGTCTGCAACCCCTCCTGCTGCCTCGGTTCTTGATCTCTCCGGTGAATGTCATTTCTTCAAGTATGTGCCCCGCCCCGCCCCCACCCTTGCCTCGCCTCCCTCCCTCCGAAAATCCGCAAATAAAATTCACGGCTCCCTCCCTGGTTCAGTAGCTGGAAACAGCTGGTGGGTTTTGTGTAGCAACCGAATAGTTGGGGGGGAAAAAAAAGTTTTGGCAAACACTGGGGACACCCGGGGACGGGGGCTGGAGGAGGTAGGTAAACTCAGGAAACTGTTTTCGTGAGTAAATGAGGGAAACAAAGGCAGCTCAGCAGGAGCAGAAGGGACACACACTCCCTCTGAATAGCTCCCTACAAAACGGGGCTGAAAAGGAAGAAGGCCCATTCGCTTCTGGGAATCCAATAAATTGTTTCAGGAAGTGAAAGTCTGTCCAGGCTAATGGAGCCCTGATTGACAGCGCTTCTCATTATGGAGCCCATCAGGGGACAGGGCTTTCAGAACTGTTTAGGGGGCGAGGTGGGAGTGAGGGAGCAAACCCCAAGCGGGCTGCTCTGTGTTCATTGAAAGCGCCACGCACCCCCACAGCCTCCCTCCAGGAAAGGACGAGAAAAGAGGATGTCCGCGGGCAGGGGCACTTACCTTCCGCACTGGGACACGTCCCGCTCGCATCTCTCCTTCATCTCCCTCGCCCTCTGCCCGCGGGGAGCCTGCCACCGCCCCAAGGCTCCTGCTGACACGGCAGCGGGTGCGGGATCAGACCCCAAGGAGCGCTTCTCGATGAATGGCCACTTGTGGCTCGCGCCCGCCTGGGACCAGTTGGTGTTCCAGACGGGGACCCTCTGTGGCATGACAACACGGTCATGGCATTTTTGTAAAGCTTTCTGTTGTACGTGGGATGCCGTGGGTCGTCCGTTAAGGCCAGTTACCAGGCGTTCTCTGTTAGATGACAGCCAGAAACATAGCCGGCTTCTTTGTCCGTGAAGGACAAATCAGGGGTCGTGGCTCCAGTTAACCGAGGCTGACGGATGAATCCTTATCCAAGATCCCTAGAACAGGCACCTGTGTGAGGCAGGCGCATTAAGACTGTCCCCTGTGGTTGAGAACCCCTCACACCTGCTGGGAAGTGTGCAGAGACCTTGAGGGAGGTCCACCTGCACAGAGGGGAGCGGCCAGGTGTGGCAAGTCAGATTAAACCTCAGCACCAAGCTCAGGCCAGGGTCAGCGAAGGCCCATGAGACGTACTCGGTGTCCCCTGTCATGAGGGCCTGGTCATCCAGTTGGTAGATCTAACAAGACTCTCAGTCTCCACAATGGTCACCCCCAGGACCTCGATGGACACCCCGGGTGACAGCCCCTGGCCAGGTCTTAGGGAGCACCCTCCGCTCAGCAGTGGGGCATGGGTGGGGTGCCTCCGCCCTCCCAGGCACAGGGGCTGGGGGCCTGGGCATTCACCTGACAACAGACACATTAACGGGACAAGGACACACGTTCCCTAGCTTTTATGTGCACGGCAGCTCGGAGAAAGGGGTGGGTATCAAAGGGGTGGCGAGACCCGGCGGCCTGTATGGCGGCCTGTATACGGGCGTCACAGGGGAGGGCGGGAAGAAGGGCCGTTGCGGGAAAGCGAATCGTTTTTAGGAAAGCTAGGTGGGCCCATAGGAGAACAGATGGGGGACAGGATAGCTTGTGACAAAGTTGTCCGGATGCGGTGCCGACTTGTCATCCCCTGTGATAAGTGCCCATCTTCCTTGGTTGATGAAATTCTGGGGATGGAACTTCTGACAACCGAGTTATTTATGGGGACCTGTTTGCCGGCAGATAAGGGTGGTTCAGAGGACGCCTCTTCCTGTAGTCGGTGATCTACACAGGGAATTAGGTGTCCTTGGACAGTGGCGTCCTTCATTAGCCTGACTCAGAGAGCCCACCGGTGTTTCCACTTGGAAATTAGCAAAGGAGAAGTTCCCTGCGCAGTGTTTGAAGGCGGTTACGTGCATACGGAAGAAGAGGCTGGAGAACCCCAGCTCGGACAGAAATTGGACCGGTCCGGTGAGCAGCCGGCACACGAGGAGTCTGGAGCGGGCGTCGCCACGTCCCGCGGCCACCGTCTTGAGGCATCGTGTGCTCCCGGCTCACGTGTTAGTTGGCTGGCGTTTCCAGTTGCCTTTGCTGTCGAGTTAGTGGACGGTAGGCAGATCCTGAGGTTGACGTCTCTGTGAACGCGTGCGTCCCAGGGATTTGCCCGCTCTCTGTAAATGGCGGAAGCCCCGATGTTTGCCGATGCCTCCTCACGTGTCCTAAAGCTGCCGGAAATCGTGTTCCTTGTCCGCCGGGTTTGGCTGTAGTTTAAACCGTGTAAACTAAATCCGGGGCTGTGTGGGCGGTAAAAACCAAGAGAACAGAGATTGCCTCTCGCTTGATGTGTTTCGTTCCTGCGAATCGCAGCGTCTCCTGCCACAAACGTGGCGCCTTCCCGTCGTGAGGCATTTATTTATCCATCTGCTCGCCTTCACCTGCAGCAGACCGAGTCCTGCGTGGGGCCCGGCTCCCAGCGAGTGCTCGGTGGACACTTCCTGAAAGAGTGAATGATGAACAGGGCCTTAGATATTGACGGCAACCGGATTCAAAGAACTCACGTCCACTAAGAGGAAAAAACACATGTATGTTTCAAAGTACAGAACGGACACCGGTACCCATCACTTGGACGAGGGGAAGGAGAAGCGGGGGACCCTTCTCGGGGTGCCAGGAGAGCAGATGTCCAGCAGGAGAGGGTGCAGGCCAGACCACTCACGTGGGCAGCAGTGCCCAAATCCGCTTCGTACACGTCTACACGGCTGACTTTTTCTCAAAGACCATGTGCTTACTTCGTGGTATTTTTTGTCCCCCAAAGGGCGCATACAGAATTCGTCGGCCTCATCCATTGCTTTAATGCAGGGAGTTTTCCTGGGCAAGATCCGCGTGTTTCCTCCCTGTGTGTCCGGGTCTCCCCATCGCCAGGACGCTGGCTTTCCGGGGACTTCGAGACGGAGGTGAGCGGGGTTACAGGTACCCGCGGAAGAGTGTGGGGTGCCTGCCCAAACGTGGCGACACCGCTCTACCCGCAGGCTCCCCGATGGCCTCTGTCCACAGGGGAAACCGGGAGTCCGGAGCGAACCCTCCTTCTTAGCGATTTCACGTGCATCTCAAGCCCTCATTCGCCACCGGAGGACAAAGACAGGTTCGCAGAGAAGAAAAGGGAGGTCATGTAAGCAGAAAGGCCTTCTGACAACTGCAGATTCCTGTACAGTCAGCATTAATATGCCGCTTTTCAAACACATAAACGGGGGATTGAATTGCAGAAACGTCGGCAATAAAGAGTGGGCCTGTGGAATGCTAACCCGCCTGGCACCGTGCCTTTCGAATGGCTGACGGGGTCTAATTGGCATATAACGCCCTATAAATTTATTAGCGGGCTTCTCCTCTCATTGGCGGACCTTCTACTGTTAACCACCAAGAAATTACCAATTTTCAGGAGTTAGTCACTCAAGTCGCACTCTAAGTAGGTTAAAAAAAAAAAAAAAAAAACCCCACACTGCTCGTGCTATAAATCAGGTCCATGCCTGGTATAGCAGCTCCTCGGCTGCAGACAAGCCGCCTGGAGAGAGAAGTTGGGGGCGAGCGGACCGGCCCGTGACCGGGAAGCGCCCCTCGAGCTCGAGCTCGGCGCCGTCGCTCACCGTCTGCCAGCTGCTCGGGCCACCGACGGGCCGGGTAGAAATTGCACTTCCTTGGCCGTTCACCTCCAAGGCCTTTGATGTTCTTACTGCTGCGTTCAACCCTCGGGCGTATGGCAGAAAGAGGGCACCTCCACCCTCTTATTTCAAGAGCATAATAGAAATATTCAGGAGCAGACGTAATTATTTCAATTACTTCTCTCTGGTGTTTGAGACACACTCAAGAGTCACAAATTAGAAAATAATATTCACATGTTTCTTCTAATTGGTAACAGATTAGAGGCATTTTATCTTTTTAAATAATTTCCAAATGTGCCCCAATGAGACCGGGAAGGAACGAGAGGAAGGCGTGGAAAAGCAAACGGCTTTGCCGGGCCCGCCAGAGGCCCCCGTTTTGGCCAGCACCTGGGGCCGGTGGCGTGTGGGAGGCCCTTCTCCTACAACGTGTCTGCGATTGTTCAGAGTTTGGTTTCTTTCATCACTTTTTTCTCTCTTGAAAGCTAGCGGGGTCGAGGCTTCACATTTTTTTGACGGACCCACTTGCAAACTCAAGTCGTCTGTCCCTCTGCCTGACCAGGGATTGTAGAGGGACAAAGACAAGGTTGAGGTGTTCCAGGTCCCCCAGTGTCCCATGCTGTCCTTCAAAGGGAGGATGTCACATACGTCTAACTGACAGGGGCCATGGTCACAATTCCATTTTGATAATGGAGTTTGGTGTTATCGAATATTGTTTTGAAAACTGGTCGCTTCTGCTCTGGAAAGCATTCTGGCAGTTTCTTATGAAACTAGACCTGCACACCCCATGTGACCCGGCAGTGACAGTCTCTTGGGCATTTATCCCAGAGACAGGTGAACTCAAGTTCACACAAAAACCTGTTTCCTAGGGTTCAGAGCAGCTTAATTTGGAATAGGCAAAAACAGGAAGCATCCCAGGTATCCTCTTGGCCAGGGGGGGCTGGTTAAACAAGCTGTGACACCTCCTAACCGCGGAGTTCTACTCGGCGATGACGGGGAATGGGCCGTGGGTACAACAGCATTGGCGAATCCCCCGAGAACTGGGTGGAGAGGAAAAGCCCAGCCCCAAAGGCTACATGCTGTCTGAGTCCATCACAGAACCTTCTTGGAATGACGAAATGATAGAGATGGACAACTGACAGGTGCTGCCGGGGTGGGGGCGGAGAGACCGGACCGGACGGAGGTGGCTGTGGTTATAAAAGGCACCAGAGGGACCCTCGTGACGGGGACATTCTGTGTCTTGACTGTGGAGGCGGGTAAGGGAACCTCGTAGATGAGACCACGTAGGACTCGGTACACGCGCACACACGCACGCACGTGCACACACACACGCGCACACACGCACTAATATATATATATCAGGACTTTGACTCCACTTAGAGGTGAAACAGGAAATCGGAACAAGACGGGCGGATCGCGTCCATGGCAAAGTGTCTGGATTGTCATGTTGTATTGTGGTCTCTCACGGTGTTGCCCGTGGGGCAGACTCAGTAAGGGGTATGTGGAATCTCCTTCAACTACACGCGAGTCCACAGTTATCTCGAAATTTAAGTAAAAAATACAAAATAAAGGGAACGGTGGCTTCAGTAAGAATCGGGACTCCTCAGGGAAATAACTCCTTCCTGAGACAGGACCAGGCGGGGCTCGGACAGGCCCAGCCCGTCAGGGACGAAGGGCGACGCGTCAGAACGCAACGGCCAAACCTGGAACGGTGTAAGCGCCGAAAAGAGCAACGTCGGTAAGAACTCACGTGACGCATTTGTCTGAAGTCCACAGTCTACGGTGGTACTCCTAAAAAGAGGGGGTAGGGGGCTCATCTTTACAGAAGAAGCCACCTACCAAGCTTCCAGGAATGCGGTAATGGACCGAGCAGGGTCGCGATCCAACCACAAGGCTCGGGGGAGGCCTTCGAGGCCCAGCGGGGTCAGCGCCCCCAGGGCGCACGTTAGTTCCGAAGGGGAGCAGGTTCTGGATGGAGGGCAGGTCTGCTCGAACCATGTGCTCAGACTCGGTAGCGGGGCCACCCCCCAGTTCGGACCTCCTGATGCGACGGGGGCAGCTGTGTGGTTTTCTCACAGAAAATACGTGACCCCAGCTGCATCAGGCCAGACGAGACTGGGGGACATTCTCCAATACAAATAGTTCGGACTCCTCAAAAATATCAACGAATGAAAGACCAAAGAGGGGAGGGCCCTGCAGGGGCCGGGGGGCTGTTAGCTTAAAGACACAGAAGACAGAAGGCGACCCAACGCAGCCGTCCTCACCGAGTGAGACTCCTGGGCCGGACGAAAAATTCAGCTCTAGAGAATGTTCGGGGATCAGCTGGGGAGAACCGAACGTGGACCTCGTGTTACTGACGACAGTACTGCACTAATTGCGAGTTCCTTGGCTGTCACAGCACAGGCCGTCGGCGAGGATCGTGCGCTGCTGTCTGCACGAGAGGATAAGAGACCACGCGATTCTGGATTTTTTTTTTTTAATTGCGGTGAAATGTACGTAACATAATCGATTCTGGATTTTTTTTTAATTGCGGTGAAATGTACGTAACATAAAATTGACCGTTTTGATCAATTTTAAGTGTAGAGTTCAGTAGCGTTAAGTACGTTCGCGTTGCTGTGGCCCCGTCACTGCCCACTAAATACTGACTCCCAGCCCCTGGCACGCACCATCCGATTTCTGCCTGTGAGTGCGATTGCTCTAGGGACCTCGCGGTAAGTGGAATCTCGCGGTATTTGTCCTTCTGTGACTGGCTTCTTTCTCTTCACAGAAGGTCCTCGAGTGTCGTGCATGTCGTGGCACGTGACGGCATTTTCTTCCCGTTTAAGGCTGAGTAGTATGGCGTTGTGTAGACAGACCGCGTTGCGTTTATCCAGTCATCTGTCGATGGGCATCTGGGTTGCTCCCATCCTTGGCTATTGTGAGTAATGCTGCTGTAAACACGGTTGTCCGAATATCTGTTCAGAATCTGGCTTTCCCTTCTTCCGGCTGTGTACCCAGAAGTAGAAATGCTGGGTCACATGGCAAACGTATGTTTAATTTTTTGAGGACCCTGTATACCTTTTCCTAGATTCCGGATTTTTGACGCTCAGTAAGTGTTGGCTGTCTTGACGGAGTCGTTTTTTCTGAAAACTTGTTTTAAAGGCCCTCAAACTTCCTAAGGCTGAGGGTAGAGAGGGAAGGACATGGGCCTAGAAGCGGGGACCCTCCCTGATGTCCCCAGCAGCAGGGAGCAGCATTGCAAGGCCCGCTGCCAGGATGGGGCTTTCCAGGTGAGCTAGGTTTTAAAATATATTTGGGGGATAGGTAGAGGGTGGCTGGTTCTTACCCTTGTTGAGTTAAGGACGTAAAGAAAGTCATTTACTGTCTTCATCGTTTCGTAAAAGGACACGTTAGCACCCAGGAGACAGGAAGACGTAACATCAGAAAAAGAACCATCCCACGGATTCATAAATGTAGCTCGACAGAAAGTTTACTACATGGTTCGCGTTTTGCCATTTGTCAGTGGGTTGCCAACGGCGTTGCCACCACACGATACTGGAAAGCGACAGAACCGTCAGGACCAGCTGGAGATTTCGTGGGGGCCTGGCAATGACACCCTCGTTCAGTCATCCCCAGGAACGTCAGGCCCGTGACCATGAAGCCGAGCGCAGGCCCAGGCCCTGTGCAGCTGTGGAGGCTGCACTCCCAGGAAGCCGGCCTTGGGCGGGTGGCCCCTGGGGCTCTTCTCTGGGCCGCTGTCCTAGGAGCCCCTCTCCAGGAAAAAGCTGAACAGACAGAATGTCAATGTCGTCTTATCAGAGACAGTGACATTGGGCAAGTTAAACTCCGTGTCAATTGTGGGAAATAAAACATCTGACCACTTCTGCTTCCTGATCCCATGAGTCAGATGGAGATTAGTAATTTTAATGAAAGAATTAACGTTAGCGTGTTAAATGATGACGCTTTGCTTACTATAGACAATTCACATCTACACTCACGATGAATCATTCTCGGGATCAGCTACGCCACTGCGTGACCGCACTTAGAAAAAGTAGCACCTAGTGGGTCTGATTTTTTTAACATTTAGGATGAATTGGGAAAGAAGGCCCAGCTCTTCTGTGTTTGTTGGGTTTTCTCTAAGAAGGGTTTCTAGTCAATGAAATTTTCAGCGGTCCTCGCAAGGAATGCACCTTGGCTGGTGTGAATGGTCCTTGGCAGGCCACCCCAGCATAAGACACGTGGGGGTGGGTCAAGCCACCCGCTGGGCCTGGTGGCCACTTGCAGTGTGTGTCCGCGTTCATGTTGTGGAAACCGTTAACGTGCCAGTTCATTTTCATCGCCTTTTCCATTTGCACGCCCTCTGGAATGCTTTTCCTCTTTTAAAATCTGTTTCATTGTTGTTGTTATTGTTTTGTTTGTTTGGCCGTTGAGGAACCCTGTGACTTTCCCAACCCCCTCTGCCCCCCAGAGTTTAAAGGGAAAGCTACATTGAACAGTCTTTATTGTTCAAAATCAATAGTCTTAGGGTTTTTTTTTTTTTTTTAATATATATATATCAGGAAGGACTACAGTTCTTAAAGCCACTTGTCAGTTTTTACTCGGAATCTGCTCAGAGCTCCCCGCTGCATTACTTTCCAAGCGTCGCCTCTGGAACCTGCGGCCATGTGTGTCTGTCTGTCTGTCTGTCTGTCTGTCTGTCTGTCTGTCTCTCTCTCTCTCTCTCTCTCTCTCTCTCTTTCTCTCTCTCTCTGAATTTCACAACCGCTTAAGCCAACCGGCCTTTGGGGGGCCACCAGGTCGTGCTTGGCCCTCCGCAGTCGCTCCATCTTGCCCCTCGATTCTTCCTCTGCGAGGAGCCTCCGAGTTTCGCTCCCCGGTGTTCAAAGGGCACTGATGTGCACGCGGCGAAGCCTTACATCCATTTTGCAGTATTCCGAGCGGGCGAAAAGGGCCATTTCTCTTCCCTTATCTGTTTATGATGCGATATGTTCCAAGGCCGATCCCATCAGCCACTGTTATGGCGAACTTAATTCGCTGTGATGGGGTCCCCACCACACGGGCTGCGGCGAGGGCCGCCGGGGTGCGTCCCGCTGCATGCCACATTACGCGGACACCGGGACCGCCTCACTTGACTGGTGCGGGCTCGCTGTCACTTGGCACAGATTTATTGGGATTTATGCTTGAAAACAGTCGCTCACATGTTTTTTTTCCTAACGCCGAAGTAGAGAAACACGCAGTGTGTGCGTGGCCGCTGCAGCTTAGCCGTGATTACTGTGTAAAAACATACACTCCGTTCGCAAATTAATTCCCAAACTTAATTTGCCAAACTGGCTTTGTACGGAATGATAAAGGTGCCTGCGCTCAGATTCCGGCGACATGAACCCGTCTGAGAGCGGGAACCGGCACGGAAGGAGCCGGAGCTGGGGAGCCGCGTGCGGACCGAGGCGGCGTAACTATGGTGATTTTCTCTCCCCTTTCAACGTCCCGCGTTTCATTGTGTTGTTTTACAATAGATCAGAAAATGAGGGGAAATATCGAAAATAAAAATACCTCGGCTGCTTCTGGAACAATCTGGGTGTTCTGCCTTTCTCTAGTAGCCTGTTTTCAAAGGTGACGTTCTGGAGAGTCAGACTTTATCTAAATCGCTCTCGAGGTCCCCTCTCTGCCTGCTCCCCACCTCCCCCCTGCACCTGGCCTCCTGGCTCCCTCCCCAGGCCCCGCCCCCCCACCACTGGGATAGACAGCCCCCAACCCTGCCTCCCCTGAGGGTTGGGTCCCACCCTTTCTGACCTGGCGCCCCCGAGGGAGCACTCGGAGGTGTGAGAGGGTGGCCTTGGGGCCATGCTCCGATCCAGGGACCAGAGAATGAACCTCAGCAGAGTCTCTCATTCTGGAATTAATTTCCCATGATGGCGCCTGAGAAAGCATTTCGAGCCACTCACAGCGGGTCGGTGGGTGAGACTTTTGGAGGCCGCGTGCTGGGGCAGTGACACCACCTTCGTTTGTCACCATGCTGGTGGCAGCAAGATGGCATCTACGATGAGTAGATGCAAGAGTAGGCCAGGGAGGAAGACGTGTCAAACTCCAGCTTGCAGACTGGGACCCAGGGCAGTGGCGGGGGCTGCCTCCTCGCCCCATCTACGTGTGGCAGCGACAGTGTGCTGGGTCCCAGGTGGCTGCGGACTGCGAGGGGGTGACTTCCCCGGGGTGCGATGCGCTTTACAGATTCATTTGTCCAAACGGGAAGCTCGGCGGAGACATCCCCTCGGGCGGACCCGGGAGAGGAAGGCCCTGAGATGCAGGGCTCCCCCCATCCCGTCCATTCCATCATTTGTGACTCCTTCCCAAGCGGAGCTTCGTGCGGGGTCGTTAAATCACCCAGCCTCTCCAGAGGGGAAACTGAGGCCCAGGAGAGGGTACCTTGCCCGAGACCCCGGGGCAGGAGCGGCCTGGGTCTGTTCCGCCCTGGGAGCACCTGGCTCGTCACAGACACCGACAGGTGTGGATTTGAGCTGTTTTGGTTCATGAATCAGCCTCGAGTTTCCTCAATCCCAGGCCAGTGCCAATGGCAGCCACCCCGACGCCCCCTCATGCTTTGAGGTTCAGAAGTAACACTCCTGTAGTCACCTCGACACTCAGAAGGACGGTGGTGTGTCTGCGATGTCACGTGTACCTTGGAGTACGTGTCCCCTCTGCCTGGTGAGTTTCTGCACAGGCCGGGAGGTGCCGGTGCTGACGACACCGAGCCAGGGGCCCAGGTCTCAAGCCGAACCTCAGGCTGAGGTAAGGGAGTGAGACTCAGCTCTGCTCATGGTGACTGGTGCCCTTAGCCACTACCCGCTGGGACGACGCAGAGCCAGCGCGCTGAGCCTCTCCTGTCACCCTCCCGGGCTGCCTGGAGTGGCACCTTCCCGCGATCCACCTACTCCCCGACACCTGCAACCCAGCACACGTAACTGTGACTCACGGAAGTAATAAGCCTAATACAGTTGACTTTATTTAATTAATAATGGCCCTGTTCTGTTCCTCTGAGCTCATAAAACACCCTGCAGGTTGGCAAAAACACTCATAATATTGATCCGAAGTCAGGCGGGATATTTATTTTGTCTTTGCTCCTTGAGCATAAATCCTTGTCTGTTGCCTCCTGCTCAGAGTGCGGGGATTTACAGTGGCCAGATTCTTAAAAGCTTTTGGTAATTAAGGACTAGATATCCATCCCGCTTTGTTGGCCGTCCCTGTCCTGGGCCTGTCCCCGAGACCTGCCCCCTTAGCAACCGGCCGGGAGAGAAGGCATGCGTGCCAGGGGCAGCGGAGTGCTG
>NW_006434828.1:1467843-1476318 GCF_000325575.1 Pteropus alecto
CTGTTTCCCTAACATATTGTTCCAGCCCCCTGGTCCATGCCTCCCCTCCCAGTTCCTGTTTCGCTGGAGGCAGAAAGACGCTTGGAAATTCCTTGCTGCTAGCTGGCCCTTTCTTCCCTCTTCCTCTCCGTCCCGGGAAACCGGGCCGGGCTCCTCCCGCTTCCTCCCGCTCGCCCCTCAGAAGAGCCCTCTGCTCCCACATGCTCTGCCACAGGACATCCTTTAAAATCGGCGTTGAAAAGTCTCCCACCCTGCGAGAAGGGAAAATAGATGTTTCCGAAAGGAACAATGTGACAGGTGACAGGCGCAAAAAAGTTCTCGGCCTTTTAACATTTGGGGGGAGGGGTTCCCATAACAATGAACACATTAGACTTGACATGGGGGGGAGCTTTCGGGAAAGGCTATCTATCGCCCAGGGCTTTACGGAGGCATCCAGGGAAAGCCTCATTGGTGGAGACGGGGGAGGGAGGCTGAGGCTGATGGCACCCCAAAATATCGTCAGTCCCGCCTTAACGATGGGCCCCGGGAGGCCCGGCGGGCGTCTGGTCACCACTCCAGTGTCTGTCTTGCTAATGGCTTGTCTCCTAGAGCAGCACAGAACAGTGTCGAAAGCCAATCCGAAGCTTTGTGATTATTTTCTAAAAAACTTTCTTTTCTGGGAATCCGAGCCATTAACCTCGTTGCCCCCTGGCAGTGAGCTGAGCCTCCCTGCCAGACCCGAAATACAGCTGATGGCAGCTGAGCGTGACAGCACCCTGCAGCCCGCCGTGCAGGAGGACGGGAGGTCACGGCACCAAGGCGCCATTGCTTCCGGACGTGGCCCGGCTCCGAAGTGTCTTCTGAGTAGGCCCACCTCGCCAGGCGCCGTCAGAACGCCGTCGGCCACGAGGCTCGGCCCCGTGGCTGACGCGTCACCGGTATGTGACGCTGGCGGTGGCCTCCTGGTCTGTGTAACAGAGTCCGGCTCTTTCGCTAGTGACTCTGCTTGACTGTAAACACATGTCCATGATGGAGCGCCACGAACCCATCACGCGGCTCGTGCAGAATTGTCAATAAAGGTGGAGAAACGAAGAGAAAGGCTTAAGGCTTACGACACAACTGCAGCAGCGGCCGAGGACGGCGTCCTGGTAAATTCACGTTCTCGTGCAGAGGGCACCCAGCTGCCGCGTTCCCACTCACTGGGGTAGGAGCCGGTTCGCCTCCTGGGCGGCTTGCAGCGCTGGGGACGCCCACACTCCCAAGATGCCTCTCCGGTCACCTGCACACCGAGAAATCTCATAACTGGTTGCCGCCTTTGTCGCCATAATCATCAACAATGGTGTCACATGACTGGCCTTGGCCCGGTGGCATTCTCGACTTCTGGATACTTTGATCCCAGACCTCTTCATCAGTGACCCGCACGTGTCCCCTGGAGGCGAGCGCCAGGCACAGAGGCCCTGGCCCAAGACGGAGCCTGGTGCAGGCCACACGTGCTGATGGTCCCTATCCCTGGTCCTTGCCACAGAAATTGGGACAAAGCTCTGTTACCCCGGGACCCTCGCCGCACACACTGTCTTGCAAACGTAAACGCCCGTGTGCATCCCTGGTCTCACCTGTCCTGACTTCCTCCCCACCCCAACCTCCATTCCGTCATCCGCTGAGTTAGCAGGGCTCCCGTCTGCGCGTCACCTGATGTGTATCTATAGTCCTGGGAGTTGGTCCCTCCTGCTCCCCACATCCGGTCCTCATGCAGGATGACGGGAGCTCAGAGTCCCTCCCTCTCCAGAGAGCAGAGCCAGGCTCCCGGCCTCAGAGAGCCCTGAAGCCCGAGGCCACTGCGGGAGCCTCACTGGCCGCCAGCAGGGAGGGGCCCCTCGCGCCCGCAGCCCCATCCTGCCCAGATGGCACAGGACTCCCGGGTCTCCACAGCCCAGCTGCCCTGCTCCAAACCAGGAGAAGCCCTGCCTCTCGATTCCAGACGCCCCACCCTCCCCACCGCTTCTGAAACTTGGAACGAACAAAATCCACCCATCTCCTCTTTACCTAAATCCTTTCCTTTTGGTCACAATTTCTCAAAATATGGCCGCCCACGGGCGTTTTGCCCAGTGTTTGATATGCAGCTCCTTTGTGAAAGCATGTGCCATGCTTCGGGGTCCCTTGAAGAGCTCCAGGTTACCAGGAACTGTCAGTAAAGCAGTTACTGTCGTCGGCACCCTCAGCGTGGTCACCCTCAGCGTGGTCACCCTTGGCAGGTGCTCCCGTGGTGTGGAGACTGCCCCTCGTCAGTGGGGCCACACGGCATTTACTGGCGCCAGCATTTGACTCCACTTAGCAGGCACTGACCCTGCAGGCTGCAGGTGGGATGTGTCCTAGGGGTCATCTTGGGGGGACACGCAGAGCCTTGGCCATGTCAACGCCCCTCAAGGTCAAGTGTGGCAAAGCCTCGTCTGTCAGGCTGCAGGACTAGTGCCACCTGAGCCTGGCAGACCTCCATGAGCCTCAGTGGACACCCAGCTCTGGTGACCTGGACCTCCCTGCCTTCCGACCCCTAAATCCAGCGCTGGCCGATGGCTTGCACATCAGGGGCAGATGGAGGGCCGCCTACAAAAGGCTTCATTTTAGGCAGGAAGAAAAGAAAATACTGACATCTGTGCCTTGGCCTGAATCTTCATATTTGGGGAACGGGCCAGGGTCTTTCTTCCGATGAGTTGCCCGCTCGCCACTCTCTCTTGCTCCCGTGTGGCTGATTTATTTAAAGGTGTGTCAGCAAGGGGCTCAAACGAGGAACCTCCTCTGCCGACGGCTGGCCGTGCCAATAATTCATTTTTTAGCTCATTAGCTAACGGAGGCTGTGAGCAGCGGGCCTCCGGGGACCGCCACGAGGTGAGGTGATCGACTGCCGGCTCCACTGCTCTTGAAGTGGCCTTCCCTGGGGAGCATGAAAGCTGAGCCAAGACAAGGCGGGTCCCAGAAGTAGGACCAGGAATCGGGGCGACGATGGGAGCGTTTGTGCCTCAGCGCCGTGGTTTCTGGGGGGCGGATGGCTTCAGACGACACATTTGATTTTAGGCAGAAAAGGAGTCGGCGCCGGCGCCCACCGTCCACGTGTTTACACTTGGCACAGAATCCAAATGAGAGTGACAGAGAACGGGGTGGCTTAGGTAACGGACGCTTACTTTCCCACAGTTCCAGAGGCCGGAAGTCCAAGGTCAAGGTGTCTCAGGGTTGGTCATGGCCAAAGCCTCTTCCGGGCTTGCAGACGGCGCCCACTCACCGAGTCCTCACATGGTCTTTCCTCTGTGTGCACAGGGGGTGAGGGGGGGGCGGTAGGCGGGGGGGGGTGGTGTCTCTTCCTCTTATAAAACTCCCATCCCGCTGGATGGATCGGGTCCCACCCTATGACTTCATTTAAGCTTAATTACCCTCTACACGCTCTACCTCCAAAACAGCCACATTGGGGATTAGGGCATCAACACATGAATTTGGGGGGGGGCACACAATTCTGTCCAAACATCTAGGAAGACTTGACACATCTCGAGGCCGTAGACAGGGGCTTCCAGACTTGGTCCCGGAGACCCCGATAGCTGTGGGGTTATTTAAACCCACTGAACCCCCACCCTCACGCCTGCAGCGTCACACACAGGTAGAGCAGCCGCGAGGCTGGTGAACGCTCTCCGTGCCCCTGTCCCAGATTTCACATACAGAATATTAGTCTTTCCCCTAAAGAGGATGCCCCAGACAGCAAGCGTCTGCAGCCCCGCCAAACCTGGACCCGCCTTTAAACGCTGATTTTTAAAAGCAAAGAACAGTTGGAACCGGGTAAACAGTCCGAGTTCAGTGCAGTCAGGTGAGCTTGTTTGCGGGGTGACCAGAGCGGAGGGCACATGGTCCCTAACCCTGGTCACGCCGCACGTCCCCGTGAGAATGCACGACAGCAGGAGAGGACGCAGAGCTGCGGGCTCGTCCTCGTTCTTCGGGGCATTTGAATATTAAAGACAAAATTGGATCGTTGCGGTTTGGGCTCTAGGTCCTACGTTCGGTTCTCTGGTTCGTCCCTGGACTATTTGGCAGTGAGGACGAACATCGCCCGGAACAGAATAAAACAGTTCGGATTTTAATGCCTGCCAAAACAATTAAGAACTAACAAATTGGAACTTGAAACCCTGGGTGGATCCTTCACCACCGTCCCTTTCGTTTAATTCCCGTTTTTCTCGTTCTCGGTGATTTATGACATGCGTCCACGTGCGTTTCATACGTCTTAAATAAGGTGTCTAAATTACACGAGAACAGGAGTTGTTGGGGGTTTTCCTGTCTGTCGCCTGACCCCGCGCTTCTGAGACGTCGCGGGCGCCCTGAAGCTTGTGCCGTGGCCTGAGCGGGGGTCCGGGACGGTGAGCTCCCGGCCGCCTCTGTCCGAGCCGCGTTTGCAGGTGCTGCGGTGGGTCCTCTGCTGCAGCCAAGTGTTTGGCCTGGATCTCTCCGCGTGAAAAGGGTCGTCGGGGGTGGCTGTGGGGGTCACTCGCATGGACCAGGAAGTGAAGCAAAACTAATCCAGATTTGCTCCTGGAGGAATTTGTTTGCCTTAGTATTTAAAAACAGATTAGGGCCCACCCGACACTAGATCACTAGGAGCAGTGTCAACACGGGGAAAAGGTGTCAACAAGGCCTTTTCTCTGTACTTGGGGAGAAAGAGCGTCACGGGTAACGAGCTTCCTTTCTCGAGGGCCAGGGCGGTCCGAAGCGATTTCTCTGTGCCGTTCGTAGCTATGTACCCTGACCATTCCCCTGGAGAAAACGCTGCATTTTCAGAGCGGGCGACTGTGAAGCAGCGTGTTATTTCAGTCTCGGGGGGGAACTGCAGTCAGTCCTTATCTGCAGAGCTTTCTTTACCCTCATCAGAAGCATCCGTCCAGTGAGGCGACCGCTCCCCTCTGTACCCCCGACTCTTCCATTCCAAGAGCTACTTGCATCCGTCTCTTGCGTTTTCTTGCCTTTCCCCCGCCCCCACCCCCCCAGCAATGCTGCAAAATCCCGAGGGTTGCTGAGTTATCGTCAACGTCTTTCACGCTCTTTTTTGAGAAACCAAAACGCAGACCCGCCATCAGTAGCCACGGAGCGCAGGAGTCAGCTGCCCGGGGTCGGGACCTTTGGGTCAACGGAAACACGCCTTGCTGCTGGTTCCCTTCTCTCTCTCCGGCTGGACTTTGCATCCTGCCTCCGCCTCATTTTCCCTAGCCCTCCTTCCAGATGGCACAGGCAGTGTCTTGTCCCCTTTGGAGCAAGGAGGGGTCTGTCGTCATGGCCATCCAGCTCCCGATATTCTCAGCAGGCCGTGTCATCGGGGGAGGGACCCCAGCTGCCCTCGCTTCTCCCTACAACCCGAGGAGGCCCCCCTCCTCCCCCAGCTTCCTCTCCTCTGCACCCCTAGCTCAGCTCAGGCCTCCAAGCCACCTGCCCTGTCTCCTGGGCTGGGCCCTACGCACGTTCCCTCAGGAGACCCGGCCATTCTTTGGCATTTAAGGAATTGGTGGCATTCTCCATGGAGCCCTCCCGAAGCGTCAGAGGGATCAGAGAGAGGCACAGGGTAACTGAGGGCAGCCCACAGCCCTTCCCCAAACCGCCCGAGGCCCCGCCCTTCCGTACGTGTGTCCATAGCAAGCTCTTCTTCCAGGGTAAGCGTTTCGACCCCCAGGGTGTTCACACACCCCCTCCCGAGTGGGTGGGTTCAGAGCCGAGGGCAGGTCACACCCAGGTCGGGGAGCCTACCGCCGTCCCTCGACTCCAGCCAGGCGTCTTCAGTCCCGACTCAGCTGCAGAAAGGGCCTCGCGGCCCGTGGCGTGCATCCCGCATCCCGCATCCCGCCGGAAGGACCCCAGCCGGAGCGGGCCTCTCCAGGCCGCAGCCTGGCACGAGAAGCGACAGAAATCAAGGGAGAGGTCAAGTCCCTGGGCCTCCGAGGTGGCCCTGACACCGCAGGGCGTCAGAATGCCCCGCAGGGGTTGTCGCGATGACCCCCAGCAGCTCTGATTCCGTGACCTGAGAACCCGGCTTTCCAGTGGGTTCTCCAGCGCTGCGGGTGCTGGGGGCTCACTCTGTGAGCCGCGGTGAACCGTCCCCCTGGGGGCCTCCTGACCCCGGGGAAGACCCTGCTGTCCTGCTGTTCCGGGCCCCCCACACGGGTGGGGGCCTTGGGGCCGCAGCCGCGGTCGTCCTGCTGGTCGTGACCGCCCGTCTGATGGTTTCCGCAGGGAGGAGAGGGAGCGCTGGATCCGGGCCAAGTACGAGCAGAAGCTCTTCCTGGCGCCGCTGCCGTGCACCGAGCTGTCCCTGGGCCAGCACCTGCTGCGGGCCACCGCCGACGAGGACCTGCGGGCCGTCATCCTGCTGCTGGCGCACGGCTCCCGAGACGAGGTGAACGAGACGTGCGGGGACGTGGACGGCCGCACGGCGCTGCACGTGGCCTGCCGGAAGGGCAACGTGGTCCTGGCACAGCTCCTGCTCTGGGAAAAGCCCGCCCGCCGGGCACGAGTCGCTGAGGGACGGCGGGAGGGCCCCGGCCGAAGCGTGGGAAGCAACAGGAATGGGGCATTTCGGGTCTTGTGTGGAGCACCCCACCCCAAGGAGGGATGAAGGGGGGCGCGGGGTCAGCGGGACGTGCTCTCCGCACGGGGCCGTGCCCGGCGCGCAGCGTGTGCTGGCTCTCCTGCAGAGTTCGTTGTTCTGGTCACCGTCTGGGTCAGACGCGGTTGGCGGTGTCGTTGTTGGTCCTACAGAAGACTCCCATTGTTTTGTTTTGGGTTGTTTTGGGGGGGATTAAAAAATGAGTGTTTTACATGGTTTTTCAGTTACCAAACGGGATTTTTCATTCATGTAACACAAAAACACCACACCCCGAACTTTGAGAGTTGGTGTGGTAGGAGTTTGTCAGAGGCCTTCGTCTGGGCTATTCTGATGGATTTCTACTGGGGAGAACTATTTTTTTTAGTCCTTACTGAAGTGTGTGCCACGAATCTCGAACGGGGAGCCAAAAGGGAGAGACTGTGACTATGAAAACGGGTGCTGCCTGGACCAGCCAGGACCCCACATCCCATCCGAAGGGGGACAGAAAGCTGCCTGCCGAGGGGTGTCTGGCGGGAAGGGGACGCTGCCCAGAGGTGGCCCGCCCTGCCGCGGGCTCTGCTGTCTCCACCTTCACAGCAGGAGACGGGTCTGTGCCACGCAGCTGAGGATGATGCCCCCTTCTACACATTTTTTTTCCTGGCTTTCGCGATGGGTGCAACTGGAGAATTAGACACCCAGGTATCAGGATCACTCAGACGTTTGGCTTCACCCTGACAGTTGTGTGTGAGTCTGCTCAGGCCTCCCTACGAGGTACCAGACTGGGGGCTGAAACAACAGAAATCTATTTTCTCACAGATTTGGAAGCCAGAAGTTTGAGGTCATGGTGAAGGCCAGGGGGTCTCTCCTGAGGCCTCTCTGCTTAGGCCGCAGACGGCCATCTCCTCCATCCTCATGTGGCCTTTCCTGTGTGTGCACACACCTCGTGCCTTTTCTTCCTTGGATAAGGATGCCAGCCACGCTGTGCAGGGCCCCACCCATACGACCTCATTTAACCCTAAGTACCTCTCTAAAGGCCCCTGGGCTCCAAATAGGCCACTATTGAAAGTCCCAAGGGTAAAGACTCTAGCATAGGGACTTGGGGGGGAGGGGCACAGCTAGTTCCGCAACAAATGGCATGCCACATTTCCCTCTCAAATTGGGCCAGAGTTCCTTTAATCAAGGGCTCCATGCCGCGGAGCGTGAAGCTGCTCCCACGTCGCGGTGGGCGGGGACGTCGTGGCGCCTCTTTTTCCAGACAAAACGCTGAAAGCGCTGGTGCGATTTAACCTAGCGCTTCCCCTGGCGGCCGTCACGGGACTGGTCCGAGGTCCTGACAGACTCCACTGAGAGCGCCCAGCACAGAGCTCTTGACACCGGCGCCAGTGTTTAAACGGGACGCGTAGCCGCCGAGGACAGTCCCGGGTTACGCTGGCACGGAGGAATTCTGGCTGGCTGTCACGTGCCACGGCTCGAACGAGTTTTAATGACATGAGGGGATGACTGTAGTTCAGTGTTCAGTAAAAAAAAGAAAAAAAAAAATGAAAGATACAAATTATCCGTGTCCGTTTCACGTCAGTTACGCGTGCCGGAGACCGGAGGCGACGCCTTGCGGGGAGGCGCGCGGAGCTGCCGTGAGTCGCGGGGTCACAGGCGCCGTTTCCCGTGCTCTCCGGCTTTCGCTCTGTGGCTCCCACGAGGACAGCGACTCGCCCGTGAGATCACCAACGTGACCGTGTTGTTTTGCGTTTACAGTTGGAAGGGCAAAGTAGACATAGCGAACCCCGCGTCGCCCCGGGCCCGTGTCTGTCGCCCAGAGCAGGTGCTTTCCTTAGAAGCACCCCACGCGGGGCCAGGCCGTGCCTCCCCACGCGGCGGTCAGTGCGCCCGGCTCACCG
>NW_006434828.1:1476609-1502512 GCF_000325575.1 Pteropus alecto
GATGTCACAGCACGTGAGTCCCGCCGCGCCCCCTCACTCCGGCGGCCACCTGCCACCCCCCTCCCGCCCTCCCTCACCCCAAGCGACATCGCCGAAACCTGGACAGCCCTCGAGGGCCGAAGAGGAGGCCAGGAGGCCGCAGGATCTTTTTTTTCTTTTTTTTCCACAAACTCCCCTAAAGCGACACATGGGAGCGACCGACGGGCTGTGGTTGGTTGGTCGAAGATAGCACACGGCGGGCGTGTGGGACCCTCGTCCCCACCGCCTGCAGAGACGGAGCACGCACAAGGGACGGGAGCCAGCGGGGGAGGGGAGCGGGCGCGGGGGGGAGGGGGCGCACCCCCTAACTGGCAGTTAAGCACATCAGTACATTTCACCTCTACCACACGGAACGCTCGATCTCACGTCTTCTGCGAGGAGCTTGACGGCGTAAATCAGAAGCAAGCAGAGTTTGTCAGGTTGGAAGCCCCTATGATGGTCTGTGTCAAATCAGTTGTAGCTAATCTGTCCAGGGAGAATACTGGCTTCATTACGCCTGTGTAGTTGAGTTCTTCCAGCATTACCGCTGTTTAATAGGACATGATTACTCATCACCGGGAAGAAAGCATATTAGCCAAGGAGGTAGTTAGGCAGCACGCTCTGGTGATTGCCACGATGTGATTGCAATACTCTTAGAAGCATCATATTATCCCAGACATGTTCTCCCAAGCCCTCGGAGCTCTCCTTTCTAAATTCACTGTCATAATTTAGTATCTGTTTAATTTTTCAGTCCAAAGCGAGGAAATCAGTTGCTGAGTATTATTTGACTGCAGTCTCCTTGGTGCAAAAACAAAATGGAAAAAAAAAAAAAAATGAGAGTAAGTCGGAAATTCAAGAGAAGATCACAGATTCAGCTAACAATAACGTTTCGAGTGCATTCGGTAAACTAAATGCATAAAAGGCTTTCCGCCCCCCCCCCACCCCCCGCCCCAAACATGAAAGATGTTTTGTGTCCTTTTGCCAAGGTAGACGTCTTGGGTCTCAGTCACTCCTGGGCCGCGATGCCCAAGTCACACAGGCTTCTGTATCATGTCTTTAGATAAGATGTGTGGAAATCTATTTGAATAAAAGAAGCATAAATATGCATTGATTTTTGTACAGACAAATGGCACCTCTGTTAATTTATAAATTGAACTGGATGTGAACTAATAATGTACAGCTAGTCGCGATAAGAGGGTTACAGATCACTGTACATGCAGAATGTTCGCAGCGGTAAACACTCCCATTAATGTGATATACAGCTTTTAAGAAGGAGCACATCGGAATAAGATGGTGGTACAATTTGCTTATTAAAATCGAGAGAGAGAAAAAGACACCGAAGCATATCGGAGAGGGGTCGGAGGCACGCGAGTCCTCGTTTCTGAAAGCAGAGCTTCGATCTGCTGCCACTTCTGCCGGCCCCAGGGGACAGGGCCCCCCCAGCAAGGCGAGGGGCGCTTTCCGAGTACCAGACCCGGTGCTCGCTGGGGGTAGGTTAGATGGCGGCCACTGCCACCGACAGTTCTGTGGCACAGACTGTCCCGAGAGGATCCCTGAGACTCGTTCCCGGCGGCCAGGCTCTCCATTTTAGTACGTCACCTGATCGGCCGTCATCAGGGTGTCGGCCTGCTTCTTTCAGCCGCCTCCAGCGTGGTGGCCAAACTAGTAAACCAAATCAGGACACCTCAGGCTAACAAAGGAAAGGGGTGACTGTGCCGAGAGCCCTTTGGCCGTATGGTGGGGAAGAGGGTTGTCCCCTAGAAGGACGACACCAGACCGATGTAGCGCAGGGACACAGGGACACAGTCAGCCTCGGGAAGTTCTTTGCTCTCATGTATGAAACCTTCTATTTTATAAGCATTTTTTCCTGTTTTTTCACTTTTTAAAAAAAAAAAATTAAAGTAGGTGAGAAAAAAACAAAGCTTCGCACACAGGTTATATGTAGGTCAGCGTCTCACGGACGTTCTGACCTTCGTCCAGCCCAGTGGAACGTGGCGGCTTCCAGCAGTGACAGGTGCAGAGGCCGCGAGTCTGAGGACCTTGGCAGCGCGTCCCTAACCCTCTACCCGACTCTTAATTCTGCGTGTCCTCACTGCGTAGTTATCCCCAACGTGAATAGGAAGAAGGAGAAGTCGTTGCCTATTTTTGAAGAAGCACTGCTGCTCTCCAGCTTCCCACGCCCGCCTCCGCACAGCTACAGCATAGACTTTACGTAGTGATCACACATACGGCATAAATGAAGTCCCTAAATTATTTCATCGTAGTGAACCCCCACCGTAGGAATGCTTTATCGTAGCGACGCCTCCTTTTGAAAAGAGATGGAATTCCTCGTCAGGCTTCTCTTTGGGATGTATATGAGTGTGTACATATTATTGTATGTTTATAATATAATATTTTCCCAAATGACTTCTTTTCTCACTTAGCCTTTCATGACCTGAATGCTAGCTTGTTGGGGTCCTGTCCCCTTCCGACCCTCCGGCACGGGGGCTTTGTCGAGTCCCCCTCGACCCGTGTTCCAGCTCCTGGAGGCAGCCTGCTTTCCTGTGTTTTGACAACAGAGGAAAGGCTAGTGGGTTTCGAGGGTTTTCTTCTCAAGTAGGGGTGACTGCTTGTGTTTGTGTCAGACCGGAAGTCCTTCTTCACTGACAGCGTCCTCCTTCCCATGTTTAAGCCTCACTAACACCGAGACTAGAGAAGCGACGAGCCGGGGCCAGTGTTAGGAAGGCTCCGGTTTGGGGGCGGGGTCAGGCTTTCATCGTGTATTTCCTCGTAAGTTCTATGACGATGGCACAAGAAGCCACCACTGCAGAAGCCACATAACCTTTTTCTTTTCCCTTTGAGGAGAGACCACCTGCTGGGGAAGGCGCGAGAGCAGGCAGTCACAGGAGGGGGTGGCCTTGAGGGTGGCCTGGATACATTGGGTTCCTTCCGTGGCCAAGAGAAAGGAGCCTGGACTCTGAGCCCACCCGAGTGGACCCGGGGTCCCAGGTGGACGGACGGCTCACCACGCCAGAGCCCCAAGGGCGGTTCCCCGACCCTGCCATCTCCTGTCGTCCCACGAGAGAAGCAGCTTGAGGGTGAGCAGGTGACACGGCCGTGAGCCTTTGGTCTCACAAGCAGGTGCGGTTTCCTGTCTCACAGGAAGCATACACGATGTGGAATTATCCAGAAAGCAGGCAGAGAGGCAGAGGGATGCCTGCCGGTCCCAGCCCAGCGGGCACAAAAGAGGGCGGCTCTCACCGAAGCGCTCTGGGCCGGACACGTGCATCAGCACCTTCTCCATGGGGCCATGGGCCCGGCCGTGTCCCCTCCAGCTGCGGTGCAGGGCCTCGCGGTCCCCCCGTTGCCGGCTCCGGCCCCTGCCCCTCTTCCAGGGTTGTGTCCGGCCCGATGAGGTTTTCTTGGACTAGAGCCTCTGCCATCCAGTGTATCCAGTGCAGGCACCGGTCCCTCCACACTTGAGAGAGCCACACACATTCGGGGTCGCTCCCCACATTTGCAAAGGAGCCGCCACTGACTTCATCAGGGAAGAACACAGTCCGGCATGAAAGCCAGCCCAGAGGCCAAGCAGACCCAGGTCACCTGGCTTTGCTGCCCCACCTGTGCAGCCTTGGGCAGGCATCCAGCTTCTCAGCCTTGTTCCTTGTCTGTGACACTGGGGTGGCTTTGCAGGGCGTGGCGATATTTCAAGCCAATGTGATCGATGTCAGCCTCACGCCCAGCCAGGGGCTGGGTGCTCAGGAGGTGGCCGTGTTTGTTAAGGACAGAAAGACGGCTAGGACCAAAGCTAGGTCACACGCCTGGAAGGCGGCCCCTGAGCTGGCACCCCATCCTCAAGCCCAGACTGCCCGATCGCTGTCATCAGCCCACTGACCAAACTTCACCGTCCATTTTTTCAATCTGAGATCGATTTTCCAGAGGCAGAGAAAAGGCCACACCTCGCCTCGTGCCAGTCACTGATGTTGGCTCGGGCCCAAGACGACCGCTTCTCCCACACCCTGTTGCGCTGTTGGCTCGGACGGGCCTCCCTCCGTTCAGATGCCACTCCCAGGCACCGACACGCCGCAGTGACACACTCGCGTACTGGTCCTCATTCCCATGTCCTTTGCCCACCGTAAAACTCGAGCTCGCCGGAGCGCCCCCGGGCTGGCAGAGTGTGGCTCTGGGTTCTGTGGCCCCCCACCCCCAGCTCTGGCTTCCTTTCCCTCCGTCCCCGTGCGCTAGGAAGCTGAGGGTCCCCTCGCTGCAGCTCTTACCTTCCAGGGTCCCCTTTAGCTTGTCTCGTGCCCGCACTCGGCGATGACATCTTCCCCCTCAAGACCTGCCATCAGGTCCTGTGGACAGCACTCCCAGCCCGAACTGTGCTCACGGGCGACATGGGGTCCCATGGCTCCAACTCTGCCAGCCCTTCCCCCTTGCATTTAGAATGTTCTGGAAACAAGGTGGGATGGGGGGAATCCATATTTCCCCCTAAGGGAGGTTTCGAAGCCTTGCAACAATATAGGCCCTTTGAAGGCGTGATGAGGTCTCAAAACGTCTCAAAAGGCAGAGATGATGAGAAAGCAGATCCGTTTACCTCAGTGGGCTGCTGCCCCCCTCTCCCCCACATCTGCCGTCTCTTCCCTCGCAAACCCACAAGGTCGGCACCACTTTCCAGAACCCTCCCCACCCTGGACAATATTTATGTCCTTCGAGCAAAGAAATTGAAAAGCAGTCAGGAAAGATTCAAATAGAAATGCGCTGAAGACAGACACCTTTCTTCTCTGGGAAATGACATTTCTGACCGCCCCCTCAGACGTGGGTTTCACGGGTCATGAAGTCGTGTCTCAAGGCATCGTTCACCCTTGTCCGTCACCAAAAAGCCCTGTGGTCAGTGAGTCTGGTGTGGGCCCCACTGGCCTGCTGAGGTCTTGGCCATTCAGGCATCTAAAGTAGTCAGCATCGGATTCCTTCCCGGCACGGGAGAGGGCAGGGGAGCGGTTTAGCCACCTGGGGCGATGCAGGCCGTGCTCAGGCTTTTACCTCCTTCATGGCCAGGACACGGCCACTGTCCCAAGGTGCCGGGACATCGGTGACTAGAGAGGAACGGTGCCACTCAGGGTCAGCACGCCCCTGTTGGACTCCTCAGAACTTGGACACGAGTCCTTCAAAACCACAAGCGTCCTTTCCCCTGGAGAGGAGATGCTGCCCGCAGAGCATTTCTAAGCCACGCCCGCAGGCTCCCTGTTAACTGTGGTGTCTGCTGCTCTTTAAATGTAGGGGGGCCCTTTCTTCCCAAGTTCGGGTCTTTCAGTCTGGGGCCAAGTTGAAGTTAGAGGACATGTCACCAGTAGGGGATTTTGTAAAGCCAAAAAGTCTGTTTTTGATCTGCGACTTTTAAAACTCCTAAGTTCCGGAAGCTCCTGGGGTCCCCCAGTTAGTAAATGCCGTCCCGAAGCGGGAGTTCAGGTCCGCACGCTGGCAGACTCTCCTCGCCATGTCTCGGTGGCGAGGTGCTGTCTTGCTGTCACGTGGCAGCCTGTGGTTCCCGATGTTGTGCCTGGCTGGCGGATGCCCTTGTCTGAGGCCTGCAGCCCGTCACAGGATGTCGGTGTTCGGCGGTGGCTGGGCCGGGCCGGGCAGGAGAGCCCCACACAGCCCGCCATGGCCCTGAAGGCGGCAGGTGTTCAGGTGTGAGCTGCCCTGGTTAGATGGAGGACAGGCTCAGGCCTCTAGCCGGGTGACATCTGCTCAGCAGCCACTTGATGTATGCAAGGCAGGGTGCCTTCGTGCGTGTGCCAGAGGTCGGCTAGGGCTTGTTTTTTTTTTATTTTGGCTGGGCACGTGGCACCTGTAGGGAAGGAACCCCCGAGGGCGGTGATCAAGCCATGTGACAGACGCGCCACTCAGGACCGATCCAGAACGATCTAGAATTCAGTGCCGGCAGGAATTGTATGACCTTTGTCTCGAGACGCAGGTGAGAGTGTTGGAGAACCTTCCGAAAGGAACAGGCCCCCCTAACATCCCAGCCGTCGGGAGCAGTTGCCCCGAATCAGAGGTTGTCCCCATGTCCCCGGAGCCAGACGGGTCCTCGCCGGCCTGGGAAGCTGATGTCTGAGCTGGTTTGAGACTCTTGTCGAGGAAGATGTCACCTGACCCCTCGAAACTTACTTAGTGAGGGGTCGCCCGTGTAAAATTAAAGGGGCGTGGGGCTCCATGAGGACGTGCTGGGTCTCTCCACCCCGGTGTGACACCTGCATTTAGAAATCCGAGTGACAGGCCAGGTGTGAAGAGCAGTCAGCGCTACACCTGACGTTCCAGGGGGACCACAGGTGCGTGAGCCGGGGCGGACTGGGAGTCAGCTCTCGCCACTCACATGACACGTGACGCACCCCCCAGCCCCACCCCAGGGGTCCCGGCAGCCTCCTCCCCACGGCAGATGCGGGGTGCACAGGCTGACTTCAGGGAAGACCGGGGCCCTGAGCAGACGGGCAGTGGGTGTCCTTAGAAACTGCTCTGTGACGGTTCACACATCTCGACGTTAGCGACGGTGCCCTCTGCACACCTCGAAAAGCACCACGGTCCCCCTCCTCCGCCCACGCTTTGTGTCTCTACGCACCACATTCTGGAGGTTGCGGCCCCTGCCCGGCCTGCCACCTGCGTGCTGGGGGCGGGGCGGGGGGGCTGTTGCGTGCACTTGCTCAGAGGCTCACTGCTGAGCCCCAGAGAACCACTGAAGCCGCACCCCGCTCCAGCCACCAGAATGTTCGAGGAACGGCCTCCTGCCCCCCCACGTCCCCCGCTTCCCTGCCCGGGACTCTGAACTGGGTTCTCATCTGGCCCCAGGGTGTCTCTGAAAGGGGCACCCCAGCTAGTCGGAAGCGACCCCCGCAGAGGCCTGTGTAGGAGGGGGCGGGGGAGGCCGAGGCTCGGCCCACGTAGCACAGTTTTCTCTTTCTGTAAATAGCGATGTGTGGAAGGAAGAGCAGCCTGGGGGGGCCGGGGGGGCTGGTCGCGCTTCGTTTTGGTGGTTTTATGTTACCTCATCCCGCAAGGTTCTGTCTCACGAGGACTCAGCGATGCTTTATTTATACTGTTTGTCCTGTAATTAAACCATTGACAGACATTTCACTTGGCTTGTTATCTCGTATGCTCCTGTTTTGATTAAACATGCCGGCTTGGACTTTCCTGCCTGGGGGTTTTTTGTGTCCTCTGTACAGTGCGCTAAGGGGGACGACAGAGAAACAGGATGCGTGGAAAGCGGTGGGGAGAGGCGGCCGTAGAAGAGCGGCCGCCCCATGAAGAGATGCGAGTACGTCCGCACCCCTGTCATGGAGGTTTTTGTCGTTTTTCTTTGGGGTCACTTGTCATGAGAACTCAGTTTCTGTTCCCAGGCGAGGAAAATCGGAAGGAAAAGGGGTCTCTGCTGCTCGCGGAAGGGGTCACGCAAGGCCCCGGGCAACCCCGCGGAGAGGGGCTTGGCCCCCGCGTGCCACGCTTCCTCACGGCCGAGGGAGAGAACAAGAAGCATTCCCAAGGAGCTGAGGGGTCCCCGTTCCCCCAGCCCGGGGTCTGCTGGGCGCGCACATTCCCGATGCTTCTGCCAGACCTTAGCATAAACCACACCTCCCAGGCGGGATGCGGGCTCGGCCGATGGCCAGGACATAAACCTATTGAAGGATGCTATTTTGAATACTACTTTTTTTATTTCGATTTTCTCATACAAAGTACATCATATCTTTACCCCCAAATTAGAAAGGTATAAAGAAAGTAAAACTCGCCCAATGTGCCCACCCAGACGTCGCTGCGATAGGCTATTCAACGCCTTCCAGATGCTTCTCTGTGGTCAGCAGATGCCCCTGTGCCCCACCCTCCCGCGTCAGGTGACAGAGTCACGTGACCTCCTGACACATTGGTGTTTGTGCTTCCTAAGCTGAGATTTACACGGCACGGGGCGCCTACACACCACCGAGTGCCTCGGGGACTGTCCCAACACTGAATGTGGTGCCACCCTGGGGTGGGGGCGGCATCCTGCCCAGCCACATGGTCACAGGACCCCCACGACATGGTCACACGATGCCCAGCAGGCCAAATGCAAAACACTGCAAGGGTGACTTGTCTTCCAGACAATAAGCGACGGGGGACAGCTGTGGGGGATGCGTTCCATTTGCACACGCGTTGGTAACACACTCATGGAACCGCAGCTTAAATAAGTGAACGGATTATTTTTCTCATGAGAGGAGACACCTGGGGTGGGCAGACCAGGGGTGGCGTGGACGGTTCCAGAAGGACCCCCGGGCCCAGCCTGCTTCTGACCATCTGGTCAACCATCGCTCGCGGGGTCCCGTGACCTCCCGACACCCACATAGGGCTGGTCAGCCTCCGGCACCCGCCTTCCTGCGGGAAGGAGAGGAAAGGTTCCTGGTGACGGTGCGGTCGGGGCTGGGGACAGAGGCGGGCAGAGCGGGTGTCAAGCAGGCCGCACACGGCCCCAGCCTGCCCGTCCACCCAACATTATGGAACCCGCTTCGTCAACACCGCCCTCGCTCCCCCGGAGAGCAGCTCTGACCTCTCCGCCGAGGTCACTCCTCGTTGGTCCCAGTCCACCCCGCCCATGACCTTGCCCCCACCTGCCCTCCAGTGGACCTCAGAGTGTCCGTCCAGTCCCCGAGGGCCGCAGCTTCTCTGGCCCCCAGAGGGGGGAACTGATGTGCTCGCCCCTCCAGGCCCAAGTTGCTCGAGGCCGGGCCAGTGCCCTGGGAAGCTGCCAGGTCACGAGGTGAGACAAGCAAGGTGGCACGTGGGTGTCACAGCCGGGGTTGTCACAGCAGACATACACAGTGCTGCCTGGCCACAGCGGGGCTGCCACCAACGTGCCATTGCTGGGAACAGTAAAACGGCATTTCTGCAAACCCTGGGAGCCTAGACGCACCTCTGCCGCAGCAGGGGCGCCCCTAACAGACGTGGGGGTCACACGCAGGAGTCCAGTGCCTGGGAATCGGGCCACGGAGCCACGCGAACAGGTAAACGTGCATAAAAGATGCTCGCGACCGCAACATATATACCAACAGAACGTGGGGATCGAGCCCACAGCCCCGCGGTAGGGAGGTGTTAATTACCGTGCCTGCGTCTACAAAGGGGAAGATTCGTCATCTCGAATTGTGGTTGTGACGTGGGGGAACGATACAATGTAAGCAAAACAATGTAAGTGCTGATCTCTATGAAACAATGTAGAAGACTGATCTCTAGTAAATAATGATTTTTTTTTATATCCTTATTTTATATTCAAATCCAACCCCGAAGTGTTAGCGGCGCCGCCTCTGCGGGCAGTTCAGGATCGGTCACTCTGCCTTCTTTGGCTTTCACTGGCCACCTCTTCTTGGTAATCATGCATTTTTACAAAGTTATTTTGAGGTGCACACAAAAGCTCACAGCCATTGACTTTCAAGACTGGTCGGGTTTTTTTATTAATATATTTTTTACTCATACTCAAATTGGAGAAATGATCGGTTAATTGATTAATCAACTGAAACAAATGGATTAAAAATTAGGAAGCATTCCGGTGAGAAGCCAACCGTAATTTACAGAACCTGAAGGAACAAAGTTAAAGTGGCCCCACTACAGGGCCGAGTCCCACCCGGAAGGCAGGCGGCCCCCTGACCCTCCCCTCCCACTGGGGACCACAGCTGCGCCACTGCCTGCGCTTGTCCCCTGCAAACCCCTGTCCCAGCCAACATTTCTCCCGCCTGAAACCCCTTTCTAGCCCCGGGCTGCTCTGACAGGAGGTCCCAAGGCTCCTTGCTCTGCCCGCCACCCTCCCCGGCCACCCCCTCCAGCCCTCGCTCTCAGCTCCACCATGCCCCATGTCCCGGCCTCTCTCCTGCTCTGGGCCTTTGTCCACCTCTTCCTTCCCCTGGGAACACCCCACTCTCCGCAGCTAGCTCCTACTCATTTTTGGGGTCTCAGATGAGACGAGGTCGCTTCCTCGCAGAGACCTCCCCGCCATGAACCCACCCCCCACTCTGCCCCAGGCTGGCTCAGGCCCCAGCCCTCCACTGCGTGTTTCTGTCTGAGGTAGCGCACCCCTCCCGCACCTCACTCGGCTTCCTGGCCCGGTCTGTCTGGGTCACCCCCGCGCCCCCGGGCCAGCCCAAACATCCACTGAAGGAAGGAGAACGCAAAACCAAGGAGCAGACTCAGCCCCCACCCTGCGGCTCGCCCTGCCTGGGGCACGCGGTCGCCCTGTTTTCTTTGGGTGGTTCTGCTTTTCAGGAACCCAGACCTCTTTATGTCTGTGACGGGGCCGGGCGGGCGGGGGAACCGGCCTGGAGGAGCGCCCCCTCCCAGGGCCTTCCACTCTTGCCAGACCTGTCCGCCCCCTCACTGTCCCGAGGCACTTTGGTGGCACCTCAGTCGTGGCCGTGGTCCAAAGCCAGATCCTCTAGTTGGTGTGCGGGGTTCCTCAGGGAGTCCCCAGCCCTGCCCCCCAGGGTCCCCCAGTGTGCCCGGGCCTGCCCCCACCTGTGGCGAGTGGGGCACGCGAGGTCACAGCGCAGTTGTGCGGGGACAAGAGCCTGGGGTGATGGCCAGCAGTGAGCGCGGGAGTCCCCTCGCCCCGGCGCTGCGAAGCCGCCTTCGGCACCTCTCCAGTCCAGTAAGGCGCCTCATTGGCCCATAAATGTGGTGCGACCACCACACCTGACACTGGAGCCACCACGGGCAGGTAACGCGTATTCATTTGCATATGGCCCGGACCAGTCTCCAGCCACTGACTCCCAGACCCAGCTACCCCAAAGCCGGAGGGCGGTCTCTGCTTACTGCACTATCAGGGTGCACGCACACGCACCACGCACAACGCCACGCAACGCCACGCCCACACCACACACACACAACACACCACGCACACAGTACACACCACACACCACACACACAATACCACACACACACCACACACAACACCATGCAACGCCACACCCACACCACACACACACAACACACCACGCACACAATACACACCACACACACACACCACACCCACAACACACACGGGGTGGCCTTGTGGGGCTGAGCCCGTGGCCCGCGGCAGCTGATGCATCTCCAGGTAGAGGGTGTCAGGACTGAACTGAAGTGCAGGACAGCCAGCTGGAGCTGGAACACACACACACACACGCACATGCACACCACACACACAACACACACACACACACATACCACACAGACACACAACACCAACACACACGCACACCACACACACACACAACACACACACACACCACACACACGACACATGCGCCACACACCACACACATAACACACTATGCACACAATACACAGCACACACCACACACGCATACACACTCACCACACACCCAATACCACACACACACAATACATACCACGCACACACACCACACACACAGTACACACCACACACACCCAATACCACACACACACAATATACACCAAGCACACAACACACACACCACACACGCATACACACGCACCACACACCCAATGCCACACACACACAATACATACCACGCACACACCACACACACCACACACGCATACACATGCACCACACACAAAATACCACACACAAAATACACACCATGCACATGCACCACATACAACACAATGCAACACCACGCCCACACCACACACACCCAATACCACACACACACACAATATACACCATACACACCACACACACACACAACACACCACATACACAATACACACCACACACACACACCATGCATACAATATACACCACACACATGTGCACACACACCACACACACGCACACCACACACCACACACGCACCACACACACAATACACACCACACATACCACACACACACCACGCAACGCACTGCACAATGCCATGCCCACACCACACACACACAACACACCACGCACACCACACACACGCACCACACACACTATGCAACACCACGTACACAATACACACCACACAAACGCGCACGCACACACACACCACACACACCACACACACACCACACACACCCAATACCACACACACACAATACACACCACACACCACACACACAACACACTATGCACCCAATACACACCAGACACACCACACACACAACACACCACACAACACCACGCCCCCACCACACACCCACACAATACACCATGCACACGATACACACCACACACACGCATACACACACCATACACCCACAGAATACACACCACAGGCACACACACCGCACCCACACACACCCAATACCACACACCCACACAATACACACCACAGACACACGCACCACACACACACGCCACAGGCACGTACTCCACACACACACTACACACATGCACACATGTACACACATGTACACACACGCACCAGCAGGGATGATGGGAACTTGGCCTTGCACGGCTCCTGGCTGAGGAATTCAGTGATTAGTGTGTGCAGGTCCCTCTCTTGTGAGACACTCGGCACACCAGGCCCAAGTGGCCGCCGTGCCCATGCAATCTGTCCTGACGACTCTGACTGGACAGGCAGACAGGCCCTGGTCGCGTGCGCTTTCGAAACGCAGAGACCTGGCCCCTGTCACTGCTCTCTGTCCATCTTGGCCCGCCAAGCCACGCTCAGGAGAAGGGTCCAGAACTAAGGTGTCGCCCGCATGCCCAGCTCCCCAGACGCCGGGGCTGCGGCTCCTGCAGCGCCCGAGCCACGTGGTGTGGAACGTGCACTAGTACCTCCTGTCCACAAAATGTCACGCGTGTCGCCAAAGCGGCTCTTTGGGTTGTTTAAGGCGTCCTCGAGCCTCTGAGAGCTCATCTGCAAAATGGGGATAACAAGACTACTCGCCTTGGAGGGTTCGTGAAGATTAAATGAGTTAATATTTAGCACTTTGTCCTTGACGAGCTCACAGGAAGTCTTAGGTCAGCATAATCAGCATCACAGGAAATTTGGCCCACGATACACAGTATTAACAGCCCTCCTAATCCATACACGAGTGGGGAACGTTTTATAAGAGATGGAAAGATGTTTATAAAGCAGAATGAGAGTGTGCAAAAAGCACATTATCAAACCATATGTATGCCACAATTCCCATTTTGGCAGGAAAAAATAATACGTAGAATTAATTACATAGATGTTTATGTATAAATGTATTGAAGCACTCCATAAGAACATGAAGCAAGTGTTAACAGGCATGCTTTCTGAGATTAATCTCGATTTTAATTTCCTCTCTGCTTATTCGAATGTTCTGATTCATCTGAGCACTTATTACTCCTATACTTATTTTTAAGATAAGGAAAGACAATGAAATGATGAATTCCCAACCACCCCAGAGATAGGCACTCTTAGCATTTGAACGTGTGTCTTTTCAGCCTTCTAAAAAATATCCATTACTTCTATTTAAAAAATAAAATAACATTATTCAAACGATTCTGTAGCCTAGTCTTCCCTTCAAATTTATGTTTTGAAAATGTTCAAGCCCACAGAAACGTTGAAGAATAGAGTATTTCAGTGAACACTCAGAGATGCCTCGGTTATATTCACCAATTGTTAACATTTTAACATATTGTTTATTTACAGATAGATGATAGATTAGATAGATGATAGATGATAAATAGATAGATAGATACATAGATAGATAGATAGATAGATAGATAGATAGATAGATAGATAGATAGATGATAGAAAGATATAGATAGATGATAGATGATGGATGGATGGATGGATATAGATGATATAGAGAGATTATAGATGATAGATGATAGATAGACAATTAATCGATGATAAGTGATAGATATAGATAGATGATGATGATAGATGATATAGGCAGATAAGTGATAAATAGATAATTGATAGATGATAGATTGATAGACAATAGATGATAGATGATTGATGATAAATAGATGATAGATAGGTAGATGGTGATATAGATAGATAGGTAGATAGATAGACAGACAGACAGACAGATACTGTACCCACACACTATGCTGAGCCGTTTGAAAGTAAATTACCAGCATCATGATTTTTCACCCTTAAATAAATAAGCACAAGGGCTTTCTCTGTCGTAACTACAGGACCATTATCACTCCCAAGACAGTTCCCGTGCGTATGATATAATGTGCAGTCCATATTCAAATCTCCTCAATTGTCCCAATAATGTCTTTTATAGCTGATTTTCCTCTCATCCGAGATCCAATCAATAATCACACAGAGCCCTTAATTGTCATGATAACCTACTTCTTTAAACTTAAATGAGCATGAACAACTTTTCATGTTAAAAAAAAATAGCTAACGTGATTTAAACACTCACCAGCAGCAATGAGGCTGCTGGGTTCTCACCAAGACGGTGCTAACATTTTATTTTATTCCAATTTGAAAGGCAAAACTAGGATCTCTTAGCTGATCCACATTTTAACGCTATTGGAGTAGACATTTTTCACGCGTAACGACATTTCCGTTTTGCTGTGGCCCTCGCCTCATCTCTGCTCACTTCTCTTTTGAATGCCATATTTACCCTTTTCTTAACGCTGGGTGGACTCGGAGGTTTTCCCTTTACATATCACGTTATAAAACTTCCCTCATTGTTCCATTTCCCTTTTACTTTTATGATTTTTTAATGTACAGAATTTTAACACTATGTCATCGAATCAGTTTCACCTTTATGATTCTTGCCCTTGGTGCTATGCTCAGAAAGTCTCCCCTCACCTGAAATTACACAAACCTTGATTTCTCTCCTAGTACACTTTTATCGTTTTATGGTACTTTGTCACATTTAAACTTTTCATTCATCTTCCATTTGTGAAAATTTTATTTTTTCCAGATGGTTAACTTATCGTACCAATTCCATTTTTAAAACAATAAGATGAAAATCTTTTTTAATGCGCGACATGTATATTATGAAATATCCATATAATAGACTAATACTAGCAATTAAAAAGAACAAGTTAGGCTGTATGTGCTGACATGGGAAAATGTCCATGAGATACTGTCAAATAAAAGTTTCAAGTGGCAGAGTAGTGTAGAGATACATGCATGTGACTCCAGAGCAAAGGTCCTATGCACACACACACACACACACACACACACACACACACACAATATTGTCTGGTGTCCTTCTTGGTCTCCTTGGCTGGCTGCTCCTCCTCCTCTTTTGACTTGCAAATGTTGGACGGCCCAGTCTCTTCCCACGGGACCTTCCTAAATGATCTCATCTAGGCTCACAGCTTTCAACATTTGCCCTTGACTTCCAAATTTATATCTCTAGGCTTGCCTCTCCCTGTGTCTGTCCTCTGAGTTCTAGATTCTTATGGCCACTGCTGATTAGAATATTATAGAGTTAGGAACGCTTTGGGCTGCAGATAATAGAATAATCAAATGACAGAGGCGTAAGCATTAAAGACATTTAATTGTATCAAAGAACAAAGTATTTAGAGGCAGACAATCCAGGCCTGGTGCTGTGGCTCAGCAGCGTTATTAAAACAAACAAACAAACAAACAAACAAACAAACAAATAGATAGATAGTTAAATAGATAAATAGATGATAGATAGATAGATAGATAAATGAAATAAAATAAAAACTTTCATGCTGCTGCACTAATTGTTAGTAAGCCACCTCACAGTCAAAAGATGGCTGCCACAGCTCCAGACATTGCATTCATGTCCCCGGAAACCTGCCTGAGGCCATGTAACTTGTATGAGAAAGCAAAGCTAGCGTTTGACTCGAGGCCTGGGAAGCCTTGAAATGTGATGGCCACACCCCGAAGTGAGTGTCTCAGCTCTGCCTCGGGAGTGCACATGTGTGCACGCATGATACATTTCAACCTGACGCAGCATTAGGTGAAAAACCAAAGGGTAGCTTTTCTGTTTAAGTCGGAAAGAAACCGAAGAGGCACCTTACCCACGCCGCTGTTCATTATTGTGCTGGAAGGTCTAGCAGTGCAATAAGACAGGAAGGAAAAGGGAATAACTCTTAAAAAAGGAGAGGCAAAATGCACATAAAAAATCAATTGCGTTCTGATAATGTCACCATTAAAAAAAAAAACTAGAAATTGTCAGGTAAAAAAAAAAAGACTTTTTAAAAGTAACCCACTTATAATAGCAACCAATATCTTTAAATACCCAGAAATAAACCTGTGTCAGGTACACATGTGGCCTATGTAGAAAGGATTATAAATCTTTATGGAAAGGTGGCAAGGTCTGAATGACAGGAGAGACAAGCCATGATCCTGCGTGACAAGACTTAGTATCGTAAAGGTGTCGTTAGCCCTACCCCAAATACCCTATAATACCCCAAATTCAATCATTTGCCATCAAAATTCCAAAAGGATTTTTCAAAATAACTGGAAGAGATGATTCTGAAATTCCTTCGGAAGAGAAAATGCAACCTGTTAGCTAAGGAAAAATTGAAGATGAAGAACTGTGAAGAGACACCATACCAGGTACCAAACTAACTACAGAAATTAAGGAGAGATGGTGTGTTATGGGGGAAGCATCAAATAGACCAGAGGCATAGCTGGGTTCTAGAAAATGGACCATATATATGTAGGAATTTCCAATATGATTAAAGTGGCATTTCACATCAATGGAAAAAATAAACTAAGAAACAGAGGGGCAACTGGCTGTCCACGTGGGGGCAAGTATTGCTCAGACTCTTACCTGGCCCTATGCAAAATAAATAAGTGAATTCCAAGTAGATTAGAGCAAAATGTAAAAACAAACTACAAAAGGACTAGAAAAATATGGAATATTTTGATTATCCTGGGCTGGCAAAGGCTCTCCTCCTCAAGATATAAAAAACAAAAGCTTAGAAAAATGGACAGATTTGAATGCATAAAACTGTAACACTATTTACAATAAAATGAATTGTTTTTCTTTTCTTAGAGGTCCCCCTCCCCAGCAATTTAATCACCGACAGGAAATACAGAAGACAGAGGAAGGAAAAGTACTTTGACAAATGTAGTCAAGAGGGCATTCCATGAGAATACTCACCTGCAGCCTTAAAAAACTCAACATCGTAAAAAGAGGGTGTGTTATTCTAGAATAAGAGAGACTAAGTAAGATTCAGAAAAACCAAATGCAGTTTATGAACCTTGATTGGATGCTGGTCTTTTAAAAAGCTACCAGATATGAGGCAGTTGAGGAAACTCGGATCCAGGGTGGATCCTGGACGCTGCTGACTCGTCTCCGGCGAGTGATGGTTATAGGGCAATGTAGGCAAACGTCTTTATTCTCAGAAGCTACTGGAAGGATTCAGCGTGGTTCAACGAGTTATAAGAAAACATTAACAACTGCGGAATGGGGGCAAAGGGTATAAAAATGTTCACTTGCTATTCTAATTTTTCCATATGTTCGAACATTTTCAGAACGAGAATCTGGGGATGTATTTAATGAGACAAGATGTGGCAAGAGAATGGCATTTCGGTGAGCTACGGAGTGACCGGTAACACCCGCCATCCCTTTTCGAGAACTAGAAAATCACCAGGGCCCCCTGGGTGTCTCTTCCACCGGCGGCAAACACTATCTCAAATTTGGTGCTAATTATTTCCTCGCTTTAAAGGGGGGAGTAAAAAACAAAAAACAAACAAACAAACAAAAAAAAACAGCCACATGCCAGTTAGTGTTGCTTGATTCTGAGCAAAGCTGGAATCATATTCTTTTCCACTCAATATTTTCTACGCGAACACGCTGCGACTCATTCATTCATTCTCCTCTCTCTCGATTCGAGTTTCCGGTTTTTGCCAGCCAGGCTGCCAAGAATGTTCTCATGCCCTTCAACATGTGTGTTCAAGGGGTTCTCTGGGGCCATGTCCTCCCAACCTCCCCCTCACACCCTCTCCAACAGAATTTGAAAAACTCTCTCTTGCATCTTTTGAAGTTGAAATCTCAATTTTTAGCATAACTTCCAGGGGCGGAAAGGGTATCATTTTGGCACCTTGTAAATATTAATATTTTAAAAGGAAATAATAACAGTATCTTTTAATTTTGAAGATCAAGTAGTTTTATTTCATTGTCTCCCAAATGCGCTATACTCAACGTCATTCTATTTTATAAGGAATATAGAAAAGTAAGACATTTTTGAATGATATAAAGCAGGACTAGGCCTAATCTGATGGTTAATGGCTAATAAATACATTGTTATGTGCTTCACTTCGCAGATAGCTCTTATAGCTCTTTAAGCTACAGCATTTAAAAATGGTTCCATTGGAATACAGGCCCCACTGAAATTTAGTGCCCACAGCATCCTATTGGAAACTACGTGAACAGACTCTTCAAAACTCAGAAACCTTACACCGCCCCCACTTTTTCCCCTTGAAATTGTACTTTTATTCCATTCTCCCCACAAAATTTTATCCCGATACTTATATTCTTAAAGGTCACTTATTGATCGCCCCGTTATACTTCTCTGCAATGCAAATATGTATGTAACCTGGATTTTCAATTTATTTTAACTTGCGGTGACCTTATTTCTCTAATTGTTAAACATTATTTTTAACGATGTACCAGCCGATAACCGGATTGGTTCCCCTTCTAAGTCATTGAAAACAATGAATCGGAAACTACCTGACTTGCGGAAGATTTATTAGGTGATCATTAGTCGTTCGCTTTTTCAACCTTGATGTCAGGACTGTCTTTGTCCCTTTGTCTGAGGGTCCGGAATCGTTATTTTACGACCGGGGGTGGGGGAGCGGTGGGGGATGCACCAGAGAAAGGGTCTGCTGGTGGTGAGGGGAAAGGGTGACTTGTGAAAGGGGGAAATGCAGACAGGAAGGCGGTTGGAAGTTTGTCTGAAGAGTCCCTTAAAGCCACCGGTTCTCTCGTCGCTCCTTGGAAAGTCTCTTAAGCACGCCCACGTGAGACGGCTGTTCCAGAACACGCGCATAGAAGCAGAATCGCCTCGTGGCAGGGCGAACGCACAGGCATTCGACCTCACAGCGTCCCAGACGCATTGGTTCCCACCGAGGTCGGACGAATTTACATCCCGCCCCCATAATGTGTATGACAGTTTCAGCTACCCCACATCTCTGCCACCATCCGATATAGTCAGACTTTAAAATCTTTCCCAATCTGCTGCATGTAAAATGACGGCCTTAATTAAGGTGCTCTGATGGTAAATGAGAGTGAGCATATACTCCTAAATTTACTTGTCAAGCGTGTTTCTCATCTATGAAGTGCCTGCTCAGATATTTTCCCGATTTTTCGCTGATTAATTTCCGTTTCTTTTTCACCAGTAGCTGTTCTTTTATTATTCTTTATACCAATTCCATTCAAAGACTGTCTTCTACTTTGTGGCTTTTTTTAGTGCTCTCATTTGTTGAACAGTGCGTTTTGCAACCTGTTGAAATCTTTCCCCTTGAAAAAATATTCTTCTACATGCTTCTAAAAATTAAAAAAATTTTGTCTTATACATCAACATCTTTAATCTATTTGTAATTAGTGTGTGTGTGTGTGTGTGTGTGTGTGTGTGTGTGAAGGAAGCATCCAGTTTCATTTTTTTCTGGAGAGATAATCAATTGCTAAGCACTATTTATTAAAACCTCTGTGACAAATCAAGTTTACATATGCGCATGGGGTGTATGTCCTGGGCTTTCAATTCTGTCTTTCAATTCTGTCTTACTGGGCTTTCAATTCTGTCTTACTGTTCAATTTGCCTACCCCCATGTCAATATTACACTGCCTTAATTACCAAACCTTATAAGGCTTGGTATCTCATAGGATACACCCCCTCACCTTATCTCCTTCTTCACATGGTTATTCTTAACCCATGTTCTTCAAAGATCCTCAGAGAGCCTTCATGGAATCTTGTAAACCAGTCTGTGGATAAGTGATACATTTATAACGCTGAATCTCCTATCCGTAACTATGTGTCTCTCTCCATTCATTTTGATGTTTTTTAATGTCTCTCAAGACAATCGTATAATTTTTCAGAAGGACCGTATATTTTTACTGTTCTTGAATGTGTCTTTCATAAACATGCTTTCATTTCCCCTCTCTTCATCCCGATATCTTTAATTTATTTTTCTTATCATACTGCTTTGGTTAGGAGCTCTAGTTACAATGCTGAATAAAAGTAGTAGGATCCTGTTCATTTTTGTTAGGAAAGCGTCTTTCTTATTGCTCAACAAATTTAAAATAGGCCGAGAAAAGGATTTCACCCTACCTCCTGCACATGGACCCCGTCTCTTATTCACAGCTGCCTCCCCAGCCCCTCAGAGATTGTCTGGTTCACGGTGACCACTCGTCTATTAATTAACGAATGGGTGTTTTATGTGCTTCCACCAGCTGTGGTGAGTGTCCACCTCACTGTACCATATCGATGTCTTTTTTAAAAATTTTTACAAATTTTCAAATATGTTATAAATTCTTGTATTATTTTTATATTATAAACTTTGCCAACTTGAAGAGTTATATTGGTGATACATTTTGGCTTTCATTTGTATCTCTTTGAATAACTTTATATGTTTTTTAGCAATTAAAAAAGAAAGTATGCACTCATCTGCTCTAACCCCTCCGATGGCTTCCTGTGACCCTTGAAATCAAATCCAAAATTCTTCCCAGAGCCTCCAAGAACTTCCATGGTCAAGCGCCTGGCTACTCCTTGGCCCTGCTGTCCCCTCTCTCTCCTCCCTGTCTGTCGGTTTCTGTCACGTTGGTCTCATTGAGGGTCCCTCGACCTGGAACTCTCTTCCCCAAGACCTGTGTATTTCGTGCTCCTTTCCTTCTTTCAAGGAGCCACCCAACTGTCACCTAATCAGCAAGGTTGTCCCTGACCTCCCCCTCTCAATAGCACCTCCCACTCCTCACACCCTTGCTCTGCCTGGTTCTCCTTCCTGTCACTCATGTGTCCTCACAACACCTGCGGTTACAGCACATTCATTTACTGATTGTGTGTGTGTGTGTGTGTGCGCGCGTGTGGGTCGGTCTCACCCCATAGAAGGCCAGCTCCATCCCAAGACCAGAAAAGCGTCTGGCTGGGAATGAGCGCCCCATACATATGTGTGAAATCAGTGAGTTTGCACCGCACCATCCGTGAATCGTCTACACAGGCCGCGTCCCAAATTTCCTTTTCCTTTTATTCTCGTTCTTTATTTAGAAACGCGTTAATCCGCCTTGTCGTGTTTCTGACAAGTATTTTTCCCAATTGTTCTCTGTCTTTTTAATTGTTTTGTGATCTTTTTAATGAACAGGAGCTTCGGTTTTTTATGTGGGCAGCTCCGCTATTCTTTCCTTGTGTGCTCCCCACTCAGCAGATAATTATTTGACTAATCCTCTTTCCTAGTTTTGAAGGTTTCCTTTCATACGCTGAACTCTGTAATCCATGCGTAATTGATCCGTGGTAAAGTAGGAGGTGAAGATCTGTCTTTTCCCCAATTAGCCAATTTTTCCCCCTGCATTCCATATATGCCACAATTCTTCCTTTTCCACAAATTTGTGAAGCTTTCTTTATCAGAGATGAAATTTTCATATTTTCTGGAGTCTCTTTCTGAGTACTGTTATCGGTCAATTACATGCCATAATCTTGTGGGCACTGGCCGTGCAGCCAGCCTCTCTGGGCCTAAATCTTGGATCTGCCGATTGCTAGTTGTGTGACCTTGGAACCGTACGTAACCTCCCCGCAACTTGGTTTTCCCATGTGCAAAACGTGGATGACAGTTACACAAAATTGCCTCTCCGTAGGTCCAAAAATGCTAGCAAATACCAGCCATTTTGTATGGTTAAACTAACCCCCAGCTTATAGGGTTGCAAAGAGGATTCGACTAATTAACAAGTGTCAAGTGCTCAGAAGAGGACGCGTCATCCTCTAATCGACAGTGACATGAGACTTTGCTCTTCTTAAAGCAAAGGCCTCTCCTCATGATGCTTCTGTTTAAAATCCCCCAGCTACATTCACCTGTTTCTTCTTCCAGATGCACGTGAGACTCATCCGGTCAAGTTTCAGACACTTCTGGGACATGGATTGGGCTTGTGTGGAAGCAATCAGTTCCTTAGGGAAACACCGACCTCTTCCTGGTCCTTGTCCACTCACCGGCCGCACAGTGGTCTCCCGCCGATGCGTCTTGCTGCGGTCTCTCCACAGAGATACAGGGGCGAGGGCGAGGGAGCGCGGAGCCGGCCGCTGCGCCTGGGTCCGCCCCCAGTCTGGTCTGGAGGGTCTGACCTGGGGCTGCAGGGGGACGGGGGCTCATCTCACTAAATCATTGTGTCAAGACCAAGGCAGTCCTGCCAAAAAGAAATAATATCAACGAGAAAATTTCCTGAAAGCACATTGAATTCCTCCGGCTGCAGCCATAGAGGCGCTGGCACGTCTGCTGGCTACAGGCTTCGGGTGCTAAACTACTCATAAGTCATGGACTTGGCGAAATGTCTCAGAATCTGACTGCAAACCCCTCCATTTCCTTGATGGTCAAGTGGCTGGGGCTGCGTAGAGTGGAAGGACTATTATTATTATTATTCCTCATTCTTTGTTATTGTCATTCATTCATTCATTCATTCGGAGATGGCATTCCAAAGGCTCAGTGACCAGGTGAAGACCGAGTCCAGCGCATCACCTTCAGGAGCTCCGGCTGCCGGAGAAGACCACCACGATGCCCCCCAGACATGCAGGAGGGCGTTCTGGGCGGGCTATGAACCAGGTGAGTGCTGTGCAACCTTCGCAGAGAGAGCGGAGCCTTGGGAGGAGGAGAACCCCAGGAGCCCGGATTGCCCCGTATCCGTCATCAGCTCTGTGCCCAGGCGCACGCAGCGCTGTGATCCCAAAGCAGCTGCCCAGTGACAGCTGGCTGGGACCACTGAGCTCCAATGGGGGAGATGGCTCCTCTAGCTTCCGAAGCAGGATGAGGCTTACCTGGGAGCAGAAACTCTGGATGGAGCCAAAGGGGCATCTGAGCAGATGACCCGGGTGACCTCTGGGGGCAACCAGCGCTTGGCATCTGGCCTGAGATGCAAGAGCTGCTTTGTTTGGAACCCAGAGCTGCTCCCCGCCCAGTGGTTGCCTGGGGCGCTGGGAGAGCCGTTGCCTTGGCAACAAAGCTCATCCAGTGGCCTCCACCCAGGCCCCTCCCGCCTTGTGTACCTTCTTGCCCACACTGGCTGGGGACCGGGGCCTTGCCACGGCCTCAGGGTATAGTGCTCTCCCACACTGGAACTAGCTGCCTTCCCCCTTGGCTCAGTGCCCAAGGGTGTGTCCTGCACCCAAGCACCTACTGGGTCCCCCGTGCCTAGCCCACTGCCAGCGGAAGTGTTCACAATTGGGGACAGTTCTGCCCTCCTCAAGGACATTTTGGCTGACACACGACTGGGTCATAGCTCTGGCTTTCATATGATGGTCCCACACCACACAGAATTGTCCTGCCGCCAGTGCCAACCAGCCCCAGGGGAGCATGTAGGTGGCATGGGGTGAGGTGAGGACAGTCTCCAGAGGTGACCTCCGCAACCCAGGGCACCAGCACTGTCCCTCACCTCATCCCGGCAGCCTCCACTTTGCTGCAAAACTGCCTTCTGGAGGGACAGAGTAACGAGAGAGGAGAACGCAGACTCTCGCTTTTACAAATGTGACTTTGCAAAATGAAGCAGAAAGATGGATCTGTCTTCACTAGTACCATTAAGGAAAGTCCTTTATAAATCCCAAATTCACAATTTCTCATTTAAAGATGGGCGATTATCATTCTTTCCTGGCAATTTACAGCTTTCAAAATGCTGAACTACGAACATTATCGGGGGGAAAATTCCAGCCGTGGTCACGGAAAATGAAATCTACTTCGAAACTATTGACAAACATTTTTCGAGTGATCAGTACTCTAAGACCAAAAGTAACAATCACACACGTGTGTGTTAAGCGGCTGCTTCAGTGACACACACGGCCTTAGTGGGTTCGTGTGTTCCTGGGATTGGGCGGCACGCTGACCCCGTTAATGGAACACCAAGCTGTTTGTCTGGATTTCACCCAAGTCGGAGATTGGCTAAGGACAGTGCCCACACGGCGTTGAAATCCTCATCTGGGTTTTCCCAGTGCTCGGGGTCCTGCCAGCTTTCTCACTAACCCCTCCAGGAGGTCCGTCTGGAGGGAGGCGGGCATGCGGGCATGCGGGCATCCGTGCAAGGGAGGAGTCATACACATGTTAGGAGTGATGAAGGCCTTTCTGAAACGAGACTTTATGTCATCACTCATGACTCACTCTGAGACCTCCCTGGCCCGCATGTGCTGAAAATCAAAAACAAGACAGAGCACGTCCTGCCTCCAACCCCAGGCCAACCCTAGGGACCCCCGACTCTGGGTCTGTGGATAGCTCAGGGGTCCCAAACTCCTGGGCTGTGGACTGGTACCGGTCCGTGGCCTGTCAGGAACCGGGCCACACGGCAGGAGGTGAGCGGTGAGCGAGCGGAGCTTCATCTGTATCTGCAGCCGCTCCCCAGCGCCGGCATCACCGCCTCAGCTCCGCCTCAGATCCTCAGGCGTCAGATTCTCATAGGAGCCGTAGTCCCTGGTGCCAGAAAGGTTGGGGACCGCTGAGATGGCACATGTAGATAATTGAGACCATTTAGTGTTATGGGAGAAAACGCGTGATGGTCTTCGCGGGTCAAGGCGAGGAGCCATCCTGCGGAGGCGTCTCAGCACAGTGGACCCAGCCCACGCGACTGTCTCCTGTCTTAAGGGCAGGCCACACTAGAGCAGGACCGGAAACCTGTTTGCCGAGTGAGTAGACGGGCTGTCAATGACGAGCGTGACACACACAGACCCCGACCCGAGGGGCTGCGGAGAAGCAGGTGAGGTCCCTGTTCTGGTCTCGCCCTCACAGGGGAACCTCGGGTTCGGACAAGGATGGAAAACGTGGCCAATTGTCCGGCTTGGCAATGTGACCTTTGCCCGCATCCACTTGCATCGGCCCCACTGATGCTGCCGGGGAAACTGAGTTTGGAGAGTTAGTCATCCAAGGGTGGGAGCCCAGGTGGTCTGAGTCCACAGCTGTGCACCACGGCCCTAAGCCAGCGGCCACCAGGGCCTGATGTTCCCATGCACTTCCTCTGTGTTACATCTCTAACCTCCCCAGAAACCAAGACATCCTGAACACTGGACCCCTGTGTCGGGGCATCGGGTGGAGAAACGAAGGTTCTGATGGGTGAACTGGTTGGTCAAGGTTGGCTAAGGGGGTCCCTACTAGAGTCTGACTCCCTCTCCAGCGCTTTCGCTCCCACGATCTACCCAATTTCAAATAAATACATGGATGGTAAGAAGAGAAGAAAAAGGTAACCGCGAAACAGGACCAAGCACCCCGGACCCCTATGCCACCACCGCATGTCCACCAGGAGTGTCCAAAGCCCCTCTCAGCATCCCTTTCCCACCTTCAGCCTCCAGAGGCTCGTGGAGAGAGAGCGCAGGCTTTGGAGCGATCCGGGCCAGGCCCCACTGTAAGTGCCAGCCTGCTGGAGGCCCCTGCCCTGCAGCCTGGCTGCTACTTCTGCAGAAAGGGAACCTCACGCCTGCCTCCCCGGCCCTGAGGTATGAGTGGGCCGGTAAAGCCCCTTTGCTGCTTCTATTTGCACCCCAGGCCCCCCGCTACCTGGCTCGCATGGTAGGACAGATGCCCTGGACGCTACGACGCAGAACTACCCAGTACGGCGTCTGCACCCACCCCCGCCTTCAGGGTGGCCGGTCCGAGCAGAGCGGGCCAGTCCCTCTCCAGTTTCCATCCGCGGAGCCGAGCGCAGGCCTCGGCTTTTGTCATTCAGAGCCCGGGCAACCTTCCCTCCCTGGGGTCAGGCGGCCACTTCCAAACCCCCAAGGCGCTCGGCTCCCTGCAGAGTCCCAGCCCAGCCAGGTGCGTCCGCGGAAGTGGGGCTGGGGGCGGGGGAGGGGGCGCTGGTGGGAGGTGAGGGATCTGAGTCAACCTCAGCCAGGGCGCGGAGGGGG
>NW_006434828.1:1502543-1511101 GCF_000325575.1 Pteropus alecto
GGATCAGGTCTGTGTAATCCCATTTCAGCCTTTGTCATTCGGCCGGCCGCAGGGCCCAGGCTGGGGGGCCGGGTCTTTTAAGATGACGCGCGGCCACACCAGAGACTGACCCGCATGACAAAGGCCGCAGGGGACTCAGTGGCGGGAAATAAAGAGATGAGGGCTTGGGGGAGGAGGGGGGTTAGCCTGATGTCCTCATCCAAGGCCGAGTGCTGCCTCAGGCTTTAACCCGGACCTTAGGCCGCTGTCCCGCCTTGGGCGCGCCTTGGGGTGGGGGTGGGGGGCTCAATTTCAATCTCAGAGCCGGGAGCGTTACCCCAGCAAGACCGCGCGGGCCCCGGAGTCGCGCGCGGGATAAGCGGCGGCGCCCCGCGACGGCCTCCCCGCGTCCGCGGAGCCGTGGGCCCTGTGCGACCCGACCGCCTTCCTCTCTCCCTCGAGGCCCACGCGGCACGCGACGGCTCCGGCAGGATCAGGTCCGCTCCGGGTCTGGCAGCCTCTCCCTGAGCCGCCTGCGTCTCAGCTTCCTTTCCCCAGCCGGGTGTCGCGCAGGCGTCGTTGGGGGCCTGTTCCCGCCCGGCTCTGGACGGGCGGAAGCGGGTGGTCCAGAGCCCAGACGGGTGCTGGTGGCGGACTGCGGAGGCCGAGGAGGAGCAGACCAGACCCGGGGGAGCGCAGAGGCCAGGGTGGGGGCGGGGGCGGAGACCCGGACTGCAAAGACCGGAAGTGGGGGGCTGCGCGCGGCGGAGGGTGCGCGTGGGGTGGGGAGAGCTCAGAGGCCACGCGCGAGGGACGGGGACTAAGGAGTGCGAGCGCCAGAGACCAGATCGCGGGCCCCCGCGCGGCGGGAAAGGGGGCGGGGCTCAGAGGCGCAGGGGCTTCCCGCGGGGGACCGCGCAGTCCGCGGGTGGGGACCCCAGAGGCGCCCACTCGCGCGCACAGAGGGCGCGCCACTTAGCCGGGCGTTCGAGGACGGCGAGTTCGGCTCCTCCAGTGGGTCGGACTCTTGGCTATGCGGGGCCCAGGAAAGCAGAGAAACTGGGCCAAGCAGGGTTAGACTTGAAGGAATGGCACGCATACCAACCGTGTCACGCGCTCACACTCCCACGCACACGCACACGCACACACACCCCTGCTCGTCACAGGGCCCACTCCGTGGGAAGGGGGCGCTCGCAGAGACCTCGGTCCGAGCTAGAAATCCGAGCAGGTTCCGGGGCAGCCGCAGCGCTCGCAGACCCGAAGAACCGGCGCCGAGGGGTCCTAGTCCCCAGACTGGGACGTAACCCGCAGGTAGCAGCCCCGGAACCGGTGGCACACCTCGTCCTGGCGGCATCAGGCCTCGTAGGGCTTCCCTAGGTGCGGGCGGGTCCCTCGTGTGGCGCGCTCCCCGCCTCCAGCACGACTAGGCGGGGCCGCAGTGCCGGCGACACTCTGGGCCCCGTGTCCCCGGCGGGCGGCCATCCGAGGGGAATGCGCTCCCTGACCCTTCCCCTAAGCCACGGAAGGCGGAAGTCAGCCTAGGTCTCTCACTTCTGAACTGTTCAAATAGGCAATCAGTTTTTATGATGTAATTTATAATATATGCAGGTTGTCTTCGTACATATGGCGTTGCTTTGGCGTGTCGAGGTTTCAGGTGCTTTATTACTCAGACGCTGTGATTTGCATTCATGTTCGGTTACGAAGATCATATTTCTCCTGTTTGCACCATAAGGGCCCGAAATGAAGATAAATGCCGCCTCCCTTCGCTCGGGCCGCTCCGGGTAGACCCCTGGCCGCGACTCCTCTTAGACCCCAGAGTGGGGCGACCCCAGATCCCCGGCGCCGAGCGTGGGGGAAGGAGACTGCGCGGCACCGTGGCGGTCCGGAGGGTCCCAGCAGGCCACTGTGCACGCTTCAGCAGAGGCCTGGGGTCTCCCGGGACAGAAAGAGGGGCGCATGCATAGACGCCTCCTTCCCAGGGAGGCCGTGACTGAGTGCGGGCTGGCCATTTTGTCGCGTCGACCCCCAAGTCTTCCCGCAGACCATAGGGGAGGACGCCCAGGCCGAGTTTGCAGCCAGGGCCGCCGACTGTGCGCGCGCACCAGCCTCTCGGAATGGCTGCAGGAAGCTGAGAAGGCCTGGAGGCGAGAACCAGGTGGTGACCAGATCCCACCTGCATCCCTCCAGGTTTCCCGTGCACCCAGAAGCCCCTGCCAAGGGGTACAGCGCAGCTCCACTTGGGACAGGCGGAGGGCTGGAGGCAGCAGCCTCGGAGGCCTTCTGCTAGGCTTGCCCTACACAGAGAAATGATTAAGCCAATTAAGCTCGAACACACGGAACAAACAGACGCAAGGCCTAGCGGACGCTGACCTGGGGAGGAAGGGCGTCGTGGGATGCAGGTGCTCGCGTCAGCTTCGCGAGAGTCCGAATGCCTGGGTCGCAGACAACCAGATTCTAATCCGGATGGTCCTACGAGGCAAACCCGGTCTCGAGAGGGCTGCATGGAGGGCATGGAGGGCCGTCACCCACTCTGTTTAGCTGAAAATGCCCTGAGAAAGAGCCCCTCCCCCGCCCCCGCGGGGGCGGAAGACTGGGAGGTGAAAGCTGGACGCAGAAGGAAGTCTCGAAAATTCCAGCAGGGCCTGGGGTTGAGGAACGTCCCAGCCCTAGTGGCCTAGGCCTCTCTAAGGGGTACTGCCAGCCTCCTCTGGGAGCTGGGGGAGGAGGTCGCTGGAGGCCCAAGACCAGCCTAAATGAGGGCGCTGACCGGTGAACAGGGAGATGTGGCTGTTGGTTTCCAAAGTCCCCTCTTGTTCTCCAAAGCGGGGAGGGGCGCGCGGCTCCCCGGGGAGCTAGGGCAGGGGGTCACCTTGTCAGGTGGCTGTTTCTTCTACGGATGTTTCCTCGGACCCATGCCCGGGGTTGGTAAACACGGGTGGGAGCAACCCAGAGGGCTCTAGTGCAGGGATGGGGGGCGTGGGGGGGGGCGCAGGTCCCCCACGCTCCCAAGCGTAATTATTTGATCTGCAGATGTAAGTGGAATTTATTGTAACAACAAATATAGTGATGTCAAAACCCAACCTTGGATTAAAGCCGGCAGCCAAAGGGGAAGTGTATTAATTTCCAACAGCATCTCAGGCCAGAGCCTATTAGAACAAGCTATTCTTCAGGCCCCCCCATCAGAATTAATCATTGGGAGTTAATTTGAAGCTCAGACAAGTTGCTGTTAATTTAGTGCAGGGAGGACGGGATGGAATAAAAAGCTGAGGTGCTGGCCGAGCCTCGTGGGTCTCATTAATCAGCCAGCTGAGACGGCCTGGCTTGATTACAATTTGCAAAAAAATTCATTAGGGCCCGGGCGATTGACAATTTTTCTCTCTGCCTGTGATGTGACTCATTAGGCAGCCAAATGAAAGCCATGATGACGGCCATGATGACAGCGGCCATCAAGCGCCGCTTGTTTATCTTCCTCCCCTCGGCCTGTCTCTCGGGCCTCGGCCTTCGCGTGGGGCTCTCGGGGGCGCCCCGGCGGTCAGGGGTTTGGGAGGAGGGGAACAGCGCCCCGAGAGGGCAGGGGGCCAGTGGAGGCCCTGACCTTCTCCTCCTCACGCTTCCAAAAGGCAAGGATAGCAGCTGGGGAGAGCCGGGGAGCTTGGGCCCTGGGGTGGGGTTCCCTGAACGCAGTCCCCCAACCTGGGAGCTTCGGGTTCCCGCGGGGTTTGTGCAGCCAAGGCCCCGGGCTCCCCCCACTGCCACTAGCTTGGGAGGAGGGTAGTGGTTTACACCTGTTACGGTGGAAGGGTGTACGGGAGCACTCCGGGACCTGCAGGAGAGCCCTGCTCTCAATACTGAGGTTCCTTCCCCGGGCCCGGAGTGCTGGGTCGCGGCGCCCCCACCCCGCACTCCGCCCCCCGTACCCCCGCCCCGCGCCAGTGAGGCCGCAGCTTCCTATGTCCTCCAGCCGGGACTCTGTGCCACCAGCCGCAGTTCTACCGGGGACGCGTACCAGGTCCCGGGACTGGCCAAAGTGTGTGGGGTGGGGGTGGGCGGGTGCGGAATTTTCTCCGGCCTCGACTGCCAGGGCCATGGCGTTGGCCGGTGAAGACCTGCCTGGAGCGGATGATGCTCGCTCGCTCCCCTGCGGTGCTGGGCGGCTGACCACGGGCGGGATCCGGAGGAACAGCCGCGCCTTGTGGATCTCGAACCAGGGCAGGGGATCGCTCAGACGCGCCCCCTCCCACCCGCAGGGCCCTAGGGGCTGGGTGGGGGACAGCGAGGAGCCCACGCAGCCCTCCGTATCCCGCAGAGTCAGCTGAGGCCATCGGAGGGCCTGCCAGTCCATTTTATTGTGCTCGAAAACCGAGCCTGGACATTTACCGCCACGGGAAATCTTGGGAACGCGGTGGGAAACGGTGATTCGGCTGCGCCTGGCCTTCACCTTGCACCCGGGTCCCCGTGAGCCTCTGCCGCTGGGAGGTGACGGGTTGTCAACCGTATGAATTAAGCCAGTACTAATATTGACCCAAGGCAATGCATTTCCAGTCCTTGGGCCAAGAATCGCCGTGGGCGCGAAGAGGGACGGCTTCGCTACCCATTCCCCGCCTTCAATGCGGGAGGCCGAGGTTGGCGAAGCCATCGGCTTCTCCTATGTCTTCCGACTTCTGCTTTGGTGGCCTCAAAGCCTCTGGCACCGTGCTCACTCTCTCCTCGCCCGCTCCATGCCCCTGGGTCATCCCTGGCCTGTCCACGGATCTCCGGCGGGCCTGGATGCTCGTGTCCGGTCGGGCGCTTCGCGGTCGGGAAAGGAGTCGGCAGAATGGGCCGGGCTAGGCGCCGCGGCCCGGGGGATGTGGGCGCACCCCTCCCGCGCCCCGTCAGCCGCCCGCTCTCTGGCACCCCTGCAGATCTGCCCCGGTCGGCCTTCGCTCCTCTCCCCGTCCCTTTTTGTGCTGAAGCCCGTCCCCGCGCCCTTGGGGTGGGGCGGTGGTCGGGTCCCGCCCCCTCCGACCCCGCCCGGAGAGGGAGGTGCCGGGCCCGCGGCGCTCACAGCCCGCCTCCGCCTCCGCCTCCGCCTCCGCGGCCAGCGCCGGCGGGAAGCCCAGCTCCGCTGGCCGAGTCGGAAGCTAACGCCCGGAGCCTGATTTCCCTGCCGGGCGAGCGAGCCCCGCTTTCTCTCGGGTCGGGAATGTCTGTAAGGAAATGCGTCTCCGCCCTGGCTGCCGTCGGTTTAGAAGCTCAGGAGTTTGCGCAAAGCCACCGATGCCCGCACTCACTTCCCCTCCTCTGGGCGCCCGCTTCCTTCTCTGGCCGAAGTTTGCCAGCCTCTTAGGTATCGATCAGGCTGTGCAAAGGGGAGAATATTAGATTTCTAAGATGAAAAATAGGTTTTCTTAAATTTATAGCCCAAATGGAGCTCTTGCTTTCCAATGTAAACCCTGGTAAGGCGCCGTGTGGCTCATGTCCAGCCAGCCTGAGAAGACATGGCCAGAGGACGTTTATCCCGTACTGGTCCCAGACCAGCTGCCCAGCCACCAGCCGGCGGTGCCCTGGAAACAGCTGAATCTGGACACACTCATGAGACCCAGGCGTCCGGCTTTTTTTTTTTTTCCCCTCTTTCTCTCTCCTTTTTATTATTCACAAGACTGAGATTGTTTAAATGTCATAACTTATATGAAAATAAGCTACATTGAAATAAATTAAACAGAACGGAGACGTGCTTCAGACATGGCTCAGATCGGATATGCGCAACCCCAGGAAAGAAAGCCAGGCAAAACCGAAGCAAAGCAAATTTCCAGGCTACCTCGAAACGTCTGCTTTTCAGTCAACTAAAAAAAGCCAGAATAGAAACAAAAATAAGTGTCAACCCCAGCGTGTTTCTTGTATGTCATGGTTACCTTTGGAAAAGTATGGAAAGGTGGCTGCTATGGGTGGCGGATTACAGCAGAGGTTTTGTTTTCTTCTGGGATGTGAGTGGAGAATATTACTGGGTGGTGTGGTCCTATAACTTTCAAAATACTGCAGCTGAGATCCAGTCTATATAGATATCTATGTACAAAGTAGGGTAGTATAATAAATATTTAGTGTGTCTTCAGCGGTAGCTGTAGCCCCTCCGAAAGCAGTCTTTTAAGCCTGTTTAATGAATATACTCTCAATTTACTTGGGATGTCCAAAGTTGGGGGTGAGGGGTGACTGAGTTTTGCTTCAAACGTGGCAGTGTCCACCCTGGGTTCCCTCCAGCGCTGTGGCGGTGGCTTCTCGGTGGTCAGGCCCTCAGGGCCGGGCCTGCTCCAGCTGCTGGTGCTGACTTCTAATGGCGAACCTGCTGACGTGGACGGGGATGGGGACGACGATCTTGGGGTTCCGGGAGGGCTCCCCTGTCTTGGAATTGGCGTTGCCGGCCTTGACGCGTTTCCACTTGGCGCGGCGGTTCTGGAACCAGATTTTCACCTGCACCTCGCTGAGTTTGAGGGCGTGGGCGATCTGCGAGCGCTCGGTCAGCGACAGGTACTTTTTGCAGTGGAACTCCTTCTCCAGCTCCAGGAGCTGCTCGCTGGTGAAGGCGGTCCGCCGCCGGCGGTTCTTGCCCGTGGACGTGGTGCTGCCTGCGGTGCCGCCGCTGGGCGGGGGCTCCTCCAGCGCGTGGCCCGGCTCTTCCTCCTTGTGAGCCGCCTGGCCGGGCAGATTGTCATCCGAGCTGTAGTCCAGATCGCTCTCCAGCGAGAAACTCTCCTCCTTGCCCTTCGGGTCGTCTTCCACCTTTGACTCGTCTTTCCCTTGCCCTCTGACAGCCCCGACTGAAAGCAAAACCAAACGGCGTTTTATTACATTTCGCACACCGGCCTTCCTTTCCCCTTCCCGCCGTCACGTGGGCATTTTCCCCCTTAGAGAATTGTCTTTCTATGACATTAACACATTGTGATTTCCTGGCCTTTGAGGGGTGGAGGTGGGGGGGGGGCGTGAGAAAGCTCAAAGGAGAGGAGGAGACAGGACAGGCGACGGCCCTTTGCCCAGATCCATCACTCAAGGGGCCCGCCATGCCCCTCTGCACCCTCCCAGCCTCCGGCAGCTAAAGGCCGAAGTAACGGGAGGCATGAGGCCCAAGACAGCGTCCTCTTTGTCCTGGGGTGGGGGCTGGGTGAGGACTGAGGGGAAGCTCACGATGCCCCTCAGTGAAAATTTTGTGAACCTCAATTTCGTCGCAGCCACAGTGGAGGCGCAGGGAGGTGCAGATCACAGACCGTGTCTTTTTTTTTTTTTTTTTGAGATAGATGTTGGTCAAAGGTAAGTTTGGTAGCCTTAGGGAAAGTTCCCACCAGACACCCCAACACACACACGCAGACACGCAGCCTCCCAAGAATGCGATTCCCCCAAACAAACAGCAAGCCTCGCGAAGGGGGTTTATAGGGCCCGGCACCCCCGGGCACACGCACTCCTGCTAGGAGCAGCTCAGCCTGCCTCCCCTTAAAGCTGAACCCCACCCAGGACCCAGGTCGCGGAGCAGGAGGCACGGGGGTAGATTCGACCAAACTTGCCGCCTGACAGATATGCCGCCCTGCGCAGCAGCTGGCTCCGGGGGATAAATGCCACCCCCCCACACACACACCCGGGGACACTGCTTGTTGCGCGTGGCTCTATATACTTCCACCCACCCGAGGCCCTGCGGCGCAGCTGGGCCGCGTCCTGCCGCTTCCCAAGCGGGGGTAGCCGGGACAGGGGTCGGGCGGGGGGTCCAGCCCCGGCGGGAACCCGGAGCTGGCTCGCCCCCGCGCCCGGGTCGCGCGCGCCGCTGACTCACCGAGCGACGCCTGCACCGCCTCGGCCGCGGAGAAGGCGAGCAGCGCGCCCTCCTTGGCGAGAAAGCCTTTGCCGTCCTCAGCGTCGCCTTGCAGCGCCTCCGCCTTGTCGAAGTTGCCGCCGCCAGGCAGCGGCTGCGGCGCGAACTTGCGAGCGGCCGCCGCCTCCTGGTGCTGGGGAGACGCGGAGAAGCCGCCGGGCAGCGTGGCCATGAGCGTGGAGGTGAGCGCCATGCCCTGCGCCAAGCTGGAGCAGAAGCCGGTGGGCAGGCTGGGGATCTGGTGGTGTGGGTGGGCGGGCGGCAGCGCGGGCTGCAGCGCGGCCTGGGGCAGCGCGGGCGGCGGCGGCGGCGGCGGCGGCAGCACCACCGGCCGGTAGGGCATGAACATGGGGTAGCCGGTGTAGACGAAATGGCCGGGGCTGGGCTGCGGCGGGCTGCCGATCAGCGAGTCTATGCTGAAGGCGGTACTACTCCCCAGCGGGCGCTGCATCATCATCAGCGACGGCGGGAACGCTGCGCTCATAGACGCGCTCGGGAGAGGCCAGCAAGAGGCGAAAAGTCCCTGCGCCGCGCCGCCGCCAGGAAGACCGCCAGGCGCGGGGAGCACAGCCGGGTGCGCCGGGCAGGGGCGGAGCTGTACCCGGAGAGCAGACGCTGCCGCCCCTCAGTCCTGGGTCCGCCGCATGCCCGGCGGGTGGTACGTGGGTGAGGCCGTGCGCCCTGGAGTGGAGAGGGCCCCCGGGGCCCGCGGATCGCTGGAGCCGCTGCCCACCGCTTGCCAGTC
>NW_006434828.1:1511182-1515649 GCF_000325575.1 Pteropus alecto
GCGCGTCGCCTCCGCGGCCCTCGGCCGGGGCTCACAGCCGTCAGCGCGTCGGTCTGTCCGTCCCGCAGTCCTTCGCCTCCCGCGGGCCGCTGGGGAGCGCGCGAAGCTGGCGCACTTGTCTCCGGCGGGCGCCGCCAGCACCTTTAAATCGCGCTCCTCTTTCTCATTCACATTTTGCCTGCTGCCGGGCCGGGCTCGCCTCACGTGGGGCCGAGCACCGCCGCCTATTGGCTGCGCCAGGAGGGGCGGGGGAAGGCGGGGCTCCGCCCCCTCCGGCAGGCCCGGCCGCGAGCAGGCTGTAGGCGCCACCGGCGGAGCGCGCGGGCCCGAGAGTCCGAGCCTGCGCGCCGGGTCCGCGCCGCGCAAACTTGAAAGCGGCGGTTGGCACCTCCAAGGCTCGAATCCCGCGGCCCAGCAGCCGGGTCGAGGCCGCCTCCGAGTGCAGCTTCCCGGGCTAGGAAACTGCCGCGGCCGGGCCGAGGGCGTTTTATTGCTTTAATATTTCTTTTGCATTGGAAAAAGCCTGCTGGCGGCTCACCCTAGCGCTGGGTGCTACTGCTGCGCCAGGGGTCCCGGCGAGGTTCCCGGAGTTGGGGGCAAGGTCCTGCTGCTTGGGATCCGCCGCTAGGGCCCTGGCTGGGAGCTGATAGCCCCTTCCCGCCTCAGGGAACCCTCGAGATTGCTCATTGCGCCCCCTGCACTCCTAGTGGGGCGGGGAGGCTGCTGGTTCTCCCATCTCGAGCTGGCCTCTCCCGTGAGCGATCCCTTCTCATTTGTCATGACATTCTTAATCATCGCACCTATTTACACACTTTGCCGGCGCGCACCAAAATAACAGCCACGATAATTATGATAATAAAGCGAGTCCTTTATCTGCTCCATCCTCGGGGAGGAAGGGGGGAGTTGCTGTGCCTCCAGATTGTATAACGTGAGATTATCCTGATGAAAGCTTTATGATGTTTGCTCAAATAAAAGCTGCGTTTTGTAAATAGGCGCTAATTAAGCACGTTGAGAACGGAGGGAGCGCTCACCCCGGCGCCGCCGCCCGGTTGCCAGCGCGAGGACTCGAGGGCGCGCGGCTCCCCTTTGCCTCCTGCAGGATGGAGCCGATTCCCTCAAGATGCTTCCCCCCGTCTCGACCATGGTAAATCCCCAGAATTTGGGAATAAGAGAATCGGCGGAGCGGGGGCAGGGGCTAGGGATGGTCTTATCCCCTTCTCCATGATGAAACCAAAACTTTCAGCTCTCGTGTTCCTTTTAAAAATGGAATCGTTTCGTCGCGAGGGTAGAAGGTGCAAAGCGCGCCAGCGCGCGCGGGGCTTCCACGCGCCTCCAGGGCCCCGGCTCCAACTTCCCGGGTCTAGACGTTCGCCCGGAAGAAGCCGACAAGCCCCGGGCTCGGGAGGAGAGGAGCGAAGGGCATTGTGACATCGGTCATTAAAAATCAGCTCACGCCGAGGAGCTAGTGGTTGGGGAGTTGGCCCGTGTTGGACGTGTGTTATGTATCACTTACAAGCACATTTAATTGGGAGATAAAGATAAATCGATCTTTATGAATTTATCGACCCGATTCTTTGAAGCTCTTCTTTCTCCCTCTTCCTTTTTCTCGCGCTCTCACTCCAAGGCCCCCCGGGGGACGTCTTACTGCGGACCACCTCCTCAGCCAGGAGTCTGGCCGCAGACCCACTGCCACCCCAAGGGCCCTGGACGAGAAAGGGGAGGGTGCTGAGAAAACTCGCGGGCCCTGACGCCAGCCGCCCTCCTCAAACCCCCGCCCCACCATCCCCCGGACAAAGACGTCTCGAGCGCGGTTCCCCACTCCAGGCCGCTGTAATGGATGGCTCCGGCAGCAGGCGGTTTGAAAGGAATTCATTAGGACTCTGGCTGTATTGCCTCCACTCCCTGCACGCCCAGACCCCGAGGTGGCTTAGGCGGTGAGGGGAAAATGAATTCCCGTTGAGATCCACGGGGAAGGAGGTGTCTGTGGGGTCTCTGAGCTCTATCCCTCTTTCTCCACTCCCACAAAAGAAGCAAAAGAAGAAAAGGAAAAGAAAAATACCGAAGCCCAGGACAAAAGGCTGATTTCTTTATGAGCATAATAAATACTCCCTCTCATTATGAGATAGTTACAGTCACACAGGCTTAGGTCTGGTTAACTTGTTTTTTGAATCCTAAGAAAAAACGCTCGACTCCTGGCTTGATTTACGCTGCCACCGCCGGTCTCTTCGCCGCTTGACGCTGGCGTGCCTGCGTAGGCTGTTACTCATTCCACCCAGGCACATTTGCCATCCACTTTGCTATTTCGCCGTAAAAATATTGTTCTAGGGACTTTCGTCGCCTGATTACCCTCCGAGAGCCAGGAATTCCTTTGATTATTTTGGTGATAATTCTACATTTAAAGTTCAGCAAGAAGATTTAGGTCCGTTGAATTATAGCTACACTTGAAATAATTTGATGGCATATTATTTGCATCCATAAATTGCCGTGGAAAGTATTGACTGCGGGGGTTATAATACTAATCTTCTTTTATTAGTGAGTTCAGAGAATTCTCATCAATATGAATTTTATTTACTAGTGTGCTTTTTCTCGAATGCAATGCAGTAATATTTTCTCATCTAATGCTTAACTGCTTAGAAAACGACTGTTCGCGTCATAAAAGGGTCCTTGTGTTTCGCCGTGATTAACAAGAGTCATTCGGGGCACCTCAGCCACCTGCAAAGCGTTCAGAGCGTGGGGATTGCAATAATAAAAGAGTTTAGAGTTTTCCCTCGGCTCCTGGCAGAGATTTATGGGCAGCGAGCGACAGGTACATGGCTTATCCAGCCTTCGGGTTTCCTACCTGCTCAGCTGGCAACTGCCTCAAACTGCAGAGCCCAGGGTGACTCAGCTGGCCCTGGCTGCTCAGGAAAACCGTCCTCGCAGATCTTTGCAACTCTGCTTTAAGAGTCCCCTCCCCTCCCTCGGACTGGGAAAAATGAAGGACGCACAGGAAGGGTCCTCCAACTCCAGTTAACTTTCACGAACTTCCCTCCCGGGTAACGTCCCTCCGGACTGAAGTTGGCCCACCCCCGAGCATTTTCTTCGGCGAGTGCCAAGCCGGTGTCAGTATCGTATTAAGCCACCTGAAAGCTCAGACATCAGTGAAACGGATGGTAATTAAGTTGTCTCCACGCTTTGGGGCTGTCCCCGGCAGCGTTTGCACGCAGGTGTGTGCAGGCTGAGCGTAAAGTGCTAACCGCACAAGTAAATGAATATTCATGCCGCAAACTTGCGTGGGCCGGCCGACTCCAGCCCCGAAGAGGGAGCACGGCGACCCGCGAGCATGCGTGCCGCCGGCAGGGGCGAGGTCGCGGGTGGTCGTGGAGAGGGGACAGCGTGGGACCTTCGGGTGTCCGTGGGTGCGGAGCAACCCGAGGTCTAGCGGGCCTGACGCTCTCGCCCACCTTCCAGTCCCAGGCGACAGGCCGGTTTCTCGGGCAACCGTGTTGCTTTTATTTATAGGGACTTTGAGTGGCCCGATCATTCGGTCATTGCCGCGCCTCTTGCTCCTGGCAGTAGTTGGGAAATAGCTTGGGATGGGTTTTATTTATGGAAGGGCAATTGGGATTCACACCCAGCTCACCCAGAACAGTCCCCCCGGAGCCCAGGACGCACTTACAAAGGGGTGCTTGTGTAAAATTCCCCATCAGACACACCAATTTGCAAGTAGCAGAAAGCATTGAAGCCTCATCTTTTTTAACTATTTTATTCAGCTTTTTTTTTTTTTTTTTAAATCTGAAAGCCCAAAATAGACTCCATGTGGTTCTAAGTGAAGTCAGCCCTTGGCTGGCTTTGAAATAGCTCCTGCAATTATGTAAAAGAGCCATTCACCAACAGGACGGAATTAAAAGGGATCTCGCCCGCTTCCCTTTCATTGCCAACCTCTCATGTTTGGCCTTTCAAAGCACTTCCAACACGATGTCTTTCTCCAGGACAAAAGGCAGAACAAAAAAAGTTCCCAAACTTGTAAATTGAACGTCAAGGGAACTTTAAACAATTTAAAGCCCATAAATAATGATAAAGGGGACTGGCAAAAAAGGCAAACCCATTCAATTAATAGAGTTTCCCAAGCAAAGATCAAGTGGTTTATAAAATAAAAGTCTTCGGTTTCATTATTCTGCGCCTTGACCACGAGAAAGCGGGACAGGGGGTTTTCTAAAGCGCCCTGAAGAAGAAACAGTTTGCGGGATTGTGTGCGTCGCGACATTCTTCTGTAGAAAGTTTTGCTTTTTGTCCCCCACCCACAAAGTAGCAGAAACAAAGCCGCCAACCAGAAACGGGAAAGGGAGAAAACTTTTTTTTTTTTTTGGAATTCCTCGGGGGAATTGGAAAATGTTCGCCGCAGGCCTGAGGCGGGGAAACCTGAGCCTTCACACCTGCGTCGCCCCCCACCCCCCAGCGCCCAGCAGCAGGCGGAGCCCCAGCCGT
>NW_006434828.1:1515667-1521202 GCF_000325575.1 Pteropus alecto
CCGGCCGAGCCCCCGTGGCATCTGGGGGCCGGGGTGGGGGGCTCTGCACCGCGCGACAGCCCCCGGGACCGCGGGCGTGTACGCGCCCACGGCGCACCCAGGCACCTGCTGAGAGCGTCTGGAGCCCGGGGTTCCCCTCGCACCGCACGCGGGTCTTGGCTCGGGAGCCGGGGCTTAGGCTTCGCGGGCGCAGGCGGGGGTCCTATTCCCTCTCCGGAATAGCCCTAAAGGTTCGAGTGGGTAGTTGGTGACCACTGGGGATACTGGAGCGCCTGGCGCCTTCGCCCCGGAAGCCCCGCGCCCCGGCCCGCGCTCGCCGAGCGTCTCCTGGGGAGCACCCAGCCCGAGCCGAGGGGGGAGTCTTCAGCCGGGCCCGAACCGCCCGCCCAGGGCTCCCAGCCTGGGGAGAGGGGGCATCAGGCGGAGCACGGGCCGGGAGCCGGGCCTGGGGGGCTGCAGTTAGGGGCAGAGGCCTGGCGCGCGGGCGAGCAGGGGCAGCGGGAGCAGTGGGCGCAGCGTGCCGGGGCTGGGAGGCCACGCCGGTCCGCGAACCCCAGGCCCTGGGGCGCTGGGGAGGGAGGCGCAGGCCGCGGCCGTTCTCACCTGGCTTTATCTCCTCCCATCTGACCCTCGGATTCCCCCGCCCCACCTTTCCGGGACTTCAAACGCACCCGGCCACTCGGCGCCCGACTTTCATCTCCCCGCACAGCGGGCATTGTTTGCGGGACTTCATAGAGATGCTAATCCGGGGCGGCCTGAGCCGAGGCCGGGGAGGCGGGCAGAGGGCACGCAGAGGTGAGCGAGTGCGCCGGCCCGGGCTGGGCCTTGGGGACCTTATGGCAGCCCTCCCGGGACGCCCGGGTTTGCCACCGTCCCCTTGTCCCACCCCGCCCGCCTTGTCCTGGAAGGCGGCGGGCAGGTCATGATGGCCCGGCCTGGCACAGCCAGCATCCAGTGGATGCTGAAGTAAGAAGCGTCGGGCCAGCGACCGATGGCCGGGCCCAGCCGTGCGCCCAGCAAGCTTACAATTCTCAGGAGGACACCGTGTGTGCGGGGAGCCTGGCCAGGGACTCGGCCTGGAGCCTCTCGAGCTCCTAGGCCCTCCCCAACCAGGGCCCCAGCTGCCCCCTTGACGGCCCCGACCGCCTGCAGGGGTGCTGTCTTTTAAAGAGGACCGGTCTGCCGCGAGTCCGTCCTTTTAACCCTTTAGAAACCACACGGGATGGTGTTGGGATCAACAGCCACCCGCGTCAGGGCGCCGCTGGGACTTCCACTTCTGCGGGACTGAAGAGAAAGCGGCGGGCGCTCTCAGGCAGAACTCCGTCCCTCCTCCCCGGAAAGGCGCTTGCAAAGCAGAATCGGCGCTTCCTGAGGTCATCGCCCCCTCCGATGAGAAACCGTGCCCCAGCAAAGATGTCACAGGACGGGCCCGAGGGGACAGATGTTGACGACGGGGAGGCAGAAATGGAATGACAGAGGCCCTCCCGTGGACTTCCGGGGGAAAGGTCATTGTAAAAAGTTCACTTGGCAAGCTCGTCTTGGAAATGCAAGGGTAGGCAGGTCTGTAAATGACCATATCCAGCCCGGTGAGGTTTACCCAAAGGACAGCTTGGACTTACCCAAAGCTCCCCAGGGAGGACTGCCTTAAAGGACTGACTCTTCCAATGAGAGGACAGGAGGGAGTGTGTGTGAGCTGATGGGGGTGGGGGAGAGCCATTCTGTTAATCGACAATGAAATGGTGACCACAATAGCTGCCGAGCCCGCTCCAAAGGTAAACAGGAACACCTGACTTAGCAATACAGCTGCCTCCCAAACCACCGGGGTGGACATGTTCCCAGTTGGAGGAAAGTCCCAGTGTGGTGCTTTGGTTCCTGTTTGAGGGGCTGGAGAGCCACCCACGCCCAGAGTCAATGGGAAGGGCGGTCAGTAGAGCTGGCGGCAGGACTCCCCTCCCGACCCCACCCCCTTCAGACTCTGAACCCTCAGCTGTCCAGTGCTCCTTTGCTCACTGACCTGAGGGTGGGTGTAGGTCATGGGCCACCAGGGGGTGAGCCAGTGTCCTTCAATGAGACTTGAGAAGCGAAGTATAGGTTGCCGGCTGGAACAACCTCACACTGTTGCGTAGTTGAGTGGTACTCATCCACGGTCCTTAGGCTCCCTGCCCCTGCCCCAGGGGGCTGGAATGGTACGAGAGCACATCATTGTTTCTAGGTCTCTTAATTGTCCCTGCTGTCTCAGGCCCCCTAAATATACAGCCCCTCCTTGGTGGTGATCACAGACAAAAATGGGACATGGTGACCTCCTAGGCCTTCGAAACAGAAAACCCTTTGAATTTGCTCTGTTTGTTGTCTGGAAAAATACAGAGCACTCAATTTGCATGACCGTGCTGCCAACGATTATACGTCCCTTATGGGCGCAGCCTGAAGCCCCCAAAACTTTTAAAAAAGAAGGAACCCGAATCTCACATCCCTGAGGATTTTCATCAGGGGATCAACCTGCTAGAGTGAGGAAGAAGGAATGAGCGGGAGATCTGTGAGGCACAGTGGGAAAACCCCAGAAAGCTTCAGAATGCCGTCCCCACACCTCCCTAGGGGACACTTCTGGGTTCTGCAAGAAATGAAAACATTATGCTCAGGGCCCTCGTGTGTGTTGAGTGTTTTTTTTTTTCTTTGAACGATGAGCAGAGGTAAAGAATAGTCATACCTCTCTATCTGGTATGACTATTTGTCCTGCACGATGACTTTAAAACCGGAAGTTACTCCTGTAACCTCTTCACACCCAGGTACTGAGGCAGTCCACGTAGGGGTGAGAGCTATCTGCAGGGGACATTGCCAGGGACACTAGGAGTAGGGCTCCCATGGGCGTTGGATGCCTGCTCCGACCCTGCCACAGCAGAGCAGCCATCCAGGACGGTGACAGAGAAAGCCGGGCAGAGCCCAGGGCTTGGTGAGTGGGCCTCTTCCAGGCCCTCGGCCGCTCAGCTCGCTTCCTCCTGCGCATGTGAGAAAAAATAGTCCCTGCTTGGAAATAAACCAGCGTTAGAAGCAGTTCTGTGTGTCTCCACCTGGTCGAAACTTCTGTTCCCTGAAGCCTGTGACAACAATGAACATGAAGCTTCAGAAAGAGCACAAGTTGGTCACAATGGCTCAGAAGAGGAGGGTGATCGGACATCGTGTGACCAACGTGACGCCTTCGCTGAGTTCAGGGACTTCCTCCTTCCCCCCTTACCACACCATGCCCCCCTTTATTTATTTATTTATCTATCTATTTATCTATTTATTTATTTCGAGAAGATGAGTATTTTAGAATCTATTTATTGCTGTGATATTTCTATTTTTTCTCTTGTTTATTATAATTCCTCCCCCGTTCTCAAGTTTCTCTCAGATCCACTTAAATTGCAAACACAACAAAAACAGAAAACCTCAGAAAACTTAAGAGATGAGAGATTTCTTAAAGTTCAACTTCGTTCTAACTCCAAAAAACCTTCACCGAGAAGAGTATTTTAGAATCTATTTATTGCTGTGATATTTCTATTTTTTCTCTTGTTTATTATAATTCCTCCCCCGTTCTCAAGTTTCTCTCAGATCCACTTAAATTGCAAACACAACAAAAACAGAAAACCTCAGAAAACTTAAGAGATGAGAGATTTCTTAAAGTTCAACTTCGTTCTAACTCCAAAAAACCTTCACATTTAGTTAATTCGGTAGAGTGTAAGTTATTTGGATCTTTATATTTTAACATGTAATAAACGGAATAATATATTGTACAAGCCAAATTTCACATTGCCCATTTTTATTTTAATAATCTAACGAGGTTGTTTCATATCTGTAAACAGACTTCAACTATGTATTGTATATTTTAATAAATTAATGAGGGAGTGGCAGGAAACAGTTTTATTTAAGGCTTCACAATTTTAAAACTATTAGTCCGAAAAAGCCCCGTGTGCTCAGAGTGCTCAGGGATCCGGAGCGCCCCCTACGGGCTGTGTGACTAATGGCATCTGTTATAGGGTCTGTTTAGGGCTGGGCGGTTTCAGGGAGTGGGCGTCTGCGGGACTTCCTTTCCCGCGGAATTAGAAGGGTAGAGATGTCTTTTTCATGCCTACAACCTCACCAGAAAAAGATTCTCAACTTCTTTTCATTATATACGTCTAGGCCACAAGAGAAGGCTTTGTCACAAAAGAAGGGGAAAAATCAGACTTCCGTCATTGCATAAGGTATTAAGAGATAGGATCAGATTTGGACATGATAATAGAAAACCCACCTCGGCTCTCTTTAAAACCCCGAGTCTGACTCACCCCGAGCAGAGCCTGGAAGCAGATGGATCAGAAACCTCCTGACACCTGGGTCTGAGGGTACTGGGCGCCCCGCTGAGCCCCCATGGCCTCGGCTGTTCCATCTGCGTAATAGGTGGGAATCCTGGCTGTCCCACCAGCGGCCTGATGGCGTCCCCAAAACACGAGTAATGAATATTATGTCACGGGTTGCGGCAGGGACTGAACTAGCTCACGTAGCACGCGGGCTGGGCGCCCGGGCCGGAGCGGATGCTCGGTAGGGTAGCTCGATCGCTAGCAGGCTCGCCAGCCGGCGGGGGTGGGGCGCTGGGTGGACGCGGGGCCGCCAGGGGCGCCAGCCTGTGCGCTCGGAGTGAGAATATCGGTTTCAGGCAGCCTCTGATCACACGACTCTCGAGCACTGCAAAACAAACCGCAGGCCACCAATGGATCAGAATGCGGTCTAGTATTTAACAACGCACGACGCCTCCCGGGAAGAGGGGTCCCAAAGCGCCGCCCCTGCATCGGCACAGCATCCCGCCTTTGCACAAACGCAGATTGAGGCGCACGGTCCCCGGCCCTGGGGAGGCCCTCTGCAGTCGCCCTCATCACCAAGTTGAGCATCAGAAGGCACTGCCTTCCCAGGGCAATGGCTTCTACGTCGTTTTAGATTGTTTTATGAAAGATCTGTTCAGGTGCTCAACAAACCTCAAACGCAGTCCTCTTCTGGGGCGGGAGTGCGCACCGGTGCACTTCGCCTTCTTGCTTTTCCCCAGGCTCCGTCTCCCAGGGCCCCCATCCCGACCCCACGGGCTGAGTTTTGAATACTGTGGGGGCACCGGGGACAGACGAAGCGGGGCGGGGGGTGTGGGGACGCGAGCCGCAGCCTAGGACTCAGGGCTCACCTGCCTCCTCCCCTCCCATGGGTTCCGCTCTCGGAGCACGACCCCGGCCCAAGGGCGCCCCCTGCGGGCCACCGTCGGGATAGGCCCCTCGGAGCCGCGGAGCTGGGCTGCCGCGCGCCTGGCCCCCCGCCCTCCCCGACTCCCGGCCTCTGAGCAGCCGCGGCCTCTTTTCCTCCCTTCGGGTGTGGGGGGCGCGCTCTTGCCCTCCCACCCACCCCCCTTCCTTTTCTTTTCTTTTCTTTTGTTTTTTTGTAAAGGAGCAAACATCTCCAGTTTTAATGTGGCCCAATTATCTCGTTTGCACGACTTAAAATGTTTCTCTTTAACTCATTTCAATCTAGTAAATATGCTTCAGG
>NW_006434828.1:1521454-1522192 GCF_000325575.1 Pteropus alecto
TCGTCACCCGCCCTGCACCGCCCTGAGCCCCGGCCCGCTCTTACCCCGGGGAGGGGGCGCCCCCGGGTGCCACTTAGGCGCGAGGGCCGGGGGCGCATTTATCCCCAAGTGTGTTTATTAAATCGTGCCTGGAGATGGATGGACCGGGACACAAGAGAGGAAATCGTGGCGCTCAGTCGAGCAATCTCCTGGCTTTAAATTCCGAATAAAAGTCTCAAATATTCCCGGGTCAGGGGGGCACTGTCTCATTAAAACCACTCTCGTCCTGAAACTGCGATGCAGACATTAAAGTGCAGTATTTTTCAATTAGAGCTGACGAATTCAATCAAAATTCCATAGATTAGGATGAAATGAGGCATGGGTCATTTACAGGGGAATTTAATTGCCGAGCCATTAGACAAATAGTATATTTGCCATTCCCGCGTTATCCATCATTTTCGACATCAATACCGGGACCGCATCTCCCGGTCCCGCAGCCGCCCGGCGTCGGCTGTAAACACTCTCTTCTCTGTATCTTCTGATTATATCTGATTTCATTTAGGGCCATGGGGGATTATAAATGTTCACGCAATCAAGTTCATTAGGACTTCGAATCGCATTTCTGATTGGGATCGCTCTGCCGCTGTCCTCCGTGCGCCTTTCAAACCCCAGGACGAGGTTTTCAAAAACATCTTTTAGAATTTAAAGCTTCGTATCCTTTTGTCTTCCGAGCCTTTCCGTCCCCCCCCCCACCCCGCA
>NW_006434828.1:1522248-1540319 GCF_000325575.1 Pteropus alecto
CACGGGCGGCGCGCCTAGAGCCTCCTTAGCTGGGAAATAGCCTTAAACCCCACCGCCCTCAGAGCGGGGCTGGGGGAGGGTTCCCTACCCCACCTACAGTCCTCCCAACGCTGGACCGAGACCCCCCGTGCGGCCGCTGGGCCGTCAGGGCTCAGAGACCTGAGCCGGGCGCAGCTGGGGGACAGGCCGGCGTGTTTTCGGATCGCGGGTGGGCGCCAGCCCCATATCTCCCGCCTCCAGCCCTCTGCCCTTGAGTCGCAGGCCCCTGGGCACCGATTGGGCTCGCCCCTGGGGACCGACGTTGGGGACCCCCTTCCGGGCTGGCCCCTTTCACTCCTGAGACCTCCCCAGAGGGGGCGGGACCCAGAGGAGCAATTGTCTCTCCTTATTAGCAAACCCAAGAAACAAAGAAACAGACTCTTGTGGGGCGAACTCGACAAAAAGGCTCAAGACATCCCTTCCAGCACAGTTGAAAAATAATAGCTTAATATTAACTGCTTCTCATAAAAATACGCTTTCACAGAGATACAGTTACAAGAAGAAAACCCTCATTTTACCCCCGAACGTTGTGCTCATCGCTGTTAGCTGCCTCAGTAATTTAATTGGAATGAAACGTGAGAAATGTGTCATTTTTGAAGAATTTATGCATCACTTCCTAGAAATCTCATTGTGTTAACTAGGAGCCTACTGCGTTCTGTTCAGAACCATAATCACATTTTTATGTGTCTGTATTACGAGTGAATGTGAGCTCCCGTCTTTAGCAGATAAACACACACGTTCTCTTTCCAATAAGTCTGCATCCAGACCCCGGCTTGCGGAAAGTCCACGGAAACCCTGCTTCTCCAAGGTTCTCCCAACTCACCAACTTTCTTCAGAGCAGGGTAAAGAAACGTGACCAGAGAAGTGCCGACCGAATGAATAATTACACGCCGAATTAAAACCCTGCATTAAACGTAGTCGACAGCAAACACTGCATTCTCAATCATGTTTATTGCTTACAAATTGCATTACAAAGAAATCTACTCTTTTTATTGGAGTGATTAAGCAGAGCGTTAGGGCTGCAGAAGGATCATTCTGGAAGATTAGATGGAGGCGGAAAACCCAGCTAGTTACATTGCGATGGTGAATATGTATAATTTTGTTAAAGAACACGTTTAACACGCGAATGAGGATTGGGCTGTCGTTATGGCATCATAAAAGAGTCAACTTAAAATCACACTTATTTATAAACACACTGTGTATACAACGTGCATATTTAATACAAAGGAAGTAAGCAATTCCATAATCGATATTTTAATTACTGAATTTTTTTTATTATAGCAGCACAATTCTATATAATACATCACGAGTCTATACTTTATACTCTCCTCCCCTTTATGATGTGAACTAAAATCTTGTTTTCTTTAACTCTGGGGAGAGCAGGTTGGTGGACGAAGGATAAGACCGTTTGCTTATGGCGCCACCTGCAGGACTCTACGAAAATAAGTTTCAATACTGCCGTCCTCCTTCCGGCTCTAGAAATTCAACCTCAGGCTTGTTTTGGGAATTTAATGAATTAATTTTTGTTTTAAAATAGAAAGATGTTGACAATTTCAGGACAAACCCTGGAGTTTGGAAAAGTATACTTAAATCCAAACACGAGGTGTGGTATTGATCGTCGCTGAAACCGCGGGGCTTCTGAGGATCCCAGGTGCGCACAGAAAATTTGTCTAAGGAATAATTTATTCTTGAAATAATGGAATAAAAAGTGCCATATTCCTGGTTTATCACTTGGTCCTTGGGCAGCCCTTAAGAGATGAGAAGCACTCGGCAGGCTAATGACATCCGCAATTGCAGTGATTAAGTGTCCTCTCGGAGGCCACGTCAGGATGGGTCAGTGGAGCAGACCAGCTCATTCTCCAAGCCTGTGTTTTACACCATTTTGGTAGAGGGTTAAGTGTCCTTCGTCAAAGTTCAACAGCCTGCCCCATCAACATGCGTCTAAAGGGTGATTTCAGCAACCCTGGAAGTGTGACAATTATACACAGTTACCGGGCTTAGCAAATGCTTCTTAACGAGTTGATGGTTTTGATTTTCTCTGAAAACAGGTTGAATTGATGATTATCATGTAATGTGAAATGAAAGGGACACAAATGCACTGAAAAGAGGCTCAATGCTGTGTTCAGAATTTTAAACGTGATACGTCACGCTGTGCCACATCCGTGCGCTGATGGCCTGCTGGGCGTCCTGCGCTGCTGGGGACATTTCGTCCCGTCCAGGGTACATTCACAATGAAAAGAGGAACACCCCCTCGGGACCACTCGGTGGGGAACCTCACGCGTGCATCTGGAATTCTCTGTGGCGGGATGACGAGCAGTACGAAGACCTTCGATAAGCGTTGGAGGAAAAATATTCCTCTGCTATCTTTTTTTTTTTTTTTTTAGTAGAAACAACATTTACTCTTTCGTTACTTTCTGCATTTTGAAGCACGTGCACGCATCCTCAGAAACTAAAACCGAAATGAAGGAAAAACAATTCGGGTCTCGTGGAACTGAGTTTACAGAATACGCCCAAAGAGAAAAGTAAAGGTGTCCGATTTGAAGCGTGAAAGGGCAGAAAACATTTCAAAACCCTTTAATAAAAATAAACACGGGGCATATTTCGTTCCCTGGAAAAGAAGTCGGCCGGGGTGGTTCTGGATGCAAGGAGGATGTCTTTTGGACGGTTACGTTACCTACCTTCCTCTCTCTGCCTCCTTCCCTTGCTCCCTGCCGTCTGTCTCATCCTTCCCCTCCCCCATTCCCTCCTCCTGTTTACTTATCTGTGTGAAATTCTGCAAGTCCCCTTCATTTTAGAACTTCCTAATACACGTTGCATAGAGCATAGTTAGACACAGTCATCGAAACAACACATTTTTTGAGTTATTTTATTTTTTGCTTAACAAAGCCAGTCGATAGCAGTAATTCAATTCTGAAATCTATGAGTGAAATCCATCGCATCTGATGATTGTTAGCCCCCAATAACCACACCGGCCACCTTTGTCTCATACCGTCATGGCCATAATTCAGGAACAGTGTTTAGCACATCCGGACAGCCACTGGAAAGAAACCAGGTGATTCAGAACGAGTTCCCACTGTGTTTATGTCCTTATTCTGGCGCAGGTGGGGTGTGATGTCTCTGTTGAGGTGGGGGCAGGGTAAAGGGCTTCTGGCATCTTCAGAGGCTTCCTTCCCTGCCAGTTCCTGTTGCACCTGGGTCCATGTCGACCAAGACTGCCAGACTGACTGGAGGTCCTGGACACACGTCACGTGGTGCTGACTGGCGGGCCAGGGCCGAGGGGATGCTCATCGTGAAAGTCACGTGATTGCCTGGAGGACACAGCGATGAGGGTGATGGGGAGGGGAGCTGCGAAATACCCAAACCGTTGCCACCTGCCTTGAGAACAGGCAGGGATCCTTCAACGCGGAGATGAAGACAGGGGGAAAGTGGCCGAAAAGACAGCCGTTCTCTCCACTCAGCCCCCGAGGTGCCCAAGCGAATCCGTGGCTCGGCGGTGAGCTCGCTCCGGGAGGAGTCTGTCTCGTTGATGGGTCCTTGGCCCCAAGCGCAGGGCCTGGCCCCAGTAGGCTTGGTCAGGGCTGGTTGAAAGAATGAACAAATGACTGAACGGATGAGTGAATGGTTTATCCCCAAGGAGCTTCATGGCTTTGCTCGGCCTAGGAGCGTCTGAATTTTAAAAGAAAATTCTTGGGGGGTGAAAATAATGAAAAAAGAAAGAATCCTTCTACAATGGCAGAATTTCAGGAAGCGATGGGGAGATGTTTGGGGTTCACGGGGAGAATCGTGCTGTCGTTTTTAGGGTATAATTTGGGGAAAAACATGTTTTTGGAGACCTCATAATTGGCCACTATTCATTTAGAAATACAAAGTCAACGTATTTTAAGAGTTCTGTGTTCCAAGACTCCAAAACATACTTAAAAAGTAATGCATTTCAGAAACACAAGCAAACTCTTTTCTAAGGCGGATGGGTGGGGAGGGGAGGGGTGGCTGCGGGCGAGCTCGTTTGCAAAATCCAGCGAGGACAGTGCCCCTGGGTGGCTACTGCGGCTGTTTCTTACCGTTCTTGTCCTTATTTGTTCTCATAAATAATATTGCTTTGCTTTTCCACTTTTTACAGTCTTTATCTCAATATTAGGCTATTTTCACCTTCTAATAATAAAACAACCAATAACAGAAGGAACTATTTATTGAGTTCCTTCTCCGGGCGGGCTCTGGGCGTGGGGCTTTGCTGTCTCTCCCCTCAGTGGGGCCAGCCAGGACGGGGTGTCACCCGAGCTCCTTAGGAGCATTCAAGTTCACAGACCCAGTGTCAGGATCTGCATTTCAACAAGATCCCTTCAGAGCCTGAGAGGCCCTGTCTCAAGTCAGTTATCTGCTGGCTCCCAGCCCAGCGAGCAAGGTGCAGACAGCCTGGGTGCACAGCGCAGCCCATTTCGGCTAAGCAGCCCTTCCTCTTGCTCAGTGGAGCAGCCTGGGTCCAAAGGCCTCTCTCTAGGTGTCACCACGGGCTCCTACCTGTCCTATAGTATGTTACATCCCTTCCCAGGACAAAGCCGCCTTCCTGGAGTCCATCTGTGACCCCATCTGCTCACCTGCCCTGTGGTCCCCGTATGCTGTCCAGGAAGTTCAAAGACTTTGGTCCAGAAGCCCAGGGTCCCCCCGCCCAGGCTCTGCCTCCCTCCGGTTGCCACACCATGGGGACCCTCCCCTCCCCAGGACGAATCAGTTTCGCCGTCTGCCCTGCACTTCCTGCACCCTGCCCTTGTCCCAGGCTCCCTGTGACACTCTGGTGACTCCTGCCTGTCTGCGTGGGAGGGGCTCAGGGAGACCTGCCCCCCCGAGGTGAAGGCTGAGGGTCCTGCAGCCCTGTTCACGGAGCCTTCTCTAGGTCAGGTGAGCTGTCCGTCTCAGAGGGCGGGCATGGGTGCTCAGCTGGAGGCTCCGGGGATGCGGTCCTGTCACTCCCTTGCAGACCCACTGACCATCCGCCAAGGCCCCGCCTGGCCCCTGTCACCCCCGCACACACGACGCCCTGTCTTTGGGGGGGTGTGAACTCCCCTTCCAGAATGCGACAGTGGGAGACCCCGCCCTGCCCTCGGAGACGCGGCCCAGAAGCACCGCGCACCGGTTCAAACTGGAAAGCCAGAGCCACTGCCAGTCCTGAGGGGAGCCAGGGGCCTTGTTTCACTGTCTGGTGTTTGACCGAAAACGTGAGGTCGAGGAAGACGGGCAGACCAGGCGCCGCTGACATTGAAAAGGTGGTTTATTACGCACCGCTCCCGAGAGGAGGGTGTGCCGTGACGGGGGGAGGGGGGAACAGGGGGCGCACCGGTGGTGGCCGGGAGGTGGGGGTGTGGGCCGGGGCCTTCACTGTGGTTTCCACGGAAGGGACAGGTGAGGCGGGACGGAAAGGCTTTGGACCGGCTGCTCTGGACGGTTCCCTCAGGCCCTGGGGTGGAGGGGCTGTGTGTCTCCAGCTGTCTGGTACTGGCTCTGGGGTGGCCAGTGGCCTGGGGTATGAGCGCCCAGTGAAGAGCTGGCTGGGGGTGTGGGATCTGGGTTGGTTTGCATTTGGAAAGCAGGCTTGGGACAAGTTGTTTGCTCTCTCCAGGAACTGCCTAACCCTGGTGGCGGCTGGTCCCCAGTGACTGCAAGGTCCCGGATGTCAGAGCACCAGGTACAAAAAGTGCAAGATCTGATTAATGAGGTCCCAGGCCTTAGAGCGCCTCTCGTCACAGACGCCGGGCCCACCAGACGGCACCCTCTAGTGACCTGCGTCTGTTCCTGGCACCTCGCTTCCAGAAGATTCGCCAGGGCTGGACCAGGAGGGGTTTGCTGAGGGTGTCAGACAGAAGACTCCCATGGGAGCCAATCGTCCAGCTCGTGACCCCTCCAGTGTCCCTCTGGGGCGCTCTGGACCGCCGCATGCTGGTACGCAGGTGGGCTCCGGGGCACTCCCGTTTCAGAGGCCAGTGCCCGTCTGTCACATTGCAGGGACAGAGCCTCTCCAGGTGGCAGGGCTCCAGGACAGGTGGGGCATTCCCCAGGAGAGACCAACCGATGGCTGGGCAGGGCCAGCGTGCATGCTGCTAACCCACTGCCGTAAGGAGACAAACCTCAGAAAAATACGTATCCTTTTTAGTTCAGCTTCTGTGGAAAGGTGCTTGGGAAAGGTCCCTTCAGACGCAGGTATTAGGACAGTCACAATTTTTATCCTACCAAGGAACCCCGACAGGCAGAAGGGGTTCTTCCCAATTCCACCTCCGGGTGAACCTGAAGCTGGGGCAAGGTCTGTGCGCCCACCAGGGCGGCGGGAGGTCCCACCGGGTCCCCAGGCCACATCCGGGCCCGCTCCTCACCTCCCAGCCGCCTTGGAAGGACAAAGACGAGACCAACGCTCTGGTTTTCAGTGCAAAACACCCTCTGGCTCCAAAAGGAGATAATTTTGCAGGGACTTCGGCACGGGTGACAGGGGTACGAGGTGAAAGCACTTTCTGCCAAACCGTTTGCGAATGGCGCAGCGGCAGAGATGCTGCAGGCAGCGCGGGGCGCGCGCCAAGGCAAACAGGGTCCGGTAGAAGGGCTGGTGCGCCTGGAGGGGAAGGCGGCGGTCAGTCCGTGCGCGGAGCCCCCGCGTCCTCCTCCCCGCCAGAAGACGCCGCTGGGGACAGCGGGCCGCCACCTCCCGGGGAGGAGCACCGTCCCGGTGAGGCGGTTCCCTCCGAGTCCTGGCGAACTCCGTTTTGGGGGGCTTCGGAAAATACAGGTCACGTCCTGGTCTCTGCTCTGTCCTGCCCCTCCGCACAGCCCAACCTCTGCTGACCCCGAAGGTGCGCGGGACTCAGGCATGAAGCATGAGGGGACATTTTCTAGAGACTTCTGGAAAACAATGCTGTCACTCCGCATTGAGTCGCCTGTGGACCTCGCAGGGTATGGCCTAGTGCCTGCGGCTGCCTCGGCAGGAAACCCACACACAGGAGCCAGAGCCTGTGGATTCAGGGGTCCCCACGCCTGCCCGAGTCTGGACCCTGCCGGCCCTCCCGTCAGCGCGGGACTGCTTCCGTTCCTGGCAGCACCCCGTTTTCCTGCAGGCTCTGGGCCGTGTGATTGCGGGGCTTCCAGAAGAAAAACAAATGCTGAACCCGCCCCAGCGCCCCCTTCTCGCCCTTGCTCAGCTGCTCGTTCTTAGTGGGTGTCAGCGCGTGAGCAGGGGCCGACGATTCTGTAGGAAGGGAGGGCGCCCCCTTACCTGAAACACGTCTTCAGGAATCACCTCCTTCCAGGATTCCGACACACGGAGCTGAGGGTAGGAGTTGACAAGGACCTCAATGACAGCAGGGGCGGACGCGCAGGTCTTCAGCACCTGGTGGGAGGTGGGGAGACCAAGTTTAGGGTTTGGGGTTCAGGTGGGGAGACAGGGTGGGGAGATATGGAGGTGCGCTGGATCTGACCGCTGCCACTTCCTGGCCGCGTGACTGTGGCTGAGTCACACAGGGGACAGTGGCGCAGTACAGCAGGGCTGTTGTAGGGCCCCTCGAGTTAGTTCCCAGAGAAGTACAAGGCCGCGCTGGCCGAGGGCCTGTCCTGGCATCACCACGCGTCTGGGCAGAGGGCTCTGCATCCAGGTTCCCAGGAGGAAGGTGCGGGCGCGGGCAGCAGCTGCCCAGGGAAAGGCCGTGAGGGGGCTGCTGGGCGAGTCAGGCCCAAGGACCACGGTCCCAATTTCTCACCTCAGTGTTCTAATGTCGGACACTGAGGGAGAGGAATTGCTTTGCCCTGCGTTTCCTCTCAATGTGACCTTGCCATTTTATTCCCACCATCCCCACTGTCAAAGGCTTCCTGTTTTCTTATTCGCAAATTTAGAATTCAAGTCCATCAGCTTCATCATAAAGATGGGAACACTTGGCTTTTTAAAAATACTTTTTTTTGTTATGAAGACTTTTGCACACAAAACTAGACCCAATAGTATGATAAATCCCATGTACCCACCATCAACTCATGGCCAGTCCTGCCCCAAGCACACTCTCAGCCCCTCTCGCTAATATTATTTTAAAGCAAATTCAATGTATTCTATCATTTCATCTATAAATGTTTCAGTGTGTCTCTTAAAGGACCCCTTAGAAGGAACAGTAACATGTCACTATAACACGTGAGAAATCAACAATAGTTTCTTGTATCATCTAATATCTAGTCATTGTTTAAATTCACAAATTTCTCTTAAATGCCATAATGTTAAAAAAACGATTTCATTTGAATAAGAATTGAAAAGCAAGTGAGATTTGTTGCTGTGAGGTAATTTTCAATCTCTCACATTTCATATGGGTTGTTTGTTGAAGAAACGAGGTCATTTGTCCTGTAGAGTTTCTCACGGTTGGGGTTTTGCGGCTGTATCCCTTTGGGGTTTGTGAACGGGCCCCTCTTCTGCTTGCTGTAAATTAGTTTTTGGGCTTGAAAGCTTGACCAGATTTAGATTTGATTTTGGGGAGGGGCAGGGCAACTTCATAGTTCTCTGTTTTTGAGCTTTAAGATTTACCAAGTTGTAAAATTGTTCTTTGGTTGAGAGACTTGAGTTTAAGCAATTTTTCTAAGATCAAACACCAGATACGTACAGCAGACAACAGAGCCAACAGCTAAGGCCAGACTGCACCATGCTCACTGGGGCCCCCAGCACCGGCAAACAGAGAAAGGTATTTAAATCATTCAGTATGGTTGTTCCCTTTCCAAGTTGCTCAGATTCTTTCAAAACCTAAAACTGTTTTAAAATACAGGAAGACAAAATAAAAAAATTCATATTTCTTTGTTCAAAGGTAAACACTATTGATATTTTGCGTAGACTAATGCTTTATGCATTTAGACAAAATACTAATATGTGTCACAAAAATGGGCTACTTTGAATATTATTTTGAAATTTGATTTTTGTCCACTCGAAATAGATTGTGAACAAAAATTACAAGTCAGCATTATTTTAGTGGCCAAATAATATTTCATTTTGTGTATTCAGTGATTTAACTATTATAGGTTCATATTATAAACAATGAACATTCTTGAACATAATTCTCTTTCTGCCACTAATCATTCTTAGATAATAAGGTAATTCCATCTCCTTCGTACACTGAATTCCTAGAAGTAGAAATACAGAATCCAAGGGTATGTACATTTTAAAGCTTTTAAGACATATTGTCAAATTGTGAGTAACTGGTACACTCTTTGAAGAACTGAGTATGGGAGCGCCTCTCTCTCTACCCAAACCATCCCATTAATTTTAATTTGATAGGCACAATATGGAATATTTACTTTCATTTTGGCTGACCATTTGTCTTTCTTCTTTTGTGAATTGCATTATTATGTCTTTTGCTTATTTTCTCTATAGTAAGTTCATTTTTTCATTGACTTATAAGTACCTTTTATTCATTAAGGTTATTTTCCAGGTAGACAATCATTTTGGCAAATAATCGTGTTTTCTCCTCAATATTAGTATTTCTTATATATTTTTCTTCTCTTATTACATTGGCTAGAGCTTTAAAGTTCAATGTTAAATGATAATATTGATAGAAGACATCATCTTATTCCTAATCTGAGTAAGATTGTCTCTAATGTTTCACCATAAATATAATCTTGGGTATTAGTTTCAGAGAGATAACTCTAAGTTAAGGAAATATCTTTCTAATTCCTAGGCCGCTACAAATTTTAGGATTTAATTTTATATTTTGCCTTTCTTTAACCAAGTTGATACAAAAAGATTTTCCAGTATCGACCCATTTTTGCCCTCATAAAACAGATTATTTGTCTATTTTTCTAAATATAATGGCAGACTCAATTTACTAAGATTTTGCATCTCTTAATAACTAAATTTGGTTCACAGTTTTAGTTTTTTGAGCTATTTTTGTCAGATTTTCAAATCACTTTATGTTAACTTAGTAAAACTGAGAAAATTTCCATTTCTTTAATACTCGAGGAGATTTAAAAAAGTAGATGATTATTGGAATTGAGAAGGCATGTCTAAGACTGTCATTTGATTGCAGGTTATAATTTGATGATTTCGATTTCTTCCATGGTTACTGGCGTAGTTGGTTTTGATTTCTTCTTGCATCTATTTTGTTAATCTACAGTATTCTGGAAAACGACCTTCATTTTAAAGAAACTTAGCACTGCATACACATCAGTCAGGGTTCCAGTATGAGATAGGTTTACCGATACAGGGCTGTTTAGCCAGGTGCGACCGTAGGGCACTACACGGCTCAGTGTCTCGCCGTAGAGCAGGCAGCAGCCCCCTTCCACTCCTGGGCCCGAAGGGTACAGAGTGGGGTGGGCTGTCTGACTGGGGCCAGTGATTCTTGGTGGGGGACACGCAGCCATCCTGAGGCACAGAGGGGGCCAAGCGAATGTACCCTCTCATCTCACCCTCCCTCCCTCCCTCCTGCTGCTGGGGGACCCGCACAGGCCACACCCAGCAAGGCAGAGGGCAGGAGCCCGCTGGGTGTGTCTCCTTATCTGCACGGGTGGTAGTTCCACTGTCTGGGAATGAGAACTCTTTCTCATCTGAAAGTCACTGTAATTGTATTTTCAATTTTTTTTTTCTTGTTTAGTCTTGTTGGAATTTTGTCTTTAAAAAATTTTTTCCCCCAAGGAATCAGCTATTGGATTTTGTTGATCTTTTTTTTTTTTAAATATTCTAACCTATAAGATTTTGCCTTTACTGTTATTAATACCTTTCTCTGTTTCTCTTTCCAGCTCCTTGGGTTGACTGCTCAGTTAATTTAGTCACCTTTTTTCCCTTGAGTCATAATGAAAGTGACTTTTTAAATGGCGTGGATTTTCCTTTGAACAGAGGTTTGGGCATCGCTGTGTTTTGAGGCACAATGTTCTCCCTGTCTTTCCTTTTAAAATAGTCTGCAACTACAGATGCAGTGGTCATCTAGGAATGTGCTATGCAATTTTCAAAAGGTTAAGTAATTATTTAAAATGAACTTTTGCTATTAATTTTCTAGTGTTTGCTCTTGGAGCATTAGAAGTTGTACTGTTTGCCGAGTTCAAAGTTCAACGTGTTCAACATAAATCACCTTTATGATTTTGGTTTTTACACATTTTTTGCCCAATCTGTGAAAGATTGAGATATGAATTAAAAATCACCTAGAATTATTACTTTTTCAGTAAGTTTCTTCATTTTGACATAATTTGGGCACATGGCGTATACTAGTTATCGCTTCACTATGGCCTGTATCCTTCATCAGTATCCAATGAGTCCTTTCTTCCCCTCATTTTGTGCCTTACCCTGTAATTCTTCTTTGTTGTATATTGATACACCATTTTTTTAAAGTATGTTTTTACTAGAATCACCTCTGCTCATTCTTCAACTTTTGTTTTCAAGTGCTGAGACTCTCTGTATTGGTAAGAGGGTCGTTTAAGAAATTCCTATTTATTATAATAGATACTCTATTTGTCTGACTTTTATCTCATTTTATTCTTTATGACTTTTTTATGCTTCTTGTTTCCTTTGTCGTCTGATTTCTGTGATACAGGTTTGTGTTTTCTTTGTATTTCTTAGATTTTGGATGTATATATTTTAAAATTCTACTAGTGGTTACTTTCAAAATAAAAATATTAACCTATATTTCTCTCAATATCTAAATAGTATCTTTTGTGTTCTACACGGGCCATTTACCCCTCTTCCCATCTCTCTATGAACCAATCCCTCCCCCTCAATAATACCTGGGGTTTGGGTTCCAGATTCTGATGATTACAAGATCATATTTTATGTTTCCATCTCTTTTGGAAATAATTTTGCATCTGGTTTTAAAACATGCTATACAATTATTTGAGTTGTGTCTATTTTACCTGGGTCGTAGGCTCACCAGCTGTTTGTTAAGCCATGTATTTCATAGGTGTCGACCAGCTCCTGTCAGAAGCCAGGGAGGGAGTGTGTGAGGTCCGCGTGACTCCGCGCCCAGCCCTGCCTTCCTGCCTTCGCATTATTCTACGGTCCTGACAAATGCAGTCCCAGACGCTGAGAACTGTGCACAGGTGCCACGGTCCTATGGTGCGAGAGGTGGCACCTAACTCGGGGCTGGGTTTGCAATGGGGCGGTGAGTTGGTCAGGGAAAGATTTCTGGGAGACTTTCGAGCTAAGATCTGACTATGGACAGGCCTTACCCAAGGCACGGAGAGTTCTGGGGACAAGAACGTTCTAGGTGGAGAAAACCTTCGCCCAGCCTGGAAGGCGAGAAGGACCAAAGCCTGTTGGTCGGCGTGGGGCTTGACGTGGGCAGAAAGGGGCCCGAGACTGGAGAGAAAAGCAGGGTTGGGCTGTGGACAGCGTCGCCTGGGAAAATGCAGGGCACTCGATCCGCAGGGCCTCGCTGCCGCAGTGCTACGCGGGCTTTACCCTGAGGGCGCAGGGGGACCCCGAGGCTTATGGGTGGTGGAGCGACAGGATCCGATTTCAACTTCAGCGGCAACACCTGCCTGCGACGTTGAGAACAGCTTCGAGGGGCCACCCTGGAGGCAGAGAGCCCAGCTGGGAGAATGTCTCCGCAATCTATGGGAGAGACGGCGGTGGCCCGCACTCGGCTGGTGGCGGTCACGACGGAAAGAGGAGGAAGACTGGAGAGAGATCGAGGAGGTGGCGTTTCGCCTGAGGTTCGCATCATCCCTGAACAGCCACCAGCCACGGTACAGACGTCAGCCCCACCGCTCCGCCACACCGCCCGTGCCCCGAGCACCGCACCAGGGTCTGGCTGGTCCCGGGGCCGTGCTCCGCCTCGCCGCCAGCGTCGGCCACATCTGGCGCGGTCAATCGCGGTCTCGACTTGGTTACACTCTCCGCCTGGCTTCCAGGAAGTCACACCTCACGCTGTCCCCGCCCTCGCGGCTGCTCCTGCTCGGCTTCCTCGACTCCGCGTCTTCTCGATGTCGGAAGGGCCTGCGCTCTGCCCTGGGCTGTCTTTTCCCTATGTGCTCTCCCTCCCCGGCGACCTCGCCCAGTGTCCTGGCTCCCGATGCCATCCGCGTGGTGCTGACCCTCAGGGCTGTATCTCTAGGTCGGGCAGACGGCTCTTCCAAACCCCAGCTCGACGTGCAGGGAACACGCCCATCCCCGAAATCCCCAGCCGCCCCCAGGCCCTGAGCTTTTCCTCCCCACGGCCGTCCCCATGTCGGATGATGGCTAACGCGTCCTTCCTGTCTGAGAGGCACCTCCGACTCTTCTCCTCCCGGGTCCCACACCCTGTAAGTCAGGGATCCCGCGAGCTCCGCCTTCGAAATCTACCCGGGATCGGACCAGCTCCCGCATCCCCGGCCCTGGGGAGCGTGGCGAAGCCTCCTACCTTGCCTCCCGCTTCCGTCCTCCGCCTCCTCAAGTATTTTCTCCGCACGGAAACCGCAAGACCCCGGTCAAACGTCAGCCAGGTCGTGCTGCTCCTCTGTTCGACCCCTTCCAGTGGCCAAAGCCACACGTCTGTCCCCTCATGTGCTCACTCCTACTAGGAGCCATCACTTAATATGTCGCTGCCGCTCGGTAAGTATTCGTGGAGTCAATAATCGGATAAACAGAAGCGTGTTTTTTTTTCTTTTCAACAAATGCACCAGGAAGGCACGTCTTACGGGCCGGCTGCGGGCACACGGGGCGGCGTCCTCCCTTAAAGCGATGTGACTCTTTCTGACGAATCAGCCCTTTTCCTGCCTTGCACGTGTCTAACCCACCGCTGCGTCTGGCTTTCTTGGTATAAACATTTATCGGCTCCATTTCCCCTTCCGTGTCCTTCTAGTGACTCCTCGTCGTAACGTGCTGTTTTACGGGCTCGAAGGCTGTGTCTTGCTGTCTCCACAGAGGCCGGCACAGGCCACACACCGTGTCTCAGATTTTCTCCCAGACCCTTCGAGGAGAGGCGCAGACTCCCTGCTGTCCGGAGGCTGCCCCGTTTGCTTTTCCTGCCCCCCCCATTCATGAACACACTTATTTTTCTCTTTATTCCTCTTCGATGAAGGCGAGATCCAGACGCGGGTGCGTTGACACGTGGGGGAAGCCCTTGATCCCGCTCTGTCCACTCCCGAGACCGTGCGGGGTGGGCGACGGGGAGCAAGGCCGATGAGGGCGACGTCCTGCCTGGTCCCCTGTCTGCAGGTGCACTTGGTGGGCCAGCGCCCTGCGGGAGGCCTTCTGCCCTCCTCCCGGCAGGCAGGTTGCTCTGCACTGGGGATCTGGTTTCCTCTGCACCTTACTGTCCCCAAGAATGCACCGCATCTCCACACGCGTCCCCCACCGCCCGGGTGTCCCCTACCGCCCGGCTGCCTGCAAACTCACGGCGGGGCGGCAGGGGAGGACGGCCCGTCCAGCCTCGGACGTGAGGCCACCTCGTCCTTGACGTGCGGGTCTGCTCTCCCGCCCTCCCTCTCTTCCCTGTCATCCACGTCTTCGCGGATAATTTAGTACGAAGACCTGAACAGCTGCCCTTTTAAAGTTGGTGATCATATTAATATTGTAAGAAGGATCATCTCTGGTCTCCTCCAGACCCCAAATTTGTTTTTCCTCCGATCCGTTATTGTCACCACGTCGGCCCTAAGCGGGCTTTCGAGAAGGAGCGAGCCGGAGTGAACACGGAGGCCGGCGGAGGAGACGGAACAAGGCCGGCGGGCATCTTCCCGCCCCGGTTCCCCGAACCTTCTCCTCCCCCCGCCGCCCGCCGTGTGCTCCTGACACGTTGATATTTCTGGCTTGCACGAGCCGCCACTAACGTGCCACCTCCCATTTCAACCCTCCTCCTTCTGTGCTGGGAGCAAACCGGGCCGTTCAGACGAGGGTTCACACCGGACCCCGGATCAGGTCTGGTGACTCGCAGATGACACCCTAGGCAATGGTCACTTCCCCAGGCCTTCCTCAGGCGCCCCACCCCCCAACTCCAGGCACCCTCTCTGCAAAATGTGGAATGGCTGCCGGTGACGGCACGCAACACCGAGGACTCCCCGTCCCCCGCCCCCAAGAGCTGCCCGCCCTCAGCAGAAGCGCCCCCCTCCAGGCCCCCTCCTCCCTGGGCCGCAGACTGTGACAGAGCCTTATTGCCTGTCTCTGGGAATTCATTCCCTGTCTCTTTTCTGTCCCACCTCTCTGGGGCTCCCCGGCCCTCCCCAGCCCGTCAGCGCCGTGCCCCCTCACGTTTGCCAGGCAGCTGGCTGCCTTCATTATTTTTATGCCAACACAGTTTAAAAATCTGCGGTGCTCCTCGCTGTCTGTGGAGGAGCAGCTGCCACATTACTATGACACGCTGATGTCATTAGGGTCCGCGCGCTCCTCGGCTAATGAGGCGGCAGAAAGAAAATTAAGGGGAAAAATCACACAGGCGCATTGCTCTGTGTGTAGGTGGAGAAAGGGAAGGGGAGCGAGGCAAACAGCTCGTCCCGGCGGCGACTCCCCCTCCTCCCACACGGCTCCGAGGCGACGGACGCCCAGTCCCGCTTTGCCTGGGCTGCCCCGGGATCCGCCCGCTCCGAATCCGGTGTGTCTGGAGCGGTGTGAAGTCGCTGCGCCTAATTCTGTAATTAGGTAAAAAGAAAACGTGAAAACCTTACACTCGTATTTTTAGCCCTGGTCGATGCCCAGGTGGGGGAAGACCAGGGCTTTGCAGATGCTTCTAGAATCTGTCGTTCTTGCCATCAACCTTCACTCCCCGCCACCTCCACTCCTCACCTGGGATGCCAGCCCAGTCTCTGGTTTTCCGCCAGCCCCCGCCCCGGCGCGTTCTCCGCCCTTGAGCAGAGAAATCATCCCTAAACGCTCCGCTGATCAGGTCGCCTCTCCCGCTGAGAACGATGTAATAGGTCCCACCGTTCTCAAGACACAGGCTCGAGCCTGTCACGAGGGCCCGGCCCGGCTGTCCTGCCCGCTGGCTCGCTCCCGCTGTTCCCCCTCCAGCCACCGGGTCCCGCTCAGACGGCAGGTGCTCCTCCCGCCCCCGGACATTTGCGCATACGGATCCTCTCCAATTCACACCGCGAGGGCTTCAGCTTCGGATCTGGGCTCACTTAGCACAGGTTGGGGGAACCCGCGACCACCCCCGCGCCAGGCTGAGCCCCCTTTTTGGCACTTTCGAGGTGCAGAGGGCCTTGCTCTGCAGATCTGCTCACGACAGCACCTTCATCCTGGCGCGTGTGGCTGTCTGACCCTCCCGACCTGCAGCTCCGCGCGGGCAGGAGACACGCACGCTCCCGTTCGCCACCTGACTCCATACGGAGCACGGCAGATCCTTAGAAATGTCTGTTGAATGAATACGTAAGTGCTTAAAGGATGCCCGTGGGAAGCCCAGCCTGTGGTTTGGGAAAACAGTTCGTCGCTGGTGTTGTAGGGACGCCCCCCATCGCCGGCAAGTGTGAGTTTGAACACTTAACGACTGCCAGCTCAGGCATTTCCCCTGGCCGCTGCTGGCCCCTGCCCTGTAGGTACAGAAGTGTCTTTGGGGACAGGGTCAGAGGAGCTAGACCGCGTTATCTACACGAGCTGACTGCAAATGAAAAGTGCTCAAGGAAGGAGGTCCCTTTATATATCCAGGGACAACTACACTTGGCCACCTGCTCTGAATGGTTAGTCAGGTGGTTCCCAAATGAACCCACCTGGAGGAGGCAGGTGAGGGCAGGGGGCTGAGTCTGGGAGTGGGGGATTCTGTCCTGGGGCTGCTCCCTCCCAGCTCTGTGATGTTGGGGAGATGACGTCCCATGTCAGAGTTGGTGGGACTTAACCCTCTCCCACGCCCTCTGGAGCTGCAGCATTGTGTTCTGGGCGTCAGCCAGAAACGCGCTCTTCAAAGACCTGGGACGGGAGAAGCTGTAAAAAGGGTAACCTGGGGCTTCATTATTGCTTCATGTCCGTTGTCCAGGTAAGGGGCTGGAGAGACAGGTGAGCAGAGCTCTTTATCCCTGACCTCAGGACATCAGCTGGTGGCAGCAGCGAAGCAGGTTCGGACCCACCCACTTTCCTGCGTGTTTCTCTGCCCTCTTGCCTGCTCTCCTCCAGGTGGGGCTCCACCTGTTCCGACAACTTGCAGAATTCAAAGCTGGCCGCAGCCTGCCACCACCGCAGCTTGCACCTGCCCTCACGCCCCCATATCTGACTCCAGCGTTAACTGGAGGTCAGCGGGGCAGCAAGGCCTGGCACCGGCCACATGTTTGCCTCCCAAGCAGCGACCTCGCTTTGATTTTTCCCGCAGAGCACTGCGCGCGGCGCGGACGGATGCTCGGAGTCCGCCTGCCGCGGCGATGGGGCCTTTGTCTGGGCACGGGGGAGCTGTGATTTATGTCCTCCGCTCGCTGTGAAACCTTTGCCTCAGTAATTCTGAGCTCCGTGGGTGTCTCTTTACATCTATTTAAAGCACGGCTGCTGCCCACGGATGGCGTGCTCTGTGACATTCCCCGGCGCCGCTGTGTCCCCCTCGCCACGGCGCAGTCTCGCCTGCCGTGCATCTTTGTGGCCGGTTTCAGTGTGTTTGCTGCGCGCTCCACGGGGCTGCTGCGCAGAGTCGGGCTGTCCCTTTGATGTGGCATGTGGTGATTAGACCCTTTCGCTGGTGGACCACTCGCAGGGGGCCCGGGTGGAGGAAGATGCTTGGGCCGGACTTCCAGACTGTTCGCCCTGCTTGTCGTGGGCCCAGGCCAGACCGTCACAGGCACCTGTGCGTTTGCTCGGAGGAGCTCAGCGTGGTCAGTGCGTTCCGGCCGGAGCCTGTCCCCGGCCCGCAGCGGCTGCGGCCCGCATCGGCACTCGTGTGCGCGGCGCCTCCTGGAGGTGCGGTCGACCTCAGCGCAAAGAGGTTGGATCCCCGTTTCCCAGGATTTGATCCTGGGCTGGGGCCCTGGGGTGCAGAAACACCCTTCCTTCAACGCTGGCTGAGGTGTCAGGTGCTGGCTCTGCGTTTTGATGAAGCCTCAGAGTATTAAGATTTCTCAAGGAAACTCCAATTCCTTCCACAACTGCTGGGAGACTCATTGTCACTCCCTGGAGCCCAGCGCTTCTCATGGTCTCTTCCCCCCCCCCCCCGCCCCCCATAACA
>NW_006434828.1:1540552-1542470 GCF_000325575.1 Pteropus alecto
AACTGCCCCCCCCAAAACGTAAGTCCAACTTGCACCCCCACTGACCATGCTCTGTTCCTGTGTGGCTGACACAAGACAGGGCCCCTGGAGACCCACAGGGGGCACAGCGCCTTGTCCTCCATGTCAAGGTCAAGGTAGGGTAATTTCCACAGCCCTGGAGACCAAGTTCAGGTGCCGGAGGCCCTGTCCCCAGGGAGGGTGTCTGCAGGGCTGCACCCAGGACTTGGAAACCCGGGCAAAGATCACTCAAACTGAATGACTTCAAGGCTAACGAAGGATTATTTCTAGTCACTACTGAATTATATTGACCTTTTTTTTCTTTAAAAGAATTTGCCGCATATATTTTTCGCTGGTGGCCCATCAGGCAGAGCCCGTTTCTCTCTCCTTCTTTACGCAGTTTCACAGGATGAGGCTTGGCCCGTGCATCTTGGTTTGAGGCAAACACGGCGTGACCTGGAGGGGCCGTGGGTGGGTCTTGCTTCCACGTTACGGGTTGATGAACTAAGCCTGCTACCATCGGGCAATGTTAAAAAGTAAATTATGACTATAAAAGGTAAATGTTTTTATACTTTTATATTATGGAATATAAAGAGGCTGGCATTTCTTCCTTTTTACGAGTCCACCATGTCGAAATCACTGCACTGGTAGAGAATTGCTGAGTGTGAAAGTTAGTGTAAGACACTTGTCATGTTTGTCACGTAAGAAAACAGCCAGGGCCTTGCTTGCGTGGCCTTCCCACTCCTCACCTGCGAACTTTACTCTAATGCATCTACGATGCGAAATTAGCATTTGAGAGAAATGTGTGAATCTCACCGTCTCAGACCATCTAAAATACTGTCCTTTTTGGACAACAGCCTTTCACCTATTTGTTCAAAATGTATCGGGCCAAAGTATGTCTCTTGCCTGTGCCTGGTGAATGCAGGCCAGGGGGATAATTTTTAAATTTAGCACACCCAATTTCCCATCTAATGCAATGAGTTCCTTTCAGTGAAGTCTTTTGGGGAGGACGATCTGTTATCCCAAAAAATGTTTTGCAAACTTTTCTTTCGGAAACATTTTCTGTCTTTTGACAGAAAGTGTTCTTTCCTCTGATGAGAAATCGTGTTCTTTCCTTTTTATCTCGGGCAAGATGTGACACGTGGAAAAGGTGACAAGCCGCTCAGAGTCAAGTCTGCAAAGTGGGGCCGAGGTCCCAACGCAGCCCTGACCCTGGACAAGTCACCTCACCTGGTTAAAACGCGGGGAGAACGAGAACCTCACCTGCCTGGTATTTCACAGGGGGGCACGAGGACGGAAGGACAGAAATCTGCAAACGTGTGAAGTGCTGTCATCAATAGCTCATTAACACGGCGGGGTATTTCACTGGCATCGGGATGGGGTACTTTAGTGCCAGATGAGACAATAAACTGTTTTTCATTGTTCTGAAAATTATACCAAAAGATGAGCTGCCAGAATAATCTGAGCCATGACAGTGTCATGGAAATAACTGCCCGGTGTCCCCAGGTGACTGCTTTGAAAGGATACACTCGGGCATGCTTGTTGACACCCCATCCTCTTCATATTCTGGTGACTCTAGCTGGAGGCTTCTGGGCCCAGGCTCCCTACAGTGTGGCCCCATGACGACAGGCTCTGCTCTGCCTGGGAGCGGTCAGAAAGGCTGACAGTGCCCCCGCCCAGACCGGAAGAATCAATTTCACAAATCCCCAGGGGGTTCTTGGGCCCCCTGGAGGTTTGAGAAGCACAGCATGCGGCAGGTGGGGTCCTCACACTGCAAAGCTCGGGGTGGGAGGTGCCCCGGCCACCTCTTACCTTGGGGAAGGCGTCGGGCCACACGGTGGGGGAGCCGTGGTTGAGCAGGGCCTGCACGGTGCGCTCTGGCGCGGCCTGGGGCGCGCAGGCGACGGTCTGCAGCACGCGT
>NW_006434828.1:1543395-1569038 GCF_000325575.1 Pteropus alecto
CCCAACCCCAAGGACCCCGACATCTACACCCTGCTGCCCCCAACCCTGAGGACGCCTGACACCTACATCCTGCCTCCCCCAACCCCAAGCCACCATGCCCTGGCTGCCGTTGAGGGGCCTTCGGGCACCCCATGGCGCGTCGGCTCCCAGAAAGAGCGAGGGTGGCCCAAGAGAAAGGACATAAGTTCGGACGCCGGTGCCCAGACAACTGGCGTTTAAGCTGAGCTGGAAAAGAGAAAATGAAATTATGGCAAACACGGCGGGTCCGAGGCGCACCGGTTACTCACCGGTGGTCACAGCTAAGAACATTTCCTAAGAATCCACGCGCAGCGCGGTAAGACTTACCTGAATTTGTAACTGCCTGATGCTACTTCGGCAGGTAACGCGGTTCAAATAACAGTGCTCGAAGCGCTCTGACCTGGGCTCTTCGACACAGGTGGCAGTGGAGGGCCTGGGAGTCACGGTTCTATGGAGGGTCTCAGACCCACGGGCTCATTCATTCTCAGCCGGCAGGTACCGCTTCCGTAAGCTGCCCAGGTCTGGTGGCGGTGTGAGGGCGTGAGGCAGGGCTTGCCCCGCTCCCAGGGAGGGAAGCCATCCAGCCCTCATGACGCAAACCGGCCCGCGGCGTCCTCAGGGCCGGGAGCGTGGGTGGAGCACGCCTTGCCTAACTGTGGGACCACCGTTGTTTCGACCAGACTCTCCCCAACAGACTCTGGATTTCCCGGTCCCCAACTTCCCCAGCGGTCTCCCGGAGGGTCTAGTCTCCTGTGGGAGACTGTGGTCCCCTCCCTGCAATCGGTGGGTGTCTTCTGTTTCCTCCAGGTCCAGCAATAGGATCCTGAGGCTGTCCTGTCCTCCAGCACCGAGAACAGCTCTCTCAGGGCCTTGTCCACACCCAAGTTGCTGGCAGAGGCCGGCTGCTGACCCGGCTGCCGACCTGGCTGCTGACCTGGCCGCTGACCTGGCCGCTGGACCTCGGGTCCTCAGACCCGGTGGGCAGCTCAGGCTGCCCCAGCCTGGAAGCAGGACTGTCACCTCCTCCATTCTGCCGGCCCTTGTCCCCTGTGGGCACTCAAAACACCAGACCCCTGTAGTCACCCACTTATGGGTCACCTCCTAGACAGCGTGGTCGCTGTGGTCGCTCCAGCGCCGGAGTCTGACCCTCCATCGTGCCGGCTTCAGACCACAGGCTCTGGTCCCTGTCGCCCACCCACGCCTGTGGGTGCCCTTCTCACCTCTGCTCTACTGAGCCTTGAGTCTTCGTCCCTCATCCCCTCAGCCATTCTTGCCTTCACTTCCTTCCCTGGGTGACACTCCAGTCCCTCTTTAATCGGCATCCTCAGTTCCTTTGAATCGAGGGGACGTGGCCACCCCCTATGTCAGATGGCCCAACTGTCAGCCTGGAACTTGTTCACCGTCCACCCTCTCTTCCCCCGGCTGCTGGAGGAAATGCTGCTGGCGGACTGGCCTCCCGGCTCAGCCGGGCCTCGGGGACCTCCGGCTCACACCTTCCATGCCGAAGGCCAGCTCCTCCTTCCTCGCCCAGTGACGAGGACTCCCACCGTCACTGCCATCCTCAAGCCATGTGGTCCCCGCCCCTCCCCGTCAGCCATCTGCTGCTGCTGCACCCAGCGTTCGGGCTCCCGGCCCCTGCCCCGCGGGTCCGCCCCCGCACTCGCTGGAATGTTCCTGCCACGATCAGCCAGGGAGTCAGCCCCTCCTGACCCTCTCGCCCTAGGCGTTGTCCGCTTCTGCTTCCCGGGGGTCCTGCTCCATCAATTACTCGCTCCTTGCCTCTTCCCGTCCTCCTCTCTCCCCCACCCACCCCGGTCCCCATTTTAGTTGGTCTGGGGCCCCGTCAACTCCGTCTCTTTAATACTTACTTGGACCACTTCCTCCCTCCATCCCCGCTGGCGCTGTCCTTTGTCAAGACCCAAATCATTTCTCGCCTGAGTGTTAGTGAGTTTCCTGATCTGTTCCCTGCTCCGGTCTCACAAGGGCCGTAGTCTCTGGGTGTGAACGAGACTACATGTGCCTGCTGCACACCCAACTGCTCCTGCTGCCTGGTGCAGAAAGCCCCGGGCCCTGTCCCCACCACACAGGACGCCGGGCGATCCAGCTCCCGTGGGCCTCACCAGTCCCGTTTCCTGAGGCTCCATCCTGTGTTTGTGTGTCAACCCTCCCTGGCCAGGTGTGGCTCTCAGAACGCATCCTGGCGGTTCACGCGTCCGAGGCGTGGTGCGTGCTGCTCCTCCTGGGGAAGTCCTGGCCCGTGTGGGGGACACAGTCCCATCTTTCCTCCCTCTGTCTCTTGGGTGCCTGCTTTCCCAGCGCCACCAGCAGAGGGTCACTCCTCTGTGCTGCCATATGCCGTGTACATGGGTGCCTGGGCGCAGCGTCTGTCACACCATGCCTCAAATGTTCGTTTGCATATGTGACTCCTCCTTTAGGCTGCTGGCTCCTCCAGTGTAGAAATGGGGGTTTTTGTGTACCCCTGCTTCTTGGCGCCCACTATTGGTAGTCCCTAAAAGCATGTTAACGAAGGCGTTTCCTTCATGAGCATCTTTCAGCTCTTCTTTGTGTTCTTCCTGTTTTCCCTGTTATTTACCTCGCCCGGGCTCCGAACGACATCATCCATCGTGGGTTTCCGGGCTGGAAGCCGCCGCCGTTAAATCTGTTTATATTTCTACCCAGGGACTCCGTGTTCGCCAGTCTCTCTCGCTACCGCTGCGTATCAGCGGCGTCTTGAGAAGTGGTCCGTCTTGGGTGAAAGATATTTACAAACAAGTACCATTTGCTATGAAACGTCCTTCGGGACCATAACCCGCTAAGAGACGATGCAGATTTCACAATCAGCGTGCTCCGGACGCGCTCCCTCCTCGCTGCTCCAGGAGGAATTTTGAACACTGCAGCGGGAGGTCAGCATCCGAGGGCTCCGTCTCATTTTGCTGCCGAGTCTGTGTGCGCTCGCACACAATTACAAAACGTTTTCTTCTACTTTTTTTTTTTAAAGCAGCCCAGCCTCTCCGAAGACGTCCATAGAGAAATACGAGCGGGCCTCTTCCCCACCTCCGTAGCCCACCTGGCTGATGTACAACCAGGACGCCTTCCGGGAGAACGAGGCTCCGGCGCACCCTCTGGAGGGCTGCGGATGCCTTTTCTGATCGGCTAAACCTTGGCACTTTCTTGGAGCAGGTGACAGCGTAAGCTGCAGCCCACAGTCAACGGAACGCGTGGACTGGGGCACACCTCTGCTGGCACACACTGGCGGCCGTTAAAGACGGAGGTGTGCGAGCCTGTTTAACGGCATGGAAAGCTATTTGCAATGGTTATGTGACAAGATCAGGGTACAAAATGGCACTGAACAGTCCTATTTAAGAAAAAAAAAAAACCCCAGATATGTACATGCATAGAAAGCAAGCCTAGAAATAGACAGGCCAACGTGTGTTTACCGCTGGGCGATGGGTGACGGTGCTTTTATATCCTCGTGGCCTGCCTGTGTTTTCAAATTTTCCAAAAGGAATCAGAGGAACAACAGCAGAGGTTACTAGTGACAAAGCCCCCACCGGCAACAGCACGTGGCTTCTCAGAACGTCGGCTTAGCTTTCCAGGTTCCCAGAACGCTCCCGAGTTTTCCATCGACCTGCCCAGGCCTAAGCGGCCGTCTTGGTGAGGGTGTACGGCAGTGCCAACGAGGAGGTGAGTCGAGAGGAGAGGGCTGGGGTGGGTCGGAGGGACTTAGTGATAAGCAGCAAAATGACGACAGGCTCGGGGACCTCCTGGACCTGACCTCGTGTGTGTCAGTGTCTTCAATAGAAGAAATGGCCCAGTGGCCACCCAAGCCTGTGCAGGGCCGCGGGTAGCCAGCCCACTGTGCCTGAGCCCTCTCCTCCCAGGGGAGATTTCATCAGATTTCCTGCCACGCTGATAGACAGGTGAGTAAGGCCTGGAGCCACTGTTGGACAGTCACTGCCAGGAGCCGAAGGCGGACACCCATCTGAGGTGGTCAGAACGAGTTGTCTCTTCTCGCAGGGTGCTAAGGAGACCCCGTGCTGTCTGTGGAGCCTCTGATGCGAGCCGTGTCGGGCGAACACCAACCCTCTGACTTCCCATTTTCGATAATGACCTCGGTGACAGTGTGACAAGGGCCTGAGGTTGACACTACACAGAAAAAGTAGCTCGAGCCAAAGGCAGGAGTTCACAGGGATGAGCCCATCAAGGGCTGTTGAGTTAATGTCGTTTTAACTTATTTCCAAAGGGGGAAGTAGGACTCTGTGCCCACGTCCTGCACGCCGCTCCCGTCCACCGTCCAGCATGTCCCCAAAGCACTGGGCCTCTTCCCAGGTGCAGGAGGTGTACGTGGATGCCTTGGCCTGGCCTTGGCCACTGTCCACCTCTTCCCTGACCCCTTCACACCTGCCGAGCCTCCCTGCTGTCCTAGGAGGCAGAGCCTGCTCCTGGCTCTCCATCCGGCCTCCCTCCTCCCTGTCTCTCTGTTTACACAAAACCCTAAAAACTGGCATTTCACAGCCTCAGGTCCTGAGCTGGAAGGGGCTGCATTCCCCACTGCTTGTTTACTTGCCTTTCTAATTCCTTTTCCTTCCTTCCTTCCTTCCTTCCTTCCTTCCTTCCTTCCTTCCTTCCTTCCTTCCTTCCTTCCTTCCTTCCTTTCAAAAATTACATATAATTATTGCAACAAATCTGCACCGTAGGTCGAATTTTCTGGCAAGGAAATTAAGGCTTAAAAGAAGACCAGTGACTCGTGTAAGGCCACACAGCCAGCATGTGGCAGAACAGAGACCTCCATGGCTGTGTTTGGCCCCAAAGGTCTCACAGTCCCACCACCCGCCCCACTGCTTTTTCCCACTGGAATTATTTGCGAAGCACCTGCTATGAGCCAGGCACCACACTAGGCATTTTCCGTAAGTTACCGCTACACTTCTCATGCATGTATTCATCCATCCATCCATCCATCCATCCATCCATCCATCCATCCATTCGAGGACGTCCTGTATGCTTCGTACAACGGCCTTTCAAGGCGAAAGAAGTGTCTTCTGGGAGCCCTTCGCGAGACAGCTATGGCTGGTGATATTTTGGATAAGTGCTCCCCACATTGCAAATGGAACCCTGCGTTTTGGTGAATGGAGAGATGGTCTAGAGGTCTAGAGACTTTGAGAATTCAGCTTCACTGTTTGCCCCATTTGCCCATGAAGGAGTATCTGACTTTCTGAAAGCTTCCCTCAACAGAAACGGGCCTTTGTCTCCTCCCCTGGTCTCAATGCCCTGGATGACGAGGGACACCCGGAAGCGTCCGAGTGAGACGGGGAGAAGAATCAGGAAAAGTGGAAGAAAAGATTCTACCCCCTTCTTGGGCAGAGGTGGGAGGGAGGGTGTGGGGGAAGCTTTGGATTGGACAAGAGAAAAGTTTTATGCACGTGTATTTATGTATCTTTTAAGAGAGGTACAATTTGCACACAGAGAAACGCAAAGATCTTAAGAGAGCACAGTTGTAGGAATTTCTCCCAAGGGGTGCCCCGCACCCTGTGTGACCAGCATCCCGTTCCGCCTGTGGAGTATTTTCATCTCCCCGAGAAATCCCCTGGGTTTGCTACCAGTCGGTCGTCACCCCACCATTCTGATTTCTCTCACCGTGCTTTCGTTTCGTCTTTTCTAGAACTTTCTCCTCTTCGTGTCTGGCTTCTTTTGTTGGACACAATGTCCGACATTTGTCCACACTGTTACATGCATGAGTAACTCATTCTTTTTTATTTCAGAGTCATCTTTAATTGTATGAATGCACCACAATGTAAAAATTCCTTCTCCTGTTGATATTGGGAGACATTTGAGTATTTCCATTTTTGGGGGGCGGGGGGGTGCGGGTATTATGTATAAAGCTGCAACGAACATTTTTGTATGTCTTCTCATGGACACATGTTCTCATGTGTCGGGTAAATACCCAGAAGTGGAATTGCTGATAGGTGCGTATGTAACTTTAGAAGAACCTGCCCGTTTTCCAAGCGATTCTATCATTACGTGTCCCCCGCAGCAGCGCATGAGGGTTCTGGTTGCTGCACATTCTCGCCAGTGTTTGCCGTTGTCATTCTTTCGGACTTTAGCCCTTCGAATGGGCGTGGAATAATGACATTTCCCTGATGCCAAAAGAAGTCAGACACCTTTGCATTTACATATCGGCCATTTATCCATCTTTCCTGAAGTGTCGGATCAAGGCTTTCGCCCAGAGGGGAAAGGTTTGATTTGGCCTGGATTACCTCTTTTAATTCCTGACAGGAAGTCCTACGCCTTCCACCGGGACTTGGCAAGGGACCAGAAAGCTGAGCAATCTTCCTGAGATGCCACGAGGTGGCCGGGAAGGCGATAAACGAGTCATAGACGACGCCTGAAAGTTGGCGAGGAGGGGTGGGCAGAGCTGCCTCTCGATTACACTGACCCGATGAAGAAAAGTTAACGAAGGAGCGGTGATCGTTCAGCGTCCCTCTGTCGGAGGACACGTGGCTTTCGAGCCCGGTTCTGACGATTTCCACTGTGTGCCACCTTCTCGGCAGCCCACGGGCCCTCGACGAGTCTCGGGGAAAGCAGTAGAGTTCAACCTGCCAGGTCTGAACTGGAAAGGAAGTGCCCGATGATTTTCTTCGATGACTCGTCTCCTCCTAAGATAATTAGCTGCTTTCTAGGTCCAACTCTGGCTTACAAATCATTATTTTTTTATATAGTCGAATTGATATAACTGGGGTAAGAAGCAAACTTACATGCTTTGTGCTAATGTGTTCGTGAAGGAAGCAAGCCCTCTTCCCTTCTGTTTAACTCAAGACAGCTTTCGATGAGAAAAGGAATTGAGACGCACCGAACCCATTTCTCATTTTAATCATCTCGGATTCTGAAAAAAGGTCAAGGAGAAGAAGCTGATAATAAATAGGGCGAGGCTGGCATGCAGACTACTGACGTGAAGACAGTGACTTTACTGGAATTTTTCTTTTTTGGGAAAAATCTCTTCAAAAGGCCCCCAGATTAAAGCTCCCATCTGCCTTTTTGAGTGTTGAATTCTGAATTCTGAAGCTTGCTGGTTGGAAGGAAGCACAGACAATTTTTTTTTTTTAATCGCAGGAACTCAGAAACTCAAAGGGTTTCAAGTCCTGCGCCCATGGTGAATTGCGACTGAAAGGGGCCGGAGCGGAACTGGGTCCCTAGGGGTGGAGACCATTGTCATCGAGAGTGAGAAAATGAAATGGCTCACTATGTAGGTCAATGACCCCCTCTCTACTACAAGGGAAAAAAAATTAAGGATGACCTAAAATCTACTATGTATAAAAAGATTCTAGAGAAAGTAGCTCTTTCTTGTCAAAGCGATAATGTTTATACTACCCGAAGCCAGACCTCCTCGGAGTCTAACTTTAGGGGGACTTTTTAAGCTGAAAAGCCGTGGTCGAAACCACCGGGCCTTCCTGACATCTGTTAGCTTCTTATTCTTCAAGGTAGCTGGCCACGTTCCTGTAGAGGTGTTCAGCGGACCTTCCGCTCTAGCCATTGACATCGAAGGGGTTCCGTGTCAGCCGATGCGTAGTTCTGCCTGCACCTCGGGTGGATCCGTCGTTTCTGTTAAACTTTACCCCAGCGACCGGGATTTAAATAAGCGAAGACTGTCGAATGGAATCGACGGGGAGAAAGATTCACAGAGAGAAAATGAGAAGAGAAAATGAACAAGGGGAGCGGGAGGAAGAGGGAGACGAATGAAGAGAAGCTTCCCGGAGCCCCGCGCGAATGCAAGGGCAGGTGCAGGGTCCTCATTAAACCACGTCCTGGACCTGTATGATTTTTGAAAAAAATCGGCTAAAGCTAGGAAATTCGTTTCTATCGCACAGTGTGTAAGCCGAGGACCGACGGTCTACACACGCCTCCGCCCTGTGGGATGTCCGGAGGTAAGCTCGTCGGCCTGCATGAGGGATCGTGTCAGGATTCACGATATTTTTTCTGCCTGCTTTCTTAGGACAAAGAAAGACTTTTGCTTTGATGCGGTCAGCTTATGCCCTTTGATAAAGCCGATACGTCTTTCTGACCTAGAAAATGTTCAGTAGACACCCACCAGACTTCCACGCACATAGTGGATTCTCCACGTGCTGGCCCCGGCGTCTAGGACGCTATGCTGCTTTCTCATTGTCTTCCTCTCCTGAAACTGAAAGTATCTTGAGGGCACAGACCACGTCTGACGCGGCCCCAGCACCTCACAGAGTTCACAGGCAACTGTTCCAGTTTCGGCGTACGTGCTGCCCAAGTGAGCGGCGTCCACGGGCCGCCGAACGCCTGCAGGAGTGGAGTCATGATTGGCTGACCTTGGAGCTGTGTTTTCCAAACATAGATGGGACTTCTATAATTTTGTCACCAGATGGCAACTCGGTACAACAGCAAATCATCTTCCAAAACCCAATCCATAAGTTAAGCACAGAGATTTGGAGTTAAAATGAGGTAGAAAGTAATTCCATGCGGAATAACTAGAAAGACCCTCCCTGTGGAAAGTGGAGAATGCCTGCGGCTGAGGACGGAGATGGGGCATGAGGTCTGAGTGCACCCCGACATGACTGGCGAACGCTTAATTTCCTGGCCTCCCAAAGGACCTCCGGGGCTTTCGGACTGGGGCACCGTGAAGGGGACTCAGGCAGAGCCCAGGGGACTCTTGAAGTTGTGGAGCTGGGGGGTCCAGGGAAGCCAGGCAGAGCTCCCGGGGGAGGGCGGGGTGCGGTGGGAGGGGGGGTTGGGTGGGAGAGGAGGTCTCCACGGAGAAAGAACTAGGCGGAGGGTCCCCTTGAGTATTCAGCGGAGCAGTGATTAGTGTGTGTGAGAGAGGACATTACCTAGGGCTGGGGAAATAACGGCCTGGAGGCAGAGGAGAGAATCACGCCCACAGCGCGCACGGGCTCAGGCACAGTGCCTGTAAAACCTCATAAATGACGAGGCAGGATTAGTACACTCAGAGGGGTGCCGTCTCAGTACCGGGGGACAAATTCACCTTAGATGAAATCCTGCACTGATCCCACCTGGAAAAGATGAGAGGCAAAACCCCAAATCGTCAAACTATTTCCAAGTAACTTTACATCCCGGATATTGACAGGAATATAAAAATACCCAGCACCCAATATAATAAAGGATGAGAGAAAAAAACCCAACCCATTAGTAGATAGGAAGCTTAAAATAGTTATAACCGTGTTCTATGTTTTTGAGAAGTTAGAGAAAAGATTAAATATGTTAAGTAAAGATATGGAAGATGTCAGTTAGAAGGTCGTACATTTAAAGTTGAAAACTATAATGTCAGATGAAAAACATACGGGGTGGGTTTAATGACAGATGATATTTCAGAACAGAAGATAAATCAATTACAGAGAAAAAATAAACGAAGCATGAATGAGCCGTGGACCAACTTCAAGGGATGGAATATACGTGCAATTGGAGATCCTGGAAAAGGACGGGGATTGTACAGAAAAAACGTGAAGAAATAACTGCCAACATTTTTCCAAATTCGATGAAGAGTAATCAAATTACTTTTGATCTGATTAAAAGATCCAAGAAATTCAATGAATTTCAAGGACAAGAAAAATGAAGAAAACAATGTCAAAACGCATCATTATTAAATTCCTTAAAAGCACCGATAAGGAGAACATCTTAAAGCCGGAATGAAAAGGCATTACGTGCAAATGCAAGAAGGACAGTAGATTTCTCGTAAAAATAATGCAGGTCAGGAGCCCGTGGAGCCCTGTGTCTAAAGCACTGAAAGCAAAAGTACCTTTCAAACACTCAAGTCGAAATAAAGACATTTTCAAACAGATGCTGGAAGAATTCATCACCAGCAGAACTTGCCTAAAAAAAAATGTTAAAGAAATTCCTTCAAGCAGAAGGAAGATGATACCAGATGGAATCTTTGACCTATACAAAGGGATGAAGGAATCTGGAAATGAAGCTACCGAGGTAAAAATAAAAACTTTTTCCATATTATTTCAATATATTTAAAGGTAATTTGCCGTACGAATAAAAATAATAACAATGCATTGTGGGACTTTTATGCAGGAATGAAATGTAAGATGATACCAATAGCACGAAGGCCAGGAGGAGAGAGATGGAAGTGAACTGCCGTACGGCTTTCGTGTTATGTGTGAAGTAGTATGATATTACTTGAGGGCACGCTGTGATAAAGATGTATACTTAAACCTAAAGCAGCAAATAAAATGACACAACAAAAAGCTATATACGATAAGCCATCAAAGGAGATAAAATGGAATCATGAAAAATAATACAGAAAAAGGCAGAAAAAGAAGAACAGGGAACAAAGGATGAATAACAAATAAAAACACTAAGATGTTCGATTTAAATCTAACCATTTGAAAATAACATCGGATGTCAGCGATCTAAACACTCCGTTAAAAGGCAGAGACTATCAGATTGGATGAAAAAAAAAAAAAGACCCGATTATAATTTGCCTACGAAAAAATCTGCTTTAAAGATAGAACACAAACCAAGGATGGCCTTTAATCAACGGTCAGCAAGGAACTGAGACCTCCAGTCCAACAGTCCTCGAGGAACTGAATTCTGCCCATAACCATGAGAATTCAGCAGTGGATTCTTCCCCAGTTGACCCTTCGGATGAGCCCCTAACCCTTGAAGACACCTTGATTTCAGTCTTGTGAGGGACTCTAAAGTAAGGACGCAGCTAAGCCATGGCCAAACTCCTCACCCACAGGAATTGTGAGATGGTAAATATGTGTTGTAAGTCTCAAGGTTGTACATAATTGCGGCAAACAAGGCAAAGAAGGGAGCACTCTCAACCTGAAAAAGACCATTTACAAAAAACCTACGTATAACATCACACTTAATGGTGAGAGATGTAATGCTTTTCCCTCAGATCATGAATAAAGAAAGCTGTCTCCTCTTATTACTTCTAGTCAACATTGCATTGGAGGTTCTATCCAGTGCAATAAAGCAAGAAAAAGTAATGCGAGACATCTAGGTTTGAAAAAAAAGTAAAATTGTGTTCATTCACAGATGACATGATTGCTTACATAGAAATCCTGTGGAATTTACAGTAGATTACTAGAATGATTAGTGAGCTTAGCAAGGTTGCAGGATATGATATTAATATACAAAAATAAATTATCAATTTTATATAGTAGCCACACACCATCAGAAATTTAAATAAAAATACCACTTAAAAAGCATCAGAAATATGAATAATAGAAATCAGAAATAGGAATAAATCTGACAAAATATATGCAAGCCCTACATACTGAAAACAAAAACACAGCTCGGACAAATTAGAGACCAAAATAAAGAGAGAGCTTTATTGTGTTCACGGGTCATAAGAGTCAATATTTTTATAATGTCAATTCTCCTCAAATAGATTCACAGCAACCCCAGTCAAATCCCTCTCCCCCCTTTTTTTTGTATACATTGACAAACGGATCTTAAAATTTGTATGGAAGTCCAAAGAGGCTAGAATAGCCAAAACGACTTTGAAAAATAAGAGGATGCTCACTGTTACTTCCTGACTTGAAGATTTCTTACAGAGCCACAGTATGTGATACAATGTGGTCCTGGTGTCAAAACAGACAAATACATCAATGAAACAGAATAGAGAAAGAGAGCAATGGCTCTGCTATGGACCCCCGGCGACCTTGAGTGTATCCACATAGGCCACACAAAGGTTTGAACCATTGCTGATCTAAGTGTCGTTAGAATAGCCCAGGATCCTTCTGGGTGGGAGGCTTGTAAGGAGCTGCTACAGGCCAAAGTCCACTTGCCTCTCCGTGTCTCTTGGGAGGCTTTCACGAGACAGCTCTGCATTGCCTCCTGGGTTCTCCCGAGCTTTGAAACTTCCTGCCTTGCCCGCCTCAGAACACAGCTGGAGACCATAAAACCACTCAGCTAAAGTCTAGATTTGGCTGCTCAGTGGTAACCTACAAGTCATACTGCCACCATCTGGCCCCTTTTGTTTAGGTATTGTCCTTCGTGGGACAAGGAGCGTGAGGAATTGGTGCTTGGGGCTATTCTTCCTTTCACTGTGCATATAAGCGATAAATGGCCTGAAGCTAAGAGGTGATCAGTCAGACCTTGCCCTGTCTTGTGTGTACTTAACAAGAGAGTCCAGCAATAAACCTACACACATGTAGTCAGTTGATTTTCAATAAAGGTGCAAAGTCAGTTAGTGAAGATAGGAGAAGCTTTTTGACAAATGGTGTTGGAACAATTGGATATCCACATGCGAAAAAAAAAAAAAGTGTCCATCCATACCTCACGCCATATTCAGAAATTAACTCAAAATGGGGCATAGACTGAAATGTAAAAGATAAAATTACTGAATTTAAAGAGGGAAACATTGGAGGAAATCTGTTACCTTGAGTTAGGCAAAGATTTTTTTTTAGATACAAAAGCCCAACAGAGTCCCTAAAATAAAAAAAAATCAATAAACTGGATCCCACCAAAATTAAGAACTCCTATTCTTCAAAAGACACTTTTAAGAGAAAAAAAATATAACCAGAGACCGGGAGATAATATTTATAAATCACACGTCTGACAAGGGACTTGTATCCAGGATATATTTTAAAAACCTCAAAATTTAAGAAGAAAACAAACAACCTAATTTTTAAAACAGGCACAAGATTTGAACAGGCACGTCACCAAAGAAGATACATGGATGGCAGATAAGTACACAAAAAGATGCTCGCCGTCACTTGTCATCAGGGGAATGCAAATCCAAACTCCAATGGGATACTCTGCACACCCAGAGACTGGCTACAGGTAGAGAGCAGCCACACCAAATACCGGCGAGGATGCGGAGAAACTGGAACCCTTGTCCGGTGCTGGTGGGAACCCGGTCTGGCAGTTTCTCAAAAGGTTATCTTTTATTGATTCATTTTCATAGTTAAAAGGAAGTTTTTATTAACAAGAAAGGGTCTTCTTAATTCGTATAATTCCCATTCTTAATATTGAACGGGACGAGATGCTCTATACTCCAAGTCTCACCTGCGGACACTCTGTCAGTCAGGTCCTCTCAGCACGTTTGCCGGCATTTCTACTGTAACAGGTAAAAGCCATAAACGTCCAGCTATTTAACTAAAAGAAGTAACTACATTGGGGGAAAAAATTAGAGATTTTTTTTATCATATAAGTTTGGAGTAAAAAAACAAACAGGATAAAATTTGTTCTGAAATCTTTTTTTTCTTTTCTTTTTTTTCTTTATCATTAGAGCATTTATCACACCTAAAAGGTTATCTTTTAATCGCACGATAGGACCCAGCCTTTCCAATCGAAGGTCCTTATCCAGGAGAAGTGAAAGCGCACACACCCGAAGGCTGGCACACCCACCTTCACAGAGCTTTAACTGTAATCGGCCCAAGCTGGAGACAGACAAATGTCTCTCAACATATGAATGGAGAAAAACCGTATACCGTGGAACACCACTCGGCCAGGAAGAGGAGTGCGTCGCGGATACACATGGTGTGCTCAATCTCAAAGTTATTATGTGTGGCAGACAAAAGGGAGCGCGTTCCATTGATATAACGGTCGCGCAAGATCGGGCTAAACTGGAGCGTCGAAACGGCGGAGGAGGGAGGGGGAGATGCCGGTGGGGGAGGGGACGTTTTCATGGTGACGGCTGTGCTCACTCCTTTGATAACAGGGCTGTGTCAGGCGTGCTTATCCCTGTGCCCAGGTTGATCGGATTGCACACTTGAATTGTGAGCAGCTCTTTGTATGCAGTTACACCCCCGGTAAAACTGTTTTTTCAAAAAATATCCTGTTAGAACATTGTTTCCTTCAGTCACTCTCAAGACTTTTGGTGGTCGGCGTGCCTCTCTGAGTTCGCATTCTGAACTCGGGGGACATTTGTAGGTGCTGCCCCTGCTTTGGTCACTGAGAGCCCGGCGTCCTGCCTGCCTGCAACGTGACATGGTGATTTTATTTAATCCTCACTCTAGAGATAGAAGACCAAGAAATTAACAACCCCGAGGGCAGGGACTAGAACACTTTGACTAAAAGAAATGTCAAGATGACACACTGCAAGCTGAGAAACGGAACATAAATCCTCTGCTATGACACGGTGGCCCCGCAGCCTCTCCTGGGCCCACTGGACCCTGTGGGGACAGATTCTGCAGGAATGTACGCGGGGCTGGACGAGGAAGTTGCAGAACCTCCCGAACCCCAGAACCTGGGCGGGTGGTGGGCTTGGGGGCCGCTGCGCCCCCCAAAATGCCAAGCCCAGCTCGACTTCCTAGTGGGGCTCCGGAGCCCCGCCTGAGGAGCTAACCATTTATGTCACACTGTGACAATTATTCTGCATAAAATTATCATTAAAAACCCTAATTTCTCAGCCTCCAACCCCTCCAGTGGCCTTTTAGCATTCCTCGGCGCCGTGTCTGCGGGCCTGATCACCCCGCTCATTACCTCGGCGTGGCGCCTCCCCCCTCCGCTCGCAATCAAGGCTAATTACACCCTCCCGGGGCCGGAGCCGGGTCGGGGTGGAGCGGGCGATGTGGCCGCTGCGGAGCTTTGGTGGACAATTAGGGCAGGAGCGGTGACCGAGGCCGGGTTCTGGGTCTGGGCGGGGCCAGGCGGTGCGAGGTGCTAGGGGTCCGAGTGTGCTGGGGGCCGGAGGGAGGGGCGTGGCCGGGGCCGGGATGGAGGGGCGTGGCCGGCCCCGGCAGCCGTGACCCAGGCCGGGGTCCCTGTGGTCTGGGCCGCGTGTCTTACCCGAGCGAGGCGACCGTGCGGCAGAGGTGCAGGGGCGCCAGGCCCTCGGCGCTGAGCAGGTCGGGGTCGGCGCGGCGCTGCAGCAGCAGCTGGGCACAGGCCGTGTGGCCCCCCAGGCAGGCCTCGTGCAGGGGCCCGCGGCCACCGGGGCTGGCGTTGGGGTCAGCGCCTCGGCCGAGCAGGTGGCTCACGCAGGCGGCGTTGCCTCGAGCCGCTGCGATGCACAGGGGCGTGGTGAGCTCGCGCTTGTACTCCAGGGTCCAGAGGCCTGGGAGAGAGGGGCAGGCAAGGTGAGTGGGGGGCACAGTGTGGGGCGGCGCCCCAGAAGGCTGGAATAGGGTGAAACCAGGTACCAGTGGGCTTGTAGGGAGATGGACACAGACGGTTGGGACAGAAAAACCCAGTTCGATCCAGAGGATGGGGTGGGGGCTGGGCAGAGGAGCAGAGAGAGGTATAGGGGGAAAGCGAAGCCCAGGAAATGGAAGGACACACAACACACACAACACACAACACACACAACACACACACAACACACACAACACACACAACACAACACAACACACCAACACACACAACACAACACACACAACACACACACAACACACAACACACACACAACACACAACACACACACAACACACAACACACACAGAAACAGAGCAGCGACAGCGAAACCAAATGTGGGGGTGTGGGGACTCGGGTGCATTCCAGGGTTTAAAAGCCACCAAGCAGGTGGACAGTGGGAGATTTAAGCGAGGAATTCACATTCTTTAGGCTCTAAATTCAGGGCAGGTTAAGGGAGGAGAGTCAGCTGTGGGCTTTTCTGGAGCCCGGCTCTCTCATCCAGCCCCGCACGCCCTTCACCATTAAGCAGAGACGCAGCAGACAAAACAAACTGACCCAGAGCACCAGCGTCGCCCCAGAGAAGGACTCAGAAAGTTTAGTCCTCTTGGAAGTGGCAGAGTTTCAGAAGCCGCTTTGAAGTGCTGGGCCACGTTCAGCACAATTCCTGTCTGTTTCTTTGCGCTTTTTAGGGTTTGCGTGCGTGTGTGCGTCCGTGCCTGTGTGTAGGTGTCTGTGTGTGTGTGTAGCATTGCTCTTTCTTGCGGGATGAATGGAGCAGGTGCCACACATCTCACTTCTCTGAAAACTTTGGGCTTTCAAAAGGTTCGTGGAAGGTTGTTAGCAGCCAGGACGCCCGTGGAAATGGGGGAAGCGGCCCCTGGTGAATACACTTCAAGGGACGGCATTTCACACGGCAGAGATGCCTCCTGATAATGATGGAAGAATCGATACTGTGGCTCTAACGAGCTGCGGAGGGGACCCTTTCACAGGCCACCTCCTTCCTGGGACTCTTGCTGTGCAGCTGCGAAAGAGCACTCCTAATTACCTCCCTGCCCCGCGTCCCCAGGGCCCGGCCTGGAGGTCCTTTGCACACTCCGTGGGTGAGTGTGGGGGCCTCTTTTCCTAGCGGTGGGCGATGGTGGCCAGAGGCCCAGGGGACATGGGCGTGCTCGGCTTTGGGCTGCTTTCCCCGTGAAGACCGAGTCCAGTTTGGAGCCGGGAGGATGGGCAGAGTCCTTCATGATAATGGTGACCCACATTCCTGCGGGACCGGCTCCTGGTTCTCGAACGCTCTCATTTTCCTGCGATGGGAAGTCTGCTTACTAGGGGGCCAGGAAGGGGAGCTTTATCCCCTGGGGCATGCCGAGTTCTCAGCCCAGCTCCACCCACACCAGCGGCTCTGTTCAGCCACCCTGGATTCCCGTGTCTTCCCTGCGGACTGGCGGGAGGGGCTTTGCTGGGCATTAAGCTCCGCCCTAGCGCAGGGCCAGCAGCCGTGTCCAGGTCCCGGGACATGGCACTGAGCTTTCAGCCTGCAAGAGAACCGGGTTCGGAGGCAGCTCTCTGGGTCAGAAAGCCCGAGTCAGCTTCCTGTCGTTCCCGCCCCGGCCCAGGTTCTGCCGCCTGGAGGGACATGGTGTAGGCTTCTCCCCGCGTGGGATATCCCGCAAACGTCGGCTCCTCCGTGCCGATGCTCTCCTTGGACTGCAGGCCGACGGGGCCAGCCTTCCGTCAGGGTGCTGTGCCGAGGGGCCGGCCACCGTGACCCTATGAGCTGTGCCCCCATCCCAGCGGGACTTGGCCTCATATGAGAGGGCGGAGCATGTGGGACCACTGTTCTCAAACAGCCTTTGGGCCAGGCAGGCGGCGGAGCCGAAAGAGCAGGGACCCCGCAGCCCTGAGCCTGCGCCCCCCTTCCCAGCCTGCACCGCGGCCGCGGGTGGGTCCGCGCTCTCCGCGCCGGCCTTTCCTCCCTAGCGGCTCACGGCCCTGTGCGCCCGAGCGTCCTGTCGCACAGGTGTGCCGCACGAAGGTGAGGAGGAGGAGGAGGCCCGTGGACTCAGAGCTGGGCCGACATCGATATCTGTTTGAAACTGCAGCATTTGAGCTTGAGCGAGCATCGAGGGCTGGGAGGCATGTGATTAAAAAACAAAACCCAAAACATTAATCGAGCATCCAAACATTTGGCATTCTTGGTTGAACCGCCACGCAGTCCTTGAGGACTGTGTGTCTTGTCTGGGGCAGGTGAGGGAGAGGAGACCCAGACCAGCTCAGGACCCCCTCGGCTGGGGGTGGCGTAGGCCAATAGGAACGCATTTGCCTCCTTGCAGCTCCCCCCCAATCCCCAGCTGGCACAGCTGCTCTTACAGTGTCTGGGTTTACCACCCTCCTCTGTGAGGTGTAAATAGAACTGTGTCTGTTCTTTGGAGCTCATGTGTTGGGGACATGTGACGCTGGCCATTGGCATACTGACTGCAGAGTCTGAATCCTCCTGGTCTGGCAGAGCTGCTGCGGATTCCAGCACATGACCCTCTTGGTAGCTGTGATGCGTCTGGCACACGGAGGAAGGGTGCCCAGTACACGGTGCCAGCCAGGAAAGCCCGCTCAGCCTGGCGGTCAGCAAGACCATTCATCCCAGGGAGGGGGTGAGAGGGCGAGCTCCCCACTTGTGGGGTCTCTTGCCCGCCAGCACGCAGCGGTGTTCAGGTGGCAGGTGTGCACCAGGTAGATGATCCAGAGACCTCTGGTTTCTTCGCCCTCCTCCCCACTGTCAGGCGGAGCGTGTGCTGAGAGCTCTCTCTCTCTGTTGCTGCTGGCCGTGCCCCAGCCACCCCCTGGAGCCGCAGTGTTCCCGGGTTCAGAGCGGCACTTCGGGGGCCTGCCCTGGGCATCCTCGAAGCAGAGGCATGCCTTCTCCACCCCCCGCCTCCCCGGCTGCCAAACGCCTGGCAGATCAGCACGCGCACCAACGCTCCGTTTTAAAGGCCAGAGGCACCTCCGGCGGGCGTAGCTCACACCTTGGCTTCCCACCATGATGCCTCACAGCCCATCGCCCAAACCCTGCACCCTGAACTCCTGCGAACCGGATGCCGCCGCCGGAGTCCTCCGCTCGCGCGCGTGGAGTGCAGCGCCGGCGTCGGCAGTCCGCAGGCTGGGGCCACGCGTCCGAGCGGTGTCCGTGGCTCCTTAAGAATGAATCACTCAGCTTTGGAAGAGCAAGGGTACCTGACGGGCCAAACGTGGCCGGGGATCTCACCCGCCACCCCGTCTCCTCCTTCTCGATCTCGACACCACGTTGGCATCTCGGAAGAACTGGTCCGTGAGAGGCTCGGGGCGGGGCAGGTCTCCCATGACCAAGGCAGCGCGGTGCTCCAGGGCCAGAACCCAACTCTGGCCTGAGGCTCTTTTTCCACCTTCTGGAAGATTCTCAGTGCTCCTCTCACTGGCTCTGGCCACCTCTCCATTGCAATGGCGTTGATTTCGGGAAAGTTCTTCGAGAAGGGGACAGATGGCCTTGTGGCATGTGAGCTGTTTCTATCGTCATGACTCAGTTGTCATGCAGTTGGGGTGCAGTGGCGGTGTATTTACAACTCCCGTGGGCTCCAACAAAGGTAACAGTTACTTGGTATCTATCACCAGCGTCACGTGACCACCAAGACGTCAAAGTGCTCAGCCACCCCCTCGTGACTCTATAAACGTGAACCCCACAGAGACACACCTTATGTCTCCGAGACTGCTGTTCGCACAAGGGCAGACACCCCACAATGGTCAGGACTTCTCTGTCCTGCTCTGCGCGGTGTCCTCGCTTTCATGCTGCTGTGACCGTGGTGAGTGCACCATGCTGTGTTTCGAGGGCTGTGTCAGCCCTGAGGACGTGTGGGGGAGGCGCAGCGGGCGCTGCGGGTGAGCCGGCGGCAGGGGTGTCCCTGGGGGAGGCTCCAGAGGGCAGACTAGGGGTTCCCAAAGCCGTCATCTGAGGCCCCCGGTGGCCTGTTTCTTCCAGGCGCTGAGAACTGATCCCGGAACGTGCATCCTTTGCTGAAGATGAGATGTGCCACGGCTTCTCAAGGGTCACACAGGAAGAAGTGGTGACCGGAGGCCCCGAACACAGGAGTCCTCCGGCTCGCCTTTCCCACCAGCGGAACCACGTCCTTCGGTGATGGGGGACGACACTGCTTCCTGACCCAGCCGCCCACCAGTCCCGTCCAGTCGCACCGTGCTTCGGTCCAGCCACATTTCTTTCAATTATATCATCCTCATCCTTCTCAGCTTGGTCAAAGCCAACGCACAGCCTTCCAGCTGCAGCTCAAATCCGACCTTCTCGGCCTACTTCGGTCTGCGTAAAATCTCACTGTCTTCACATAGGAAGTTTCTGAGCGATCATCAAAATCTTTGAGAAACGACGATGACACAGGAAGACCCGAAGATGAGAATTTTAGTGTTCAAATAGGAAAAGAATTCGATTCCCCAAACGTTTGAGTTGACGTCAGTCCTGGGCGAGCTCCCTCAATGGATTGTGGAAAAGATGGACTGAGAGAAGTTAGAAAAGGGGGTGGGGGCGCTCGGAGCTCGGTGGGCCGCGAGGAACACAGCAGGGCGGACTAGGAGAATTTCCCTTTGTGGCATGACGGTTTCATTAGTATGCAGAGGGGATGTAGGCGCAGGTATGTGTATTTCAACCTGTGATGGAAGGCTTCGTGAACACCTTTTAGAGAAGATGGAAAAAATATGAGTCTTCCTTTAGGAAATTCTTGCTATAAAGCTCAAACTGGAGAAATAATACACACAATACCTGTAGAGCAGGAGTTCAATCCCTGGCTAAAAGTTGGAATTCCCGGGAGCTTCAAAAAATACTAGGTCCTGGCCTCAGAGAGTCCGGTGTAAAGGGTTGGAGGATGCAGCCTAAGCACTGAGCGGGTGTCCTGCAGCCTCCTCCTCGTGGCCTGCACACGTGGAGAAGGGGTTCCGCCCTGTGGGGACGCCCGCCTGCCCCCCGTTTCAGCCTCAGCTGGGTGGTCCTGCAGAGCTCTGCAGCGGTCATCCTCAGACGCTTCTGAGGAAAAGAAAACCATCTGCCAGTTGATGGCAGGGGGCAAAGATCTTGAGGTTCCATGACAATAATAATTACCGTTTGAACACGACCATTTGTCGAGAACCCTTTGAATCTGTACTGTGTCACGCGCCACATCATCCACCAGTACGGCCCCCGCCCTTCCATGGAGTCACTCAGGCCATTGGTAAACGCATTGTTTCGGGTCGGGCTGGAGCCCGAGTCTGCGCTTCCCCTCGGAGAAGTGGTTCTCGCTGCTGCATGGTAGACGCGCCTGGCTGGCCACGGGGCCGAAAGAAGCCACCATCCCCTGGTGTTCTCGGGGACAGGCAGATGTGCGGATTCTTTCCTAGGCCATTGGGCAAATGTCTGGCTTCCTCTGGGCCAAGTGTCCAAGTGCATGGACAAGCTAAGGCAGGACGCCACTCCCCTGTGGACGTCGTGAGATTCTGCGCATTTTCTCAAACGGGCCGATGTGCCTCGTTATGCCGGTCAAGTGTGTGCTTCCTACACGAGCGGCTTCTATAAATGGCATTGATAAATGGCAAAATCCAACCGGCCCCCGGACGCCAACGCCACCACCACCCGGCACGACAGCCCAGGTCTTACGGTGCATCTACTTTCACACCTGTCGTGAGCCTCACTTTCCCCTCTTAATATCCAGAAGACATTCCTCCTTCGTCTCTGCTCCCTCCGGCTTTTTTAATTAAAAAAATTTTAACAAGAAGCAAGCTGGGCAGGTGCGTAAGTCTCCGCTCCGAAGGGCTGCAGGACCCATCCGCCCGCCCACCTGAGGTCATCACGCACGCAGGTACTAAATGTCAAAGCTGTAAAAGCATCACCACCTTCTTCTGAAAAGCGTTAGCAGAGCACGCCCCATTCAACACGACATGGCAGCGTTCGACGCCCTCGGATCAAGCGCCTCGATTAATAACGACTTAAACCGTCTGTGCCGACTTTGCATCCCTAAGAAACCTCATTCCCACCACGTGGACGAGCGCACATGGGGAGAAAAAGGCCTCGGGAATGTTTTTCCCCGACGTGGCTATGCCGCAGATCCTGCACGACAGCAAAGTCACGTCTCAGTGTGAATGCTGTCCTGTCCCAAGGTCAAGGGCTGCTTCCATCGGTCGCCTGGGGACCTTTTTTGTGAGACTGGAAGCGAAGGTGCCTTCGAGCCTGCGAAGGTGCCTTTGAGCCCGCGTATCCGCCCCGGCTGAGCGTGAAGCGGGGCGGCGGACCCCTGCGGAGCCGCTGCGACTCAGTGGACTGTGCTGGGGAGCGTGTCGTTGACGCTGTCTCTGATAAAGGTGACGAGGTCTCTTTACCACGGTCGTGGGGATTTAATTACACGGTGAAATTGCAGCTCCTGCCTCTTGAGACAAATTGCATATTCACACTGATTGTTTTTTATGAATCTCACACAGGGAGCAAAATACCCTCTTGAAGCTGGATTGGTCTGATCGCTGTGTCCTGTCATCCTTGATGTCCCTTCTGGAAATGAGACATTTACGGGTCCCGCAGTGAAGGAGGGTGGGCTCCCGGCGGAGTCCTTGGCTGCTCTGCAAGTCCGCGTGGAGCGAAGTGAGGCCAGCGCTGTCTGGTCGATTCTGAGTTCATTCTACTAATGTTTCTGCCGGCAAAAAAATGGAAACTTTGAACTTCCAACAGAAAGCTAGGAAAGAGACATTATAAAAAGTATAAATGACTATTAAACACACACGATTTCTGATTTTACTAATTTAAAATGCAAGTTAAGAGAACAAGAAGCTCGACTTCTTTCAAAATGTCTACTGTTCACGAAATTCTGTGCAAGCCCAGCTTGGAGGGCGATCACTCTACCCTCCCAAGTACACATGGATCAGTCAAAGCCTACGCCACCTCCGATGCCGACTGGGATGCTCCGAACATTGAAACGGCCATCGAGACCAAAGGCGTGGACGAGGTCAGCATCGTCAGCATTTTGACCAACCGCAGCAACGAACAGAGACAGGATATTGCCTTTGCGTGCAGAGAGGGAGTAACAAGGAACTTGCTTCAGCACTGCGGTCAGCCTTGCCTGGCCACCCGGAGACAGAGATTTTGGGCCTTTTGAAAACACCTGCTCAGTGGGATGCTTCGGAGCTGAAAGCCTCTATGAAGGGGCTGGGGACCGAGGAGGACTCTCTCACCGAGATCATCTGCTCAAGGACCCACCGAGAGCTGCAGGAAATTAAGAGTCCACAGGGACATGCACAAGACTGATCTGGAGAAGGACATTTTTTTTCCAACACGGCTGTTGACTTCTACAAGCTGATCGTTGCCCTCACGTAGGGTAGCAGAGCAGAAGATGGATCTGTCATCGGTTATGAACCGATTGACCCAGGCGCCCGGGATCTCTGCGACGCTGGAGTAAACAGATGTTCCAAAACGGATCAGCATCATGACCGAGGGGAGTGCGTGTCACCTCCAGGAAGTATTTGAAAGGTACGAGAGCGACGGCCCTTATGACATGTTGGAGAGCATCAGGAAGGGAGTCAGGGGAGACCTGGAAACTGCGTTCCTGATCCTGGTCCACTGGGTCCAGAACCAGCCCCTGTATTCTGCTGACAGACCGTGTGACTCCAGGCAGGGCAAGGGGACTTGTGATAAGGTCCTGCCAGGGTCGTGGTCTCCCGCAGCGAAGTGGCCGTGTTGAGAATTAGGTCTGAGTTCAAGAGAAAGTACAGCAAATCCCTCTACCGCGCCATCCGGCAAGACGCGAAGGGGGACGATCAGCAGGCACCGCCGTGATGAAGCCTGTGCCAGCTCGGGCATCCGGGAGCCGTGCCCCATGCTTCCAGCTAACGGTTCTAGAAAACCGGCTTGCGACTAGAGCCCCCTGCGCTCAGCCCCGTGAGGATGATGTCAGCACTGCCCTCTGCCCCAGCATTGCCTCGCTTTCTCGTCTAGTGTCTCCTTTTAGCCAAAGAAACGAACAATCCAAAAAGTTGGGAGTGAAATCTGTGATGTGAAACACTTTGCCTCTTGGGTACTCTGTCGTAAACACGTGAATCAACTGAATTTTACTTTAGAAACAAACAAAAATAACAAGAGATCTTTGCCTATGAAATTGTGAAATGTTTTTTAAAAATCACATTTTGGGAGATTGGTGAAGCTGAGCCTCTCCTAGTTTGCAGGTGGGAGGGCGAATTTCTATAGAATGTGGAGAAAATCTCTGCTGAGTTTGCACGTACCGGGCGTGTCTCAGGTGCCCGAAGCCCTTGGAGAGAAAGAGTGGACAGTTTTGCCTTGAAGCGATGCTATGCTCAGAGGGAACCATGAAGTAGCAGACAGAGTGAAACCATCACTCAAGAGAGGTACAGGTGTGAGATGAGAAAGCAAGGCAGGGGTCTGGGTGGCAGGAAGGAGGGTTAGGACAGCCTTCTCCGAAGGTGGTGTCTGAGCGGGATGCAGTCGGAGCCGAAGGACATGGATGGCTCAAGTCCTCCTCTTCACCCGTGGTGGAGGGGAGGACCTGGGTCAGTATCCTGGGCGGAGCAAAGGCAGGTGTCGCTAGGCTCCGGGCTGGGTGGCAGGGGGCTAAGGGCGTGGTCTGGAAGGCGGGCATGCAGGCCAGCAGGGAGAGGCCGGACGAGGTGGGGCGTCAGGCAAAGGAGGACCCAGGCGGAAAACGAGCTGCAGACGGCAGGCCTGAGGGAGCAGAGCGAGGTGAGCGGCAGGGCCCGGACCCTTCACTGAGCCTGGAGATGCGCCCCCTAGAGCCCACTGTCAGGGTGGACTTGTCGCCCCAGCTGCCGGCAACTTCAGGATTTGTCCCGGCTTCAGAGAGCTGCCTTGCTGAAGAACACCCTCCCGAGGCGGCCAGGTTTAAAGGTTGGTCGTGTGTGGGTAGAGAGGTCCTGCCTTTCTGACCCGATGTGGGAAACTTGCGACATGTGGACCAGACCCAAGCACCCCTAGGAGCTGGCCAAGGCACTGGAGGCGGGGGGCTGTGTCACAGATCAACTTCCCATCCGCCGATCACGGTGTCCTTCACAGGTGTTCATCCCCAGCAAATATCTCGTTAGGTAAACTCTACCCAGAGTCAAATCATGAACCCTGGAGGCCACGGGCCACCTGGGAGGAGCAGCGGCTGTGTCCTCAGAGCAGGGGAGGACAGGAGAGCAGAGAGACGCCTGTGCCAAGAGCCGAGAAGACTGACGGGCCACCGAGCTGCGGTTCGGGCCAGTTTCTCAGCCACCTGAGGTAAAGGACCAAGGATTTTTTTTTGTCCCAATTTGTCACTGACTGATTCTCTTTCAAAATACAATGGAAATTTTTTACAAGAGAAAATAAAATGGAAAAAGTGACATATAATTACAAGCCCAGTCATCACACACACTGGACATTGTATAAATTACTGCAATTGCCAAATTGCTGTCAATGTTTCTAAATGCTTCTCGTCACTTTCCACGCAAACGCTTGGCAGAGCGATGCGTGAACTCTCAGCCTGCTCGGAGCATCACCTTCATCTATCACAGTCACGGGATACGGGGTGGGCGAAGGGATGCTGGCAGACATGGCGCGGGTAGTTAGCTCGCGAGACATCTCTCAGGCACTGAATGGCCGCTATAAAATCGGAACTGTATGCTTTTGGAAAGGAGTCGTCGAGCGTTTCCTCCGAAGCGCCGGAGAGTAGATATTTTAGGTTTTGTAGGTCATGTGGTCTCTGTGGCAACTGCTCACCTCTGCCATTTAGCCTGAACGCAGCCATGGGCAACAGGCAAATGAACGCACGTGGCCACGTTCCAAGACAACTTCGTTTATGGAGACGGGCGGCTGTCTCTGTGGGCGGCAGGGAACCAGCGCGGGCTCGCGGGAAGGAGAGGTACACGCGCCTCCGAATACCAAGTTGCTACTGCGTCTCCTCTGGGGACATCTTCCCCCTCTGGACTCTGGCAGCGTCTGCTCTTCATTGTCCAGGCAAAATGGCCAGCGAAGCGGCCCGGCGCCAGGCGCGTACCGAGGACCCCTCCTGCCCTCATGTCTGTCCTGCTTCCAGTCTGCTGAGCCTCTCGAATCCGTTCGTTTACACCTTTCATCGCATTTGGGAGATGTTCGGACATTATTTCTTTAAATATTTTCCTGCTCCGTTGTCGTCCTCTGTCCCTTCCCGACCTCCGGTCGAGTGTGACCGACCCGTTGTTTGTCCGTCTGTTTTCTTTTCGATCCTTTCATTTTCTGTTCTTCGGATTTGGTACTTTCTGTTGATCTGTTTTCAGATTCCGCGGCACTTCCTTCTGTCCGCTCTGATCCGCGAAGCTCACTGTCACCAGAACAGGGCCAGCCCCAGCGTCAGGGGACGTGGGCACCGCTGGATGGCCATAGGATCTCTATTAGTAAAGCAGGAGGGGACAGTGGGTGGGACCGGACAGCTGACCATATCTACTGGCAGAATCACCTCGATTCTTCCTCCATATGTGAAAGAATTTCTGTTTTTTCTACATTAGATGGTTTCCTTTTGCTGCCGAGTGGCTCC
>NW_006434828.1:1569817-1604817 GCF_000325575.1 Pteropus alecto
TGGGATTTTTCTTCCTGCTCATGTGCTTTGAAGCTGGACCGTTCGCTCTGAGGCATGTATCTCTTCTCCTCCCAGGAATTCAACCCACTTCTGGGGAAAAAGGAGCCCAGGGCGTGTGTCCGGTAGAAAGCGCGGACGTATCTTCATACTAGGTGGTGGGAGATATTTTTCTGTATATAAAGCAAGGGCTGCTGCTGGAGCCATTTTATTCCTAAATAATTTAACTACATTCAAAGATAATCTGATGTTATTGTAGGAAAGTGTATTTCTAATAAATTCCACTTGATCTGGGTGAATCAATTCAGGCAGCGCATAATTGAGTCTGTTAGCAAGGACTTTAGCAAGAATTTTGCAATCAGCGTTAATTAAGAAGATGGGACAATAATTTGTGCATAATTCTGGATCTTTTCCTGGCTTGTGAATCAAAGTAATAACAGCAATGCTCTGGCTGGTGGTGGGATGGTGTCATTAGGTGCTGATTTATAAGTACTTAGAAAGGTTTAATTTCATTTTGCTTCGAGCAGGGGCTCCCTGCCCCCACATTCTCTGCTCGGAGTGCGCCGCCGAGATGGCAGACAGCCTTCCTCTCTCTCTCTCTCTCTCTCTCCCTGTCGTGGCGACCTCCTGCTCCCCGTTTCCGATTTTATTCTGCAGCCGAGACCCCGTTCATTCGTCGGTGTGTTTTCCTGATACTCTGAATTACTTGGAGTTAGGGACGCCAACTGGATGTGTGCGTGTGTGCGTGTGTGCGTGTGTGTGTGTGCATCCATGTGTGCATGAGCGTGTGTCTGCGTGTGCATGTGTCCATGTGTGTGCATGGATGTGTGTGTGAGCGTGTGTGTCTGTGTGTGAATGTGTGTGCATGCGTGTGCATGCATGTGCGCGCACGTCCATGTGTGTTTGAGCGCGTGTGTCTGTGTGTGGATGTGTGTGTGCGTATGTGCACGTGTACGTGTGTCTCTGTGTGTGAATGTGTGTGTCCACGTGTACGTGTGTCTCTGTGTGTGGATGTGTGTACATGTGTGTGCGTGCATGTGTGTGCATGTGCATATGTGCACACGTACGTGTGTGAATATGTGTGCGTGCATGTGTGTGCGTGTGCATGTGTGCACACGTACGTGTGTGAATGTGTGTGTGCGTGCGTGTGTGTAATGTAAAGACAAAGGGCTTATACAGCTTCGATGGAGAATTTTTCCCACGCCACTGGGCGGGCGGGCGGCAGGAGCCCCTGACTACAAGTCAGGAAGCATCCCTGGTTTGTACGTTGCTCCTAACGGGTTATCGACTAGGGGGGACAAATGTGAGCCTTGACGTCCAGCCACAGGACGAACTCCGGGCACCACGGAACATCGGGGGAGCACTGGACCTGGGCTTCCTCCCGGCCATGGGACCTCGACCTTCCTGAGCCTCAGTTTCCTCGTCTGGGAAAGCGAGAAAGATGACCGATGACCTTGGAAATGCGCGCTGACTAAAGGCCTCACTGCAGGGCCGGCCCAGCTCTCGCGGGCTCCGGTCTGAGGACCGACACGCGCTGACCGTCAGGCCGAGGCTACGCTGCCGCCTTTTCAGTGCACCTGGCTCCCTCCAGCCTTCCAGAGGATTCCTCCCCGCCCACTCGGCTTGGCCTGCCAGCCCTTTGGAGGCGAGGCCCAGTCTGCATGGCCTCTGCCTGGAAGCCCCAGCCCACAACGGCAACGGGCTCTGCTCGCCTCCTCCACAAGGACGAGTCCTTGGTCTCAGAGGCCTGGTCAGGCGATGTGTGGAGCCGCTGACAGACGGCGCGACGGATCTCCTTGTTCTAAATGAGGAGAGAAAGGTTCAGAGAGATGGAATGGAGACCACACGAGGTGTGGCAGAGCCAAGGCAGGGGCCCGGGCCATGTCACAGTTAGTTCCCGTTAGACCACGTGTCCCCGGGCCACCAGCAATGTGTGCACTCTTGGCACCGGCTCGGATACGAGTCCTCTAAGGCGGGCGCTCTGCTCGTTTACCTGACATCTACCTGTGTGGCCCGCCCTGGTGAACACCCTCTCCATGACTCAGGGAGGAGCGACGTCCCATCGGCACGTGGCCTTAGTGCCCGTCACAGCGTGATCGGCTCAGGCCTTCGTGGGCGCTGGTTGAGCGGGCAGTTGGCTTCCACACGCAGACGCCGTCCTGACGTCTGTGCACGTGCCCGTCATGTGTTCACCCCGGCTCGTGCCCCACCTACCCCCGCTGCTGGGCGACCTCTCTTAATAAAAACCCAATTAGTATTTCTTTAACTCGCCTCCAGATGCTTAAATACCATCACCCCAAACACAACGCAATGCCCCCAGTTTTCTATTTCAATCGAGAATTCAAGTAGCATCTTGACTTGTACATAATAGATCAGTAGCAAAATCATGAAATGCTGACATCCTTAATAATAGCAATTAGTAATCAGTTGTTTCTTAAGTAGTTTGATTACACCGGTTACCAAATTGTGTAGCTGATGTATTTGGGGGCAAGAGGGGTCTTGCCACCCCTCCCCCAGCCGTCCTTTCTCCCTCCCTGTGTTCTTGGGGCTTAGTCAGCCGATGGGCATTGAAAAAAGCAAGGACAGGTAATGCAAGTCACTGATATTAAACGGTTGAGACCTGGCTTTAGCAGAAAGGAGAATTAGCTAATTCTCTGCAGAAAGACCAACCCCAGCGGCATCTGTGCCCACTCGGCAGAACGTTAGCCAAGGAGCTTGGCTCCCCCACGCTAGGCATGGCACTCGGAGTGTGAGCTCCTCCTCGGGGTGAAGACCCCTTGCCAGGCTCTGGATGGCCACGAGGGCCTTGCCCTTGGGGAGGTCGTGTCTGAGTTTGGAATATTCAGTGGATGTAAACACTGGCCCAGCGAGGCTGCGTGTCTCAGTTACTGATGGAGACGGAGGGCAGCATGTTCTCATGGAGGCAGGAGGTGAGTCTGCAGGCTGGACGGCACGTAGCTGGGGCCAGCTTTGTCCCTCCCATGGAGGTGGGGTCCGGAAGGGTAGGGAGGCCTAGGGGCCTAGAAGAGGTGCTCACACACCCCGGGATTTGGGGTTGGCCCATGTGGGGAGGTTCCAGTTAGGATGGGGTGGCTGGCACAGGTTGGGGAGGTGACTGTGGGTGAGCTGGGCGGCTAAGCCCTGTTTGAGAGAGGGAGAGAGGAGAGAGAGAACACCCCAGCTCCTGTGAAGCCGGCGGGTCCCTCCCAGCGGGGAGACTCACACAGTCGGGGGCTGGGGAGAAATCATGGCGTCTGACGAGGAGGGCCGAGTGCCCAGGGGAGACTTCCGTGCCCTTCCGAGCACCCCGTGTCCACCCTTGCAGCTGAGCAGGAGGCTTCTTCGCGGGGGTACAGGCGAGTCGCGCCTGTGGGGGATCCTGACCGAGGGCCGTTGCCTGCCTCCTGCCTGCCGCGGGCCGTGCTGGGACAAGAGTCTGCACTTTGTCTCATTATCTGCTGGTTAAATTGGTAAGTTCTACCTGAGGGGATTCTCCAGAAAAAGACGTTCTCCCCGTTTTCTTGTCTGGCCTCTCTTTTCCCCTCTGCCTTGGTGGTGATTATTCTTTTTCTGCTCTATTTGGTGGGAGTAATAAGTTCACAGACCAATGAACATGGAGATTTCACCCATAGATGCAAGGTCCCTGTGTGTTCATGTGAGAAGCAGAGAGAATTGTGACTTTTCTTTTTCTTATCTTTGCAAATTGGTGCCTCTTGAACAATATCCAGAATTCTGTCAACCAGGTTGTCCTTGAGACGGAAAACATTTTCCTCCCCATTCTCCAGAACGCTGTGGCCAGCGTGACACTTGGCTCTTGTCTCTCCTGGCCTGAAAACAGGGCGGGGCGCTCCCACCTCTGGCCTCTCCCCTGGCCCCGCCCTGTTTTCAAAAGTCACGTGAACTTCACCTGCATATTCTATCCTCCGAGGGTCCACATTCTTTACAGTGTCCAGTCTCAATGCGGGCTGCATTTCAAGGTGTCGCCCTGAGTTCTGACCACCCTTCAAACGTTCTAAAAGCCCCACGTGCACACCGGAACCCTAACAGCTTTGTTCCGGAATTGGGGATGCTCCCCAGTGACCCGGTGGCCCTCGGGCCCGACAGAGGCGTGTCGCTCTTTGGGCTCTCGGCTCCCGGGCCGTCACCCAGATATTAAAAAAACCAAGGAAAAGAAGAAGCAGGACATGGTTTCTCCCTAAAGCCTAAAGCAGCTTGTTTAATTCCCCAGAGACCGTGGCCCAGGAGGACACCAACCTCAAGGGCAGGGCGGTCACTGCCTGGAGCCACAGTCTCTGTCTTTGCCACATTAAAGCTCCACCCACTGGTCCCAACATCCCACGCATGTTCCCCTTTGGTGCACCGCCTGCACGTGTGAGCGTGTGTTCCCGCACGTACGTGTGCATGCGTGCATGTGTGAGTGTGTGTTCCCGCACGTACGTGTGCATGCGTGCACGTGTGAGCGTGTGTTCCCACACGTACGTGTGAGCGTGCACGTGTGAGCGTGCATGCCCACATGTGTGTTGGGAGGCAGTCTGTCTAGGGGGTGGAGGGGAGGCTTGAACATCGCTCAGGGGTCAAGACTCACGTCATGGAGGTCACATCCGACCAGCTAGAACGGGGTGGAGGGGAGGCTTGAACATCACTCACGTCATGGAGGTCACATCCGACCAGCTAGAAAACCGCACGATACAATTAAGAGTAAACCTCACTCAGGTCAGGGAAAATGTTTCCAGCAAATACGACAACATGGCGCGTGAAGAAGTTTTACAAAAATGACAAGAGATACCAAGACGCCATCCTAGGACTGAAACAGGTGCATTACCCGTGAAGAGGTCACAAAGGAAAACAGAACCCGAGGACAGGACCTCGTCCCGAGGGATAAGGAGAGCAAGGGCGAGCGGGTGGCGGAGAGGTCCAGGACACACCGACTAAAGTGGACACTAAGCGTGAAAATTCATCACCGGCAGCGTGCGCTGTCCGAGGCGAGATGACGCACTCGCACTCGCTGTCAGAGAGGATACAGACCCTTCCGGAAAACACTCTGGGAAACTTCCTACCTCGTTCCAGGGATCCTACTCCTGGGACATTATCCTAAGGACACAGCGCGGTAGGAAGAAAGGCATGGGAATGCCGGAGCATCATTTACAGCAGCGGCGACGTCAGCAAAGGTCCCCTCTTGTAGGCGTTTGGTTTAGTATTTTGTGATTAATCACCTCAATAGGTGATTGAAATTAAGACGGCAACACGGAAACTGCTTTAGCTACATTAACTCAGTGGAGCAGAACACGAAATCGTATCTACGACCGTAAGTCGGGGAAATTCACACATATAAACGGAGTCGCTTGGAAAAATGCAGAGAAATGAAAACACTCTTCTGGGTGGTGCTGCCATGGGTTCATTTTGAAATTTTTTGTCTCCTGCTCTCCTTGTTGACCACATGACCCACGTGGACCTGCGCAGCGTAGGCAGCACGTGTGTGCGTACAGACAGACGCAGGACTCAGACCGCCGATCACACGTCATTCCCCTTCACCATCTGCCCTTCCGCCGCCAGGAGTGGCTCACGGCCCCACGCGCACGTGACGGGTGAGTTAGTTTCAAACGCGGCCGATGTGTTCTGCTTACCTAGGAGCACCCCGGGGGGCAGCTGGGCCGACGGGTGTTTCATCCAGTCATCGTTGGCCAGTTCTACCACGGCGTCCACGTGCCGAACCTGAGTGCAGATCAAGTCGCTCACTGTGTCCTCATCGCCGGCGTCCAGGGCGGACTTTAATCGCTTTGCTAAGTCTGAGCTGAGCGGGTAGTCGGGCAGGCGGTCAGGGTCGGCCATCGTAGTGCTGTCTGTGTGTTGACCACACTGCTTTTCTTCTTAACAGAGTCCAAAGTTAGCAGCTGTGCCCGAGAGGGCTGTGGGGGTTGCTATAAATAGAAAAGACAGGCTCGTGTTCCAGCCGAAGGGAAGGCCACTGGCTGGCAGCCCACAGGGGGATGGGAATTCGGCTCCCATGGCCTCCGCGAAGGCCTATTCTAGAGACAGGGCCAACAGCCGTGTTTGCGGTGGCGGTTAAGAACAGGGGACAGTATTTTAAAAGAAGGCTCTCATAGGTGCTGTTGAATAATGTTCTCTTTTATCAAAAGTGAGACTCTATTCTGAAACCTTAAAAGCTTTTTTCCCGAGACCGGACTCGGAACGCTGTTCTGTTGAAAAGCACGTTCTGTAACGTTCCCTACGACCTCCTCCTTCGCTTCATCTGATGGGGGGTCGGGCTGGCTGTCAACTGGACACGTTTCGAACTGGAGAGCGTAGAGTGCAATCTTCGGATTCCAGATTCACAGACGGACTGCCTGGTCCCAAGGGGACAAAAGCGTCACATGGGTGGACAAAAGAAAGTCACCTAAGTGTCAGCAGCCTCCGCACCCCTTAGGGCTGGGAAACTTGGCTTCGAGGACCCAATCCCATGATCCGTGGGGGTGCGAAAGCGCCTCGTGTTGCTGTCTGTGTGCCCCCTGGGGGTGACGGGGCGTTTTTCTCATCATCTCTGTCTCTGGTGTTCCCGGACCTCCCACGTGACCCTGGGCGCAGCACGCAGCTGCCCCAGCAGTTTGTCTGGAAGTTGTGGTGATCTGAGGGCCCCGTGTAGCTTTTAAAGAATTAATTTTTTGATTTTTTGGGGGGGTTGAAATCTATTTGCCCTAGAACACCCCGTAAGTTGAAGGTGGGCATCATATTGAGTCGCTGCGTTTACATGTCGCAATGTGACTGCCATTGCAGTGCTAGCTGGCACCTCTGTCAGCTCACGTGATTGTCATGCCCTTTCTGTGGATAATTAAGGGCCAGTCTCTTAGCCAAGATGGATGTTTATGACACGATGCCGCCGTCTGCATTCACTACGCCGCGCGTGAGATCCCAGGGCTTAGTTACGTACCAGCTGTGAGTTTGTACCCAGAAACAACACCTCTCCTACCCGCCGTATAGAAGTGGCTGACGGGACCGTCGATCAGTCGCTTCTCCTCCACCTTGAACCCCAACCTTATCCCCTCTTCTCTTTCCTGCTTTCTCTTGTCTCCCCTTGTGACGGTTAATTTCATGTGTCAACTTAGCTGGGCCATGGTGCCCAGATATTTGGTCAAACATTATTCTGGATGTTCCTACAAAGGCATTTGTTTTTTGGATGGAATTAACGTTTAAGTTGGACTTTGAGTAAAGCAGATTACCCTCCATAATGTAGGTAGGTCTCATTCAATCAGTTGAAGGCCTGACCAGGACAAAGACTGATGTCCCCCAAGCAAGAGGAAGTTCTGATAGTAGGTGGCCTTTGGACTTGAGCTGTAACTTTTCCTGGGTCTCCAGCCTGCTGGCCTTCTCTGCAGATTTTGAACTTGTTGGTCTCCACAGTTGTGGGAGCCGACTGCTTAAAACAAATCTTTCCCACACATACACATCCTGTTGGTTCTGTTTCTCTGGAGAAACTGGCTAAGCCTCCCTTCCTCCTCTTGGCTCCCACGTACGATTTTGCAGGTCCTGTTTCGTACCCCAACACTTCCCCGACGTGAGCGGCATCTGCCTTTGGGGACCAGCCCTCGTTCCCACCCAATATCTGTCCTCCTTTCTCCTACTGAACAGAGCGTGGGTTTTCTCTGCTGTGCCCGGCCCCTGGCGATGAATCGCGTTGGTTTACGACAGCAAAGTCAGTCCTAATCTCCTCCGCCAGCTGCTCACTCGGCGTGTCAGACCCCCCTGGCGACCCAGTTCTGGCCGCGAGAGTGGGCGTGGTCTGCTCCGGCGCACCTGGGAATATTTTTCCTTCCCTGATGGAAAGAAACAGTGGCCGGCGCCTCCGTCCCCTTTCTTCTTTCCTTGAACATGGACACGATGTGTGGAGCTGTGGCAGCCGTACTACAGCCATGAGGCGGCAGGCAGATGACGAAGGAGCGACATACTAAGGGCGGGACGGAAGGAGGGGGAGAGACGGTGCCTCGAGGACACTTCTGAACCTTTGTCTCAGCGCGGGGCTGCCAGCCACCAGACTTCCGGTCGCTATTCCTTAAGCACCGTTCACATGCCGTCTGTGGCTAGCAGCTGAAAGTGTTCGTGGTCGACGTAGGTCACGTGTTCACTCTGCCTTTAAAGCTGTGACAATGTCCTGGTTTCAGTCTGAAGAGAGGCGGCAGACACGGCTCAGCCTGTGATAAAGAGTGTGAGTTAACCCGCCTTGTTTTTATTCTTCGGTGATTGGACTCCCGCCCTCCGTGATAAAATCCCATGGCGTTGAAAGACGGCAGGCGACCCCAGACCCCCCGAGTGATGGAAGAGTGGCATCATGGGCGGGGTCTCGGGGAGCAAGCAGCCAGGGCCACGTGCGGAGGGGACCGCCTTCCAGTGTCCCAGGGGCTGAAAATAAACGCTGACGGAGACAGTTTTGGAATCACCGGTCATGGGCTCTGCCGGGAAAGGTGTGAACTCGGCGGACCAGGCATCAGTTCAGACGTCTGACCGACTTGCAGAGAGTGTGGTTGGCCCCCGGTTCCTCCTTTGGCCGAAGAATGACAGGTTTTGAAAGAAATGTCAAAGCACAAGTGCTTTGCAGCATCAAATGCCTTACGTCAGAAAGACATTCGACGCCAGCACGTTTGCGTCAATACTCAGAGAGAGGGACAGAGGATAGTGACCACACGAAAATTAGCGGAATCTGGGTGACGTAATTTAAAGCAGTAAACCGAGAATGATTAGAGATTGCTATCGATCTTCACATCAGAAGGGAGGTGGAGATGAAGCACTCGTGAGGCAGATAATAAGATGACAAAGCCTCAAAATATGGCGCTCACTGATCTTAATTACCAAGCGAGCTGCTGGGTGTTTAATCAGTGGCACATACACTATGCTAATTATTCTGGCTAATTTTGTTAGAATGTAAGTCTTTATCAACCCCGCTATGTATAAATTAGGGATTGAAATGTAACTAACACAAATTATATTTAAGGCAACATGAATTTCTTTATTTCGGTGTGAAGTCTTCTACTCTATTTCCTAATCTTTTCTTTTTCGATTAGCTCAGGCGACCACCCCCCACCCCCCCGCTGCCAGCCCTGCCTCAGTGCCCTGGGCCGAAGCGTCTCTCGAGGAGGAAGGAAGCTGGCACCTCTTCGGTTCTTGGGAATCTCATATTTGACTTTCTCCTTCTGTGATTGTCCTTGAATATATTGACGTATATTCAAGGACAGACAGATCCTGGCTTCTCTGAATGAGACGGAGTTCGCTTTATGGCTCTGCTTTAATTTTGAGATAATCACCGGAGGGTATCATCAGTCACGTATTTTCAGCGACATATCGTGTGTGACTTACGTCATGTTCACGAATGTGTTCAGATGAGGACTGATAACACAGCTCTCCATAGAGAAGCATAAATATTTTCTAGAATTTTCTGCGGCGCGCGGTTTGTCTCTGGTGAGGGCAGGCTGGTGCAGACGTCTCCTGTCCCACATTCTCTTTCTGCATACTCTTACTTTTGGACTATTTTGCAGCAAAGTAACGGGGACCGAGTAGATTCGACGTGGGTCTCATTTAGCCTCAGCACCTGTTAGATTTGAACATCAGCCAGGGTCCATTGCCAGCAGAGGCTCCCGGTGGGAGAAATGGTCAGGCCCAAGTGCTCAGACCCCATCCTGACCTCAGGCCAGGGGACAAGCATGGTGCAAATCCAGACGAATGCACAGTGACCGTGGCGTGGTTCTGTGAACGTGGATCCGCTTCTCACACTGATCTCTTCGTGGAGCCCGAATGCCCTCTGTTTCATGGGGTTTTGGAGGTGGGCGGCACCTTTGATACGAGGGTTCCTGGTCAGCGGGGCCCAGGGCACCCGTGGATCACGTCTCTCTTCCAGACCCAGCTCGGGGTGGCCCTGTGCTTCCTTCCCAGGCCCTAGGGCTTCTGTCCCCTCTCCCGGCCACGTCGCCGGTCTCCGTCCCACGGTCTCATTCGTGGCTCTCCCCGTTCCGGGCTCCCGCAGCGCAGATGCGTCTCTCCGTGGTCGGGACCTCTCCGATTTGGCCACAGACTCCCCTAAATTCCTTTTCAGTGAGTCTCTCACAGCTCTGCAGGCTCGATGGATGCAACCTAGACGTGCGTGCGAATGTGTTTCCCGTCGTGCGGGGCACCGGCTCCCCCGCGCGCCCGCCGGGCCCCGGGAGGCCGCTTCGTAGAGTGACGCTGTTCCGTGGTCTTCGTGGGCAGCTCCTTGTGCGCTGAGAAAACGGGGGCCCCTTTCATTTCCTTCGTGAAAACGCGATGGGACGTGGCCACGAACTGGATGTGACGGAAGCCGATCACGGCGCTCGCATTTTTTTTTGTTTTTTGTCTGTGGGGACATGATTGATGATGGCACAAAGATGGAGTCGTGTGATGGGAGGCGTGGCTGTTTTTCGTTAATGCAGCCGTCAGAGATGAAATGACAGCAAACAAACACTTTTCGAGCCGCAGTGCATGCCAGGCCCTTCTCCGTGTGCTGAGAATAGGGGACACGACATACTCTCTGCTGACGCAGGGCGGTGACCCACGCCCGGCGCTCCTCTGACGGTGCCGAGGGCATAAGCTCCTTTCCCCTCCCGATGGTTCTGCGAGGCAGACGCTGTCACGATCGCGTGACTAGCGAAACGGTTCGCTGCAGGTGACACTGCTGCTTAGTGGCGGAGCTGGGAGAGGAAGGCGGGAGTCCGTGCTCTCTGGGATCGGGTCGGCCCCCTTCCCGGCCGTCCACCCCCCAGCCCGACTCTGCTCTCTCGGAATCAGTTTCTTCCTCTTCCTGCCTTTCTGTCCTTTTGGTCTTTTTTGAGGGCCAGTGTTGTGAGAAAGGATGGAGGAAGGGGGAGCGAAGAAAAGCGGGGAAAGGTCTCGGGTGGGGACCGGGGTGTTTGGGGGACTTCGGGAGAACAGGCTGGGAGCAGCCGCCATGACTGTGGGAATTAGATAAGGAAGGAGAGGCAACTACTTTGAAGTGATCTTCGGTGCCGGATGGTGTCCCTTAACCAAGACGCTGTGTTGATGCTGGACCCCCAGGGTCACAGCTTTTTAAAAGTTATGCAACTAATTACGGGGATCACTGCCATGGATTGGGGCGACAGTGAAGCAGCCATAAGACCCGGTGACGTAAGTTCACAAGCTTGCCTTCCGAGAATTAAGCTTAAAATCAACCCAGCGGGCCAGCGCAGACTGTATAGAGTAGATTGCATACTTCGAGGGTGCAGAAGAAAGTTTGAGCCAGTAACCTGCTTTCACATTTTTTTAATCCCTCCCATCTCAGATAATCACGGACATAAAGGAAAAGGAGAAACATAGAGAAAATCAGTGTCGGGGGTTGGACCTCGGGCAGAGTGCGTCGCCGTGACAAAGGCCCTGAGGGATTCGTGTCAGAACAGAGCGGACAGACTGAGAGACTGAGGAAGGGCTGACTGGACCACGGCGGGTGAGCAGAAGGAAGTACGAGGTTCCTGGGGGAGTGTGGGGCAGATCTCGCCTCATCAGCAGGTTTGGGAAGGGCCCTCAGATCCCAGTGCCCCCAGACATCAGCTGCCGAGTCACACTCCACTCCTGATGGCCGGCACATGCAGGCAGGGACAGCGGTGGCCACTGGGAGGACAGTCGTGCGCGTTTCAGACAGGGGCGCACACCAGCCCTTTCAGATGGCCATGTATTAAAAAGCAAAACCAAACATAAACGAAGAAACGAAAACCTTAGGGGAGACATTCTTCCCCAGGGGTGTTGCCCCCTGGCCCTCTCTGTAGCTAATTCTTTCTCTCTACTTCTCTTATAGAAAAGTAAAATGTCTGTAAGTCAAACTCCATCCTCTTCTCTTAGTCTTGGTCTAAAAACATGTGGCCACAGACACACATGATCCAGAATGCTCTGAGAAGTCCCCCATGACCGCAGCCCCTGACGTCCACACCTCTGAGATGCCCTCCCCCTTGGAGTGGGCTTTGTGACTCGCTTCTCACTGGTACGTTACAACGGGAGCGATGGACTGTCGCCTTGGAGATTCGGTCACAGAAAGACCGCGGCTGCTGTCTTCTGCTTTCTCTCGTGTGGCTCCCCCCGGGGAAGGCGGCCGCCGTGTGGCAAGCCAGCCCCGTGGAGCAACCTAGGCGAGTAAACCGAAGGCGGATGTCCTGAGGCTGTGGACGGTCGCCGAGGGGGCTCGATGGTGCAACTGTCAGCCTTACTAGCGTCTTGAGATGACCGCACCCTCAGGAGAGACTATAAGCCAGAACCACCCACCTAAAAAATGACGAATGCATGTTGTTTTAAGCCATTGGGCTTTCTATGACACAGAGTTGCTGCCAGAAATAAGAGCAAATTTGAGAAAAATCTCTAATTCGTATCGCCACTGAGAATCCACACGGACGTTATGTTCGCAAAAAAGGAAGGACAGGCGATCGGGAAAGGTGCTCTGAGGCGAGAACTATTACCTGAAGTTTCGAATGAAATGGACACGGTGACTGAGGTTTGCAGAAATCAAGCCAGTGATTCGAAAGACCGGACGGAGGAAGCTTCCCAAAAAAGGGGCAAAGAGCTACACATAAAGGAAAGTAACATCGAAGACAGATTAAGGAATTGATGAGATTCTAGGAGAAATAGGAGCAGAGAAAATATAATAAATAAGTAAGTAATACGAAATACATTCTGCTGTGGACTGAACTGTGTCCTTCCTCCCCCCAAATCCATATGTTGAAGTCCTAATTCTCTATGTGACTGAACTTGGAGATGGGCCTCCAGGGAGCTAAGTGAGGTTAAATGAGGTCGTAAGGGTGAGGTCCTGAACTGATAAACCGGGTGTCTTTATAAAAGAGGAAGAGACAGCAGAGGTCTGTCTCCCCAAGTGCACAGAGGAAAGGCCACGTGAGGACAGAGAGTCACAGGTCGCCTACAAGCCAAGAGGAGAGGCCTCAGAATGAAACCTACTCTGCTGGCACCTTGATCTTGAGCTTCCGGCCTTCAGAACGGAAATAAATAAAATTCTTTTGTTTTAAGCACCCACATTCTATGCTATTTTGTTACAGCAGCCCCAGCAGACAAAAATAAGTTCCTTGAGCTAAAGAATATCTTCTCTCCAGATTAAGACTCCCTTTACACTCCTTCAGAATTAACGTTTGTCCTTAAATGCAAAGTATTCTTCAAGAGAGTCTATGAAAAATTAGAAACATCCCTGAACATACTCTGATGACATTTTGGTATTTCAAAGATAAAGAAACAACTCTAAGTTTACAGTAGAAAATCCAGATTATTAATTGCTAGTAGCTTAAAAAAAAAAAAAGAGATCAAAAGTGACATGAAGTAACAAGAAATGTTTGCAAAGTTTCGAGGGGAAAGTATTGTAAAGTATTGTAAAGTATCGCAGCCGATCTAACTGTCACGTGCGGGGTCCTTGGAAAGAGATCGCCAGTCACAGAAGGATTCAGAAAGTATTTCATACACAATGTGTCCTGAGAAAAGTCACTTCAGTGAGAAAAAATTAAAATTTAGAACTCGGGAATAGAGATGCGGTTTAAAGAAAAGTTGGTAAAAAAAAAAGTTGGTAAACAATGGACAATACAGTAAAAAAAGAAGAAGAGGCAGCCGCGAAGAGGGTGCATCCCAGTTACCTGCAGCACGGGCTCCACGCTCGCAAACGTCAGTCATGCCGAAGAAACGGTAGGTGCCCAACACGGAAGAAAGAACACCGGATGTCACCGCTTACGTGAAGATCGAAGGCCAGGCCAGAGTAAAGTGCCAGGGTAGTGACTGTCCTTGCAGGAGGGCGGGGGGTCAATGCGAAGGGACATCGGAGGCCCTTCAGGCGGTGTTTTGCTTCGCGAGCTGGTTGGTGGTCACAGGGGTGTTCGTGATAATTCGCTGGGTAGTTATTTTGAGTGTGTGAGGACTTTTCTGTACACATCTTATACTTCATAATATAAAAAAGATAAAAATAGACCATCTCAAAGAAAAATGCAGCCGAAACAGATACCAGATAGAAATATTCAGAGGAGCTTTTGTTGAGAATTTCTTCCTGCTTTGAAATCAGAACAGGATGGGGGTCGGGGGAGGTGGAGTGTTGGCAGAAGGGTCCCCCGACAGATAAGGACGGCAGGGCTTTCTATCACATATTCCAGGAAGCTCCGTGGGGACTGACTCAGGGCTGAAGGGTCCCTTAGCTCACCTTCTAGACCTCATGTGTCATTGGTCAACCTGTAGACCAAGGAACATCTGGTTTGGATGGTATTAGGTTCCCAAGATTTCCCAGTCCTGGTCTTGTCTCTCTCAGTGGTGGAGCCTTGTGGTAAACTCACTCTCAGAGGTCTGGGCACTCAAAAGCACACTGAAAAGACAACCCCTCCAGATCAGTTAGGAAAAGGTAGGCGGCACAGTAGGAAAATGAGCAAGGCGCTTGTGGTGGAGTAGGTAGCGGTGTGAGCCGAAACAGATCGTGACCAAGAGACTGGACAGAAGTAAGCAGGAAATGGCCTGACGTCCTGGCCCGCGTAGCTACATTGCCTGCTATTCTATAATGAATAAGGAGCTGTAGAAGATGCACACCATGCTTGGTAGCATGCAAATCAACAACACACAGTCTTTCCAAATGTCCACGCAACGTTTCTCGTTGCATGGACGTTTGTTCATGTCCTAGGCCACCCAGAGAAGGTTAACACGTTTCCACAGAAATGTAGTTATTTCTGCCTGCAAGGAATAAAAGGAAAATAGAACAATACCTCCAGATAAGCAAAAATTGTTGAGGCGCTTGGGTATTAAAAACAAACAGACAAAAGTGCCTTTTAGGACTAACTCGTAGGTCAGAGGAGAAGTAAAATCGGTGATCAAAAATTGTTTCAAATAAATGACAACGAGGGCACTAAATGACAACATTATGGGAGGTGGCCAAAGTCATCCTCAGAAGGAAATTCATGGCCTTCGGTTCTTTTATTATGAGATGAGAAAGAAGAGAAATAAAGGAACTGAGCATTCGATGCCAAAACAGAGAAAGTCATATGAAAATAAAACCGAGAAAGCACGAATATAAAGCTAATACATCTAGAAAATAATAAAATAGCATAACCAGAAAAATAGCCAAGATGACTTAAAAACTCGACATTATTTTGAAAAAAAAAAAAATGAAAACAGGCAAGATCAATAAAAAAACCAAGAGAATAAGCATAAATACTTAACCGTAGGGAAAAGATGCTACAATTAAATAGAGAATAGAATTTGAAATCTTCAAGAAAATATAGTCTAATTTATCTGAAAGTCTTCATGAAATGGATAATTTTTCAAGAAAAAAACCACCAAAAACTAAATAAGGAAGGGGCAGAAAACCATAGTACATTAATTTTGTCAATGAAACTAAAAATATCTGTCAAAGAAAAGCCAAACATAATAGCAATCATAGCAATAACGACAAAGCTAGATCAGTTATAAATGTAATCGCAAAAATCCTATGTAAAATATTGACAAATCAAACCCTGCAAAGTGTTGAAAGAATAATACATAAGATTAATCCTACAATACATAAATTACTGTAGGATTACTGATTTGTTCTGCTTTAAAAAATCGACTAATATATTTTAACTCATAATATGTCAAAGAAGAAAACAACATGATCATCTCGATAGATGCTAAAATAATATTTTATAACATCTAGCATCATTTCTTATGAAAACTTCTATTAAGCTAGAACAAAAGAATACTTTCTTACGTGATAGAGAGTATCTTTCTAAAAGTAACAACCAACCTATATTGAAGGCTGAGACAGAGATATTTTTACTGTGGTCAGACACAAAACAGCAAGCCAACCATTACCACCTCTTCCCTGTTTCAGTCCGGAATCAATTGAGCAGAGGCATCAGACAGATGGGGCTCAAAATGTCAGCTTCATTACTGATAAAGCCAACTGAAGAAGGTGGCTTTAGATCAGAAGCCAGAGGAGCTTGCTAGCAATCCCTGATTCAGGCAGCAAACACACAGCCACTGGCAGCTCTGACCTTCCTTTTCCCACCCCAAACCAAGTAGGATTGAGCCTTCCTGGGATGCATAGAACAAAGACTAACCCTTCGTCAGACAGGCAGACCCAAATGAATCCAGAAGGGGCTAAGCCGTGCGAGCATATTTTCTTTCCCAGAGCCACCAGCTCCCAAGGGGAATGAGATTACAGGGAGGTCAGGAACACCTCGTGAGGACGAGTGTTTAAATACAGAAGCATGGAGACCTCTAACAGAGTTCTAAAACGCTTTGAGAGGTTGTAGCCAGGACGAAGTCAGAGAAATAAATAAGAACAACGAATAGCTTTAAAGAAATCCAAATGATCGAGCATTATCTACAGTTGATGACAGCTATAAAATCCAAGTGAATCTACTGAAAAGATATTATTAGAACTTAGAGAAATGTTTGCTAAGTGAGCCCACTGCCTTTCCAAATCAGCAAAATTGATAGCTTTCCTATCTAACAGCAAAGTTAGAAAGTTGGGCAAGGCGTAGAGCAGAGAATCTTGGCAAAACAAGGTCACACCGGCGTTCGGGAAATTCGATAGAAGAGGACTGTGGAGAGAAAATCGCCTTTAGCAGATGGCAAAGTATGTGATGAGCTACGATGATTCCTAAAGTGTGGTAGCGGCAGAAGCATCTACGGAAGATCAATGGAAGAGAACAGAAAGCTAAGAAGCGGAAACTGTAAGGGGGTTTAGATTATGAAGTAGTGGCATTTCATTCACCAGGAAGAAAAAGGGTTTTCAAGAAATGGCATTGGGATAACAGTAAAGATGAAAAGTTAAATCTGTCATATTATGCACCCCAAACAGTTCCAAAATAGAGGATTGAAAAATTCAAACAATGAAAATGAAATTATATAACCACGAAAGAAGAAAATAGATACATATTTTATTACCCTGGAGTGGAGAAGGGCTTCCTAAATTAGATGAAGACAGAAACTATAAGAAGGTAGATGTGCTCAAGTAAGCAAATGTAAACTTCTAACTATCAAAATGCCCTAAAAACAAATGGTGAGAGCACACGTGAGAAATATGACAGAGGATCAAACCTTCACATGTAAAGGACCTCTCGATATTCAATAAGCACAACTCCAAGTCTCCGAGGGCAAAAGGGGCCAAGGATATTTACAGCCATTTCACAAGAAAGAAGTTAAAATGCCAATAACTCTTAAAGCAACTTTAAACTTCACTGACATTCAGAGAATTGCCAGTTAACACAAGATATTGAACTGACAGAGCTTTGAACATGTGTGTGTTTGTGATGACAGCCAAAGGAGCATTGGCCTACACTTGCTGGGTATAAAATTTCTGGAAGGCAGAACGTTCGGCATGATCCGATTCTGGGTAAAGTATGTAAGAAATTATGTGTAGAGGAAGATTACAAAGACGGATTTCAAATGTTAACAGTGGTTATCTCTAAGTGGGTATTTTAAAAAAATCTATATTTTCTTAGTTTTCTACAAGAAAATGATTGCTTTTGAAATCATGCCGAAAAAAACTATTATTATTTTTTTAGTAATGCATATGTGAGAATATAGTTCAGAAAAATCTGAGGAACGTGTAAAAGCTGGGAACTCCCCTAGGTACAAAGCCACAGTGTGGTGTGAATTACCCGCCCAGCGGAGCAAAGGAGATGGCCGAGAAGCGGTTCTCAGAGGATATCGCATCTTAATGTTGTCGAAGCCGAAAAACTGTCCTTTGGAGTCTTTCCTGCCCTTTGTGGAGCGGGCTTTTTTTTTTTTCCCTTTTTCTTTTCTTTTTTTTTTTGTGAGAGGGGTCGCTTAAACTCTTGCAAATTGGAAAAAACCCAAATATCCAACAATACGAAATTGGCTAAGTAAATGACGGTGCATTGATTCAGTGGGTTTCTACACAGCCGTACACATCTGTGACGACAGAATATTTAACGGCATGGAAGTTTGTTTATAGTTTGTTTAGTGACAACCAACTTTCAAAACTGGATGCATATTATAATTTAATATTTGTAAGGAAAAGGTTATTTAAAGACTTGAAGGATACATTTCATTTTATTCTGTTGATTTTTCTGCATTATATATATTTTTTATCGTGAGCATCTGTTTGTTTTATAAGAGAACCATAATAGATGTAGTTAACCTATAGTTCATATAAAAATATGAAAAAGGAGAGAATGGTTTTCAGGTCAGCGAGAATCAGCTCTAAAGTGACTGAATGAATCAGTACTTTCAAGATGGGGTCGGTTAGAAGAGGTTTGGTCAGCAAAAGACAAGAGAGGCAAAATCGTAATGGGGCCTCCGGATACTGCTCGGGAGAGAAGCGTTTGACCTCTGCCCCCACGTAGTAAGGACCATGGGCAAAACCATCTGTTCTGTGAATTAGAAGCTTGAAGCCGCCCTAGCCCGGTGCCATGAGACATTTGAATCAGCTCGCTAGCTCTCTGGACTTATCATACGGAATTGGCCCATGTGATCATGGTGGCCGAGAAGTCCCCGGCTTGGTCGGTCAGAAGCTGGAGCCCCAGGAGGCTGGTGGTGCAGCTCTGGTCTGAGTCTGAGGCCTGAGGACAGGGAGAAGCGATGGCGTAAGTTTCAGTCTGAGAGGCGACCCCATCTCAGCGCGAGCAGCCAGACGGGAGACCTGGACCCTCCCTTCTGCTGCCTCTTATTTCTACTCGGCCCTAGAGGAAGGAAACAGTTTTACTTCCGTTTCAAATGCTAATCTCATCTGCAAACACCTTTCCCGACACACTCAGAATAACCTTTAAGCAGCTGTCTGGGTCCTTTGTGGCTCAGTCGAGGTGACGCACAAAACAAACCACCATGGGAATGGCCCAGTGCCTGCGGGAGATGGCAGAGATTCGAGCACGTTTTTGCTCTAAGAGGCACATAGAGACAAACGTGGCAAGGATTGCAGAATGGGGAAGACGATGGTGCCCGCGGGCTGCTGGCCGCAGGGGCTCGGCCTCCCGCAGAAGCAGGACCGGACCCGAAGCCTGGAGGACAAAAGGGACAGATGCCCCGAAGACAGAGGTTGGTTCGTCCCAGAGTCCAGACCGGTGAGGGGGGAGGTCTAACGGTGTCCTTTCTTTGTGTGAAATAGGAGTCAAGGTCATTTGCTGAGAGGGGCGGGGAGCTGGAGCACAGCCGCGAACGTGAGCAATGCCCGTGGTGCTCCGCGGGACAGGCTGGTGGTTAGGGGCGAAGAGAACGTTGGTGGTGGCGTGGAGCTGACGCGCTCTAGCGGGACCTACAGTAGGGTGCGTGTCCTGCCTTGAGCCCATCGCGTGCCCTATCGTCCGAGGAGAGATGGGACCTACCTCCCAGGCACCCTTAACCCAAAGGACTCTCTTGGCGACCCCGTAGCGTGGGCCACAAAGGCTGGTGGAGCGAAGTCCCTGTTCCAGGGCCACCTGGGTACGAATCTAGACAAGAAGGAGCGTGATCAGCAGTCGAGACGACTTCTCATTGCAGGAGCCAGAGAATTCTTGGGCAGGTGACTTTTGAATTGAGTCTTGGGGAACGGACAGAATTTTGGTAGGGAGAAGGTTCCCTCCCAGATGGAGCGGGGAGGGTGAGCGAAAGGGTGCGGAGGGACCGCCAGGTGTGGGGGCGGGCGCGGTGCCACGCGGAGGGGACACGGGTCGGCCCGCAGGGTCAGCTGGCCATGGTGAGCAGCTACTCAGTTCTTTAGAGGCAGCTTGTGAAATGATCAGGGTGGTGTTCTAGAAAGATTAATTTGGCATGATTTATGGAAAGAAGAGGAAGGGGGTGCCTGGGAATAGGGAGCAGCCTCCAGTGTCACAGCCATCTCTGGCTAATGAGTGGCAAAACAATGGGATTAAACAATCCTTGTGATTATGCATTTAAACTTCTAATTTTAAATCCAGCACCCTAATTAAGCATAAATTATTTTGTGATTCAAATGTATTCGGGCCTGAAGCTCCCTCTCCGTTGGTGGTGACAGGGGTGGAGGGTGGAGGGGAAGTAACCACAAATCAACAATCAGAATTACCGGTAGCTTCTTCCAGAGAGTTCCGAAGGGAGGCAGCCCCTCTCCAGGTACCTCACCTTCCAAATTGTGCTCCCACTTGCCGTCAGGACCGATGTCCGCTTCCTCTGAGAGGCGGAGATTTTGGCTGTGGCTTGCGTTTCTGAGCTGTGGCTGGTCCTTAGTTCAGCTCCCTCAGCCCTCTCTGCGTCTTCAGCCTGCAAGGGACAGCCGGCCAGAGCGTGGCAGGGCCTAGCCGGAGGACAGTGTGGAGAGTTCCATGGCCTCGTGTTTAGAGTTGATTAGAAGCCTAGTATCACCAAGAAGAATCTCCAGTCACCAAACAAAGTTACCTAGGACATCTTACAACCAAGGAGGCAGGAGAATCTCGTGGGGGGTCCGGGCTGCCCCAAAGGGAAGTTGGGAGGAATCGAAAGAGGGAGCACGGAAGGGAGGGACAGAAAGGAGGGTACCGGTTTCATGCGGACGTGGCCTCCCGTCGAACCGTGGGGCCGCGAGGCCAGCTGCTCATGCTGAGTGGTCATCCCACGGCTTCCTCTGTTCTACCAGCTTCCCAGCGGGCTAGGGGAGGACCACGTGCCTGGGAAGGGAGCACTCATTCTCCTGGTTCCCAGCCAGATGGCCTTGCAGAAACCTGGGCCACCCGTTGCTGGAGATGACTCTCCCTGAGTGCGAGTCCGTCGCCCCTGAGTTTGGGACCACCCAAGGCTGTGGGTCAGGGCAAAAGAGGGAGTTACCACGTTGAACGATCTGCTCAGGGCCCCCTCTGTTCCCAGGACTGTACGGAGACAGTAAAACCACATAATCCCTCCTCCCTAGGCTTCGTAATGTGGTTGACAAGGCAACTCGACAATGAGTCATAAATCTGGGGAGTGTTTTTAGCACAGCCTGTCAAAGGCGAGGGTGAGCACACACCACGGGAAGGGGAGACAGCGCCATGCAGATGTCAGAGGGGCGCAGCAATCCAGGCTAACAGAACAGCAGGTGCAAAGGCCCCCGGAAAGGACAAGCCGGGTGTGTCTGGGGACAGCCAGGGTGCCACCGGGCTGGAGTGCAGTGGGACAGCGTGGATGGAGGGGCTGCTTGTCATCGTAAGGACGGTGGCCGTCCTTGGGTCCCCTGCTCCCCCAGGCTGGTTGGAGAAAGCTGCCTTACCGTGCCGGAGGGCGACAGCTTTCGGGGAAGGACAAGTCTGTGGCATTTGGACCAAGTGCATTTCAGACCAACGCGGTTGGAGGGAGACAGGTGAGTTGGGGTGGCTGGTTCCTGGCTGCCTGGCACCGGGCTCCGTCTTTGGACTGGCCAGGAGGGGCCTGGAGGCGGAGACCCCCGGGGTGCAGGGGTCAGGCCCAGGGCCCCCGGCCAGCGAGCGGGGTGAGGCTTCCTTCGGGATGCTGAGGAATTTGCTTGCCGCTCCTCCATGCGTCCCCAGGCGGGACGAGGACCAGCCGTGGGGAGGGGCGTGGCAGGGACGACCTCCCACCACTGGCCAACCACGGAACTGCTCACGGGGCCTTCTCTCTGCTGTGGCTCCCTGGAAATGGCTGCCGAGCCCCGGCTGAGCAGCAGGACACAGGAGTGGCCAGATGTCACTTCTAACCCCCAGCTGCTTAATGACTGGCTAATGGGGACAGGAGTGGCCAGATGTCAGTCCTTCTAACCCCCAGCTGCTTAATGACTGGCTAATGGCCGCTTGGCCTCCAGGTCACAGCTGCACTCAGGACCCTCGGAAGCGAGGCCTGGGACCAGAGGCTCTGGAGATGGTGACAGGGCGCGCCCACAGGAGGCTGTGTGCCCATCTGCGAGGGAGGACTGGGGTTAGACCTGGAACTGCAAGGATCTAAATTCAGCTCGAGGAGTGAGCTGGTTTTCCTGTGCCTCGGGGTCTCTCCCATGCCACGGGAAGAACACAGCACTTTCTCGTGCGTGGGGACGTGAGCAGGGCTGGCCACGGCAAGGACTCAGTGGGGGTGGCCCCCCGTGTGTACAGTGCAACTACCAGGACCTTGAGGTGGTGGGTGTGGCCTTTGCGAGGACAGGTGTCCCCCACTTCCCTGCAGAGGACAGTGGATCGCTGTAGCTGACAGCCCCTGTGCATGAGCACACTTAGTGCTGGCCCTGGGCAGCTGCGGGTAGGAAGTGCAGGCATTCTTCTTGGGGGACGGGGGGTCTTAGACTGTGATAACAACCTCGCTGGGACCCTACGTGGTGTGATAAATGAAGCCCAAAAGCCCACAGCTGGGCGTAGGACAGAGGACGGTGGCCTGGGCTTTTTCCTTCCTGCTGTGCTGTGGCCTGGGATTAAATGACCTCCAGGGTCCATCCTGGCTCAGAAGCCCTTGATGTCTGGACAAAGTCAGCGGTCGCCGTGGCCGACGAAGACAGAAACCCAGTGAGCATCTCCTCTGCCAGCAAGACTTGAATTCCTGTTAAGCGCCCGCTGCGAAGCCAGGCTCCCTGCTGCTCCTTCGGGCCATGGAGCGCGGCCAGCTGGACTGGACCGAACTGGACCCACCGCTGGCAAACGGCAGAAGCGTCTTTGGCTCGCGTGGTCACGGTCATCAGGTGCCGGGTGTGCTCTCTGCGGGAGGTTCGGGGGATGGGGATGGGGACGAGGCCGAGGCCAGGTCGAGGTGTCTCCGAAAGTAGAGAGCCAGCTCAAAAAGTGCGACGACATATACGCAGCCTAAAACCTGCCGTTTCAACCCTTTTTCGGTGTGCGATTCGGTGGCTGTAAGCACATTCCCACGATGGTGCCGCCGTCACCGTCACCCATCCCCGGGCTCGCTCCGTTTTACCGAACAGGGACGCAGCCCCCTCCCTGCCCCCGGCACCCGCCCTGCTGCCGTCTGTCCCTTTGCCTGCGACTGCTTTCAGGGCCCCGGAGAAGTGGGATCGTCCAGGGCGCGTCCTTCTGCGACCGGCTCATCTCGCCCAGCACCCCGTCCTCAAGGTTCACGCGTCGTGGCACGTGCCAGCATCGCCTTCCTCTGAGAGCCAGACCGACATCCCGCTGCCGGCGTGCGCCACGTCGTTCACCCTCCGTCCGCAGGTGGGCGCTAGCGCGGCGTCCACCTCTGGGCAGCTGCGGACGGGGCTGCGCCCACGCCGAGAGCCCACCTCGGGCCTTGCTTTCCCCGCGGGCCCCTGGCCCCAGCTCGGAGGGGCCGTAGAAGTTCCTGTCCCCAGAGCTGGGACTTCTCTCGAACAAAGCGCCCCCAACCCTGAGTACTTTGTCAAATACCCAGGCGTCCGCCAGAATGCTGCCACCCGGAGCGGAGAGCAAATGTGGTCAGGGCGGCTGTGAGCCAGGACGTGCTCCACGTCCACTTCTGCCAGAACCATCTCAATATGTGGCTCATAGCACCGCACGTTAGTCAGCACCGGGCGTCAGGATCCCGACCGCGTCCGAGTGGACCCTCCAGGACACGTCGGCCACAGAAGGCGCACGCCCGCCCCGCTGCAGGTGCCCAGATGTCAGCCTGTGGAAGAGTGTTGCATAAAATCCTCTGCCAGGGCCCTTGGAAGTCTGGCAGACGGTTGAGGCTTCGGCCTGAATGTTTGGATGCTCTTCTTGGCAATAACCGTTCAACAGATTCAGCTGATCTTTATGGCCATGTCTGTAGGTCGTTTCATGAATTTTGGAGGCTACGCGTCTCCCTGGCAGAGATGTCTGCTGCCTGTTTCTTTAGAAGCAGCACTGAGTTTTTTAGTTCATTAAATTTAGTTAGAAAAAAGGAGAGCGGGCGAAAGATATAAACGGCTTTTTCACCAAACGGGAGACACCGATGGCGAACGAGCGCGCGGAAAGACGCCCGACTTTGCGAGCCGTCGGGGAAATGCAAATTAAAAGGCCACGAAGAAATCGCCGCCCACCTCTCAGAATGGCTGAAATAAGAAACTGTGCCCATGCCAAACGCCGACGAGGATGCAGGGAGGTGGCCGCTCGCTCCCGGCCGCCGAGAATGTAAGATCGTGCGGCCACCTTGGGAAACAGTCGGGCGGTTTCTTGCAGAAGTCGACATGCGATTTCCATGGACTCTTGGGCATCGATACCACAGATGCGAAAACATAGGTTCACACGGAAACCCATACACGACCATTCATCACAGCTTCGCCTGTCACCCTCCCACACCGGGAATGGCCGGAACGTTCTGTAACAGGTGCGTGGTGAACCAGCCGTGGTCCAGCTGTGCCGGGGATGCGACTCTGCGATGAGAAGGAACAAACTGTCCACACGCGTGGCGACTCCGTGTGCGGTGCTGCCCAGGACAGGAGTCACGTGTGCCGGGGCGTCTGGGGACGGAATCAACCGCGGACTCGGGGTCCCTAGGTCTGGGGGGACTGCACGGCTGCACTGTTATCACCCGCGACTGTGTCAGAAATGCAGGCTCTTGGGCCCTGTCCTGGCCACCGGTAAAGAATACGCATGTTAACAAGAGCCAAGTGCACGTCCAACAGGGACGGGGCAGTGAAGCCCCCAAGGAGGCCCGTAGCTGCAGCGACCACCTCACGGACAGCAGCTGCCCCAGGGTCTGCCAGGGCCCTCACTGCCCAAGCTGGTTCTCTAAGACCAGCCAGGGTCACCCATTCCTTTTCCTTTCAGGTGACTTCGATGACCCCCTGCCCCGGTAGCCTGCTCCTGATTGCATACACCTTTCCCCACCGCCGTGGTCTGCGAGCTCTTCCTCGTCATCTGCTTTGTGCACCTCACCAGCCGTGTCCTCCCTGAAATCCCAGGGACCCCAGGCAGAGAGATAAGGTCTGCGGGGCAGGGCCTGAGGACATTTCATTGACCTCCAGCTGCCCTCGGGCATTCTGGAGGTGGCCACGTGACACCGGCATCTGTTCCAGCTGCCAGCACCCCTCCTCCTCATGGAAGTTGGGCCCTGGGCTCCGGGGAGAACGTGCAGAGAGACCATTTGGCTCATAGGAACCTACAGGAGTTTATTGACCTAATAATGCCAGCGGGACACCTGGGTGAAAGTACCGTGGTGTCCCCAACTTGTCTCCAAGAAACCAGCTTTCGAGAAGATTTATTGTCCCCACATACAAGCATCTGCCCTCTTCTCTGGCTTGGCTCCCTCTCGTCACCGAGATGGTCTCCATTCCATGGGGACTCACCAGGGCGACCAGGCGGCCAGGAGGAGGGCTTTGAAATCCGCGTCTTGTTCGAGGGGCCTTGGCTGTCCCTCCAGTCAGTGGAAGTCGTTGGGCTGTGACACTTCTGCACACGTGTCTGGGTACGGCAGTGACGGTGGTTTGATACCGTGGTCCTAGTAGTCACGTTCTAACGTAACTGGCCAAGACAAAACGAAACAAAACAAAACAAAACAAAAATCCCCGGGCAATGACAGAATTATTTAGCTCCAGGAAGACGCGTCGGACCCCACGTTCTGATCAGCAGAGAAGGAGAAGGGGCCGATGTCACGTTTTCTACCCTGTCTCATTTCTTGCAAAGAGTTTGAATATCAAGCCCGTCGGCAGCGTGACGCCTCTGAACACTTCTGGCCTCTGCCGCCCCAGCTCGCTAACATGACTGAGTTTAAACGGCCACAGTCTCATGGTCACTGCGTAACTCTTTTCCACCCTGCAAGTTTTTCTCTCTGCATTGCAGCCCGTGCCCCGTACCAGAGGGGGCATCTTTAGGGGGCACGGGGGAGTGAGCGTGCATCAGGGTCTTGCCTTGACCGTCAGAAGTGCTTGTCCTCAAAGCGGTGTCGTGTCTTCCACCAGTGACGGGCACACAGCGCTGTCCGCACAGCGCAGCTGGGGCCACTCGGCCTTCAGGACGCAGGGGCAGACGGCCAGCTGCGTTTGTCTCCTGGGTTCCCGGCGCTGAGGATATGGGTCCTTGGCGGCTGGCGTGAGAAGCCCCATGGGGGGGGCCTGACCGGCACCCCCTGTGTACCCCACGGTTCTCCAGGTATGACCGTGGGTGGAAAGCTCACCAGGGTGGGCGCGGGAGAGGCAGAGGCCAGTTACAGGGTGTCTCCGCCCCTGGAGCCAGCCGCCCCCGCCTGCAGGGGGGGACCCCCTCTGCAATGCCATTTAAAGCCTCGCGGTGAGGTGGCTTCCTAGCTCTTGTAGGCTGAATGTCCTCTCCCTGTCACCTCATTAAAAAACCCAAAACATTATATTGTCTCGAGGACACTGAAGGTGGTATCCGCCCCCAGCACGTCTTTAAGCGCACCTGGCCGTCTCGCCGACGTCTAGGTGTTATCTCCCTTCGCTGGAACTTCATGCCCGTTGATTGTGGCTCTCCACTCCCCCGCCCCCACCCACTGCCTCGTTTTGATGTGAATTCAGATGTTTGCCGGCCACGCGGCTGGGCACCCTACGGTGGCATGATGGCGTGCGGGCGGCGGGGTGTCCTCTGCCGTCATCACACACGCGCCCAGTCCCCTTCAGCAAACTCGTCCAGGGGCCGCCTTCCGGAGACGTCCGTCCCACCGGCGAACACGGGAGGGGACATTTGACCGAAGCGTCTCCGCTGCTCTCAGGCTACTCGGGTGTATGTCAAGCTGCCCTGACAATGGCTTCCCTGCCCCTTCCACTTTCCCTCTGTGTCTGGAGGTCCCGGGGCCCTTTAAACATATAGCAAAACGGCCATCACTGGAAAGTGGCCCCAGAGACAGTGGGATCACATGGGGACCCTCTGAAGGCGTCTTCAGAGTTCAGCGATTCAGAGAATGTCCCCGGTCAGGTCTTGCCGTCCCACCTGCCCTTGGTCAGCGTCTATGAAGGCAGACGTGATTGGCAGGCATCCTCCGCTGGGCTGTCCCAGGAGACCCTCCCGTGGAGGCCACAGCCCTGTGGTGTGTGACTTTCGCTCCTCACTCTGCTTTCTGTGTGCACAAAACGTCGACTCAGCTGGGCCACTTTTGGGACTTTCTCCAGCAGAAGCAGACGAAGCAAGGAACAAAGCTACGCATGACAGGGTATTCATGGTGTCACGGCTGGCCGAGGCCCGGATGGCCAGCTGGACAACTGGTGCTCATACCGCTGTGAGGTTCAGAACCCCATGCCCACCGTGGGGGTTCACCTGGATCTGTCTTCAAGAAAGAATATGTCCTCCGTTGCCAGGGGGACAGCCAGCAGCAGCCTTCAGTCATTGGTGGCTTCGCGGGTCCCTTTTTAAGCCAAGGTCATGCCCTTCGTGGGCAGCCCTGGGCCAGTGAAAGTCACCCAACAGAAGGAGGTGGTGGTTGAGGACCGGATGAAGCACACAAGGAGGACGTCGAGGTCTTACGTGCACTGCTGCGTCAGACAGGTCAGGGCTGGGCTGGGACAATGACGGCGTGCACAGTCGGCCGAGACCTTCCATCGCACAGGCTGTGTCCCTGGCCATGCCCTGGGCCGAAGCCCGTCCGGCTCTCAGCTCACACTTCATCGCAAGGTCGGTAGATGCCCGCGCCTTGCACAAAATAGGTCCAAGGGAACGGCTTACTCAACGAGAGCCTCTGCCCACTCTTGGTCACCCTTCCCCGCATCTCCTACCTGTACCTGTCCGTCTCCCGGATGTCCCACAGTTCCGAGGGAGTGACGTCTCTGTGATGGACACTTTCTGTGAGCGTAAGCAGAATGGGCGAGCAGCAGGGGTACGTCACGTCATGGAGACCCCCTAAGCAGGCTAACAACGGCCCTTCTGTAAATATTTGTGCGGCACTTACTGGAGGTGAATAGCTTATTTTCTAATAATGAACAAGTGTACTTATTCATGAAATGACATGGTGCCAACTTTATGTTTAGAAGAAGGAATTCCTGGTGCGTCCTGGACAGGACCGAGCATGCGCGACACTCCAGCTGGCCCCGACGGAGGGCAGTGCCTGCGAACGTCCACTTGAGGGCACTGTGATTCCAGCGTTGTTTCTGTGTCCCCTTCGGCAGGACCCCGGGGCAGTGCCCGGCTGGTTCACCTCTCCCTCACTCGCTCATCGAGGAACCAGGGACGCTTCCATCCTCATCGAGGATGAGGCCTTGAGCCAAGTGACTGACATGTCTTTGCTGGCTCTGTGCAGAGAGAGGTCTCTGTCCTTGGCCATTGGAAGGGTGGGTGCCGATCTCGGCAGGTGTGGCGAGCCCTCTGGGGTTGCCCAAGAGTGGGAGCTGAGCCCAGTTTGATCAGGTGTTGGTGGGAGAGGGGCTGGGTCTATGTCCTTCACAAAGCCGAGGGTCCGGGTGGGACTTGGGGTGCTGGCCCGTGGACTGCCTGGCCAGGAAGCCAGGCCCAGGGGAGCAGACATCCTGTGTGGTGTGTCGGTCATCTGAGCGTGAGGTGACCTTTGAAGGCCTGACCATTCTTCCCCTCCCCCATGCGGGTGAAGGGACAGGGGTGGGCGTCACCAAGGCCGCCCAGTCTGGTGTTCGGAGGGGGCCCAGGACAAGCTCTGCAGGTGCACGCGGAGCCCTGGCAGTCCTGAAATCCTCCCGACCCCCGGCCCCAGACAAGGTGCCACCACACTCCAGGGACGGACGCAAAGCCTCGGCCGTTCCGTTTTCCGTCGGCTCATTACCATCAGCATCATTTCATCCTGGCAGCACAATAATCCCCGTGTACCCCGAGTACCTATTATGCAAGATTCAAAGTCAGTGGATGCCATGAGGAAAATAAAAAGGCGCTCTGCGTCTGGCAGAAATAATTTGCAAGACCAACTCGGGGCAGAGTGTTCTCGAAGGAACTGCAGTGGTCCCACGACCGTGCGGGGGCCGGGCAGGCTCCCCTGAGAAGGACGGAGTAACAAAAAGGCCCTGGCCAGGCGCCTTATCATTTGCTCCAACTAGTTCCAAAGTACTCAAATTCTCAGCGACGCGAAGAGAAATACTAGCTGCACAGCACGTGGGCTTTGCGCTGGAGAAAAATACGCACACAAAAGCTAAGTGAGGGTGTTTTGGATGGCTCGTCGGAGAGGACGTGATTAAATTTACCGTAGAGAACGCTTTGAAGTTTGCGGCCGTTTTATATAAAGGTGTGTTCTCCATCAGCTGACCTGTCAGTTGAAGAATTCTCGAAAATTGGGAAAGTTGCTGGGGCAGAATCAGTCTGGCTTGCAGGAGGGAGGCTGCCACCCCGCTCTGGCTGTGAGTCGAGCGCCAGCTCAGTGGGGATGGCGTGTGTGCCCGGTGACGGCGGGGAGCCCAGCCACCTGTGTGCGCCACGGGAGACCGTGCGCCTGGTTGGTGTCAGCTTCGCTCAGGTGTCGTCCTGCTGGAGGGCCACACGATGAGATCTCCCACCCACCAAGTCCCATAAATGCTGGTGCCTGGCTGGAGGGTGCCACGTCTCACCGGGTGGACGGCACTGGAGGTGGCCGGTGCTGTGCCACGGCCGGCATACAGGTGTTGCAAGTGGCGGCTCTGCGAACTCGCGTGGGTGCAGGGACTGCCCGGGGTCTGGGGCCACCGGTGTCTGCCTGTCCCACACCAGAGGCCTCGGAGTGGCGCCTCGCCTTGAGCCCCAGCCTTCTGGCTGGCCCTCTCTTCCGACCCTGTCAAGGGCGAGCCTCGCCCTCCATGTCCACATCATCCCGGTCACGTGTCTCCCGACCAGACCTGAGGTGACCCTGCTCTGCCTCCCACTTTCCTGGAGGTCCTGGGGGTCCTGGAGGCCTGAGGGCCGCCGGGGCAGGAGAAGGTGGGCACAGCTCCGCGGTGTCGGGGTCCTGGGCTCAGAGGCAAGACGCAGAGGACGGGAACAGGACCACCCGGACCGTGAGCTGGCAGCGGGGTGGGGTGGGGGCCGCCGGGGCTCCCTTTGGGTCACTGGGCCTCGTCTTTGAGGTGAGCTCGCAGCTGGACACCCAATCGTAGGTCTCGGAGTGTGACCGGCGGCCAAGCCCAGCCTGCAGGGGACGGTGGCTGTTGGCTGGGGACGCAGGCGGTGTCTCCAGCCTGAACACGGGGTCCCCCTCTCTCCTACCCCGTCTCTTCCGGAAGCTGCTCTGCAGGCCGTTCATGTGCTGCGTCCTCTTGTGCTGGGCCTTGGCCTCGCTGAGTGAGCTGCGCCCGTCCCTGCGATCCTTTTCATCACTGACCAATTCCTTAAAACTCACATTTTTCATTGTTTTCCGCTTTCTAAAACTCACCCGGGATCCCACGTGACCTCCCTCGGGACGTGTGGAGATAAGGTTTTGGCATAGAAATCGGAGATGAAATTGGCCGCAGGGCAGAGACGCTGCAGCATCTGCTTTTCTGTGTCTTTTCTGTGCCTTTTCAGCTCGAGGCACATTTGAGGCCACTTTCTGTCCAGCGGGTTGTCACGCGGAGCGTTGCCGTGGCCCGGCCTTCGGTTTCCGATGGCGCTTCTCTTCCCTGTCACGTATACGCACGTGTCCTCGGACAGACCGCCAGAGCAGTGCCAGCAAGATGCTCGGCTGGTGCAAAGAGCCCGCCACCTGCTGAGGACGCAGAGGCAGCCGATCTCCCCGGGCCTGGGGGACACTGATGCGGCCCAGTCCGTGCTGTCGAGGTCACATACTGTCCCTGTCCTTCAAGACGAGGCAACCTCTGGTCAGATGGGGCTCCAACCCGGAAGCTGCACTGTGGAGCACCCCACGGTGGAGGGCGCGCCGGCTCCGAGCACCAGCTGTTTACCTTCCCCGTGGGTCCTGGGTCCTGCAGCTCTCGGGGGAAAACCCCGGGCACGCTGGTGCCACTCGCCGTGCACACGTTTGGTGGCGCGTGACAGACGCCGCTCTGTGGCATTTTGGGTGCCTTCTCAAGGATGTGTCAGAGCTCGGTTGTTTGGGAGGCACGGCGAGCCTGGCCAGTCCTGTTGTCAGAAGTGACCCTGGCGACGGTCGCAGGCTGCGGGCTGTGGGTCCACAGGCCCCTCATCTCTGGATACTCTGCCCTTGGGGCCACAGGAGCCGGACCTGAAGGACCCTCGTGGGGTTCACCCGGTCTCCACACACGGGGGCCATGGGACGGGCTCCCCATCACAGGTGCTCGGCGTCCCCGCTCCCCCAAGTCCCACGTGTGGTCTCGTGGTGCCGGGAGCCACCTGTGGCTCCTCTGAGCCAGCCTGCGCGTGGGGCACGGGTTTCAGTTTCTGACGGGGGCACTTCCGGCCGGGTGACCACCCACGGTGCTCCCAGGGGCCCTTCCTGCCCCCACCCGTGCAGCTGGACCGTGGGGGTCTGAATCAGCCCTTCCTGCTGCAGCTGGGGCCACCCCGACCCCCCGAGGGGTGGGGAGCGGATGTTTTCCTGGCATGCCGGCCACTCAGTACAGACAATAAGCACGACGCGGCCGCCCAGGCCCCCGGGGACACCTGCCGGGCTTGTTCCCCTGTCGGCTGCTCTGGTCCCGTGGCTCCGGGCGAGGCCTGGGCGGCAGGATTCCGGGGGACTGTGTGTGCGCGTGTGAATGTGAGTGCTTATTACGTGTGCTTGTGTACCTGTGTCCATCTGTGTGCAATGTGTGTACACGTGTATCTGTGTATGTGTTTACATGTCTGCGTGGTGTGTTTGTGGGTCGTGTGGGTTTGTGTGTGTAGTATGCATATGCGCAGTGTGTGTATATATATGTACGTCTGTGTGTGGCTGCACTGGCCCAAGGTCACTCAGCTGGTTTGTGAATTTGGACCCGTGCCCCCTCCTTCATCACAGCGCCGCGGGGTCCTCTCGTGAGGGTGCAGACCCCCCACAGCACGTGCTCCGCTGGGCGGGGTGGCAGCAGGTGGCAGCAGGTGGCAGCAGGTGGCCGCAGTAATCAGATGGCCAGCGGTGTGGACAGAGCCTGGTGCCGAGCGCTGTGCTCGGGGCGTTGCTCATGGCCAGACACAGGCTGCCCTGGGGAAGGAGAGGCCAGGCCCGCCTTCTGGGAATCGGGGTCCTCTGGTCTGAGAGGGCCAGTTGCCGGCAGGCCACTCGGACAGACTGCGGGGCGCGGCTTCCTGCTGCGCTCGGGCCGCGTGCGGAGCGTGTGGGCCGGCGGCCATCTCCTTTTTCCTCCTCTGTGTTGGTCTCCTGCACGGACACAGGCTGAGGGGCGTGTGCTCCGGGCCAGGTGACCCTGGGGACCACTGGTGGTCGCGGGCACCCAACCTGCTGCGGCTCCCGGGGAAAGCCTGGGATCCAGCGTGGTCTGCAGAGCGGGCGACCATGCGTCCTTCCCTGGCACGACCGAAGGCTGATAGATGGGGACCCGCAAATCCCCAATCAGAGTCGTGCGCCCCAGCTTAAGTCCCTTCCTCTGACGGTGTCCTCACTGCAGTTGAGAAGTGGGTTACTTGCTACCTTCCCCCCAAATAACCTTCCACAGTCGCAAAACATTTAAATTTCTCTCCTTTGACCCTCACCTCTCTCGTCTTTGTTTTCGTATTAAGCCTTTCTGACGTCTCCATTGAGGCTTTCTCTTCTCCACACTTACTCCGTCTTCGTGTTGCAGTTTGCGTGCAGCCATGGGCCCGCCAATGTCCCAGGAGCAGCGCGCTGGGAATGGAGAGGCAACCCCGTCGGAGCCCCGATGTGCCAAGCCGTGCGGCCCACGCCCCAGCTCCCCATCCTCAGAGTCTGAGATTGACGTCATTCATTGTAAAGGTCTTTTTTTTTTCCTAGCTCTAGCAACCAAATTACTGAGTCAGTTCAAGGACGACAGCATTTTATTCCATTATATAAAATACATTAATAGAGCAAAGAATTAATTTATTAAAATGTGTGCAAGGTAATATATAGTAGATATGGGTTCACGAAAGGCTAGTGCGCTGGTGATAGACTCCGTCACTTACTAGTTGTCTAATCGGAGTATTTTCTAACTGTCCAATTTCAAATTTGGCAGCTGGTACCAGTGAGATGAAGTATCCAACTTGAAAAGATCACGGAGTGTGTGAAGAGTGTACCAACTTCACGGAGAGTCAGAAACAATTACACGCTCTAGAAGCAGTCGCTGGGGACGACCACCTCGGTGTGCGGCCCAGCGAAGGTCTAACAGAGGATTCGGAGGCTGAGGGGCTCACGGCACCAGGCTGCATCTTCTTCAGACGGGCGATGGAGACCTGGACCATCTCCATCCCGAGACCGGCTCGAGGATGGCTCCTGACAAAGGCTTTACTTTTTCTTTTTCTCCTTCTTCCCTTCCTTCCCCTTCTTCTTCCCTTTATCCTTTGCCTTTCCTGAGTTCTCCCCCTTGAGGGCCAAGGCGCGCTTTTTACCCATAGGGGTTTTGGCGTACCAGTCCTGAAAGAAAACAGACCATTAGGAAGACATCGAGATGCCGTGAACTCACCGGAACGCTCCTAGAAATAATAAAGAAGAGCTGGCTAAGAAGGAAGGGGCAAGCGGCCATTAAACGTGGGGCAATTAATGTATGTTTAACACAAATTCTTTCTCGTCTGCATTTCTGCACTATTTAAAACTTCTGCTCAACGAGTTAACAGTTTTAGAGAACCACAGGCCAGATCTAACCAACGACCCTCCCCAGCTAAGTCACCAATCTTCCCGGGGGTCATACTCCATCCTGAGGGGTGGGTTTCTTGGTAACGTGAATGGGTCCCCTTGGTGCACTTAGGGCCACGAGAAGCTGGGCTGGTGGCCATGAGTGCCCCATGAAAGGCCGTACACACACTCTGAGGAAGCCATGGCAGAAACATTGAAGCCAAAATACCAACGAAGTGCTCAGTGATTGCAGCTGGCCCCGTGATGGAGTTTTTCTCAACTTTTTTGCATTTTACTTGAAGTCCGAAAAACACTTTGGTTTATAAACTTTATACTAGCAATAGTTCATTGAATGACTATCCTACGCGTCGCTCATCAGTTCTCTTACTAATGACATACCGGTCACTTCCAACTTTTTGTTATTATGAACAATGCTGAAATTCACAATTTTCACACATCTCCTTATACACATATGAGCGAGCTTCTCTGGGGCACGTAACAGAAACAGAATTCCTGGGCTTGGAGGTCATGAGCATATTCAGTTTTGCTTATTATTTCCAAATCACTCTCCGAAATGGCTGTGAGTAGGAAACTCGGTCTTTGTCTCAAAATGTATTTATTTCCTCCCATCTCTTGGGTGCTAGTTTAGCTGGATATAATCTCTAGGTAGACAGTTATTTCCCCTCGGCACTTTGCAGGTATGACCTCGCTGTCTTCTGGCATCTACTGTGCTCAGAGAGAGAAGTCTGATTTCCTAATTGTTGTTTATTTGTGAAGCATCTGGTATCTTTTAAGACTGGCTTGTGGTCTTGTTCTCAGGTGCACAATCGTGTATGTAGTGTGGACTTATTTTCATTTGTTCTGCTCGTCTCGGAGCTTATGTTTAACCTGAGAATTCATGCCTTTAATTCAGGAAAATTCTCAGCAAATATTTCTTCAGATTACTGTTCCTCTGATATTTCTTCTAGAACTTCTCTTAGTTGGGCGTGAATATCTTTAAAGGTTCGTAATTACAGTTTACAGATTTTATCCTTTCCATGTTGCCTCCTGGGGGGGCCCCCCCAGCCCACCATCCAGCCCCAAATCCGCTCTTTGACCATGTCCAGTGTCGAGTTCATGCCTCTCTTATTTTTTGCCATTTTACGTTAATTACTATATTTTTAATTTCTAAACTCTTTTTGTGATTTTTCCCTATAATTATCTCTCCTTATTCTATTTCTGCCTGTTGTTTAAAAACTTGGTATAGTTACAACTTCGTTTGTTTTGAACATCTTCATTATACTAATTTCAACACTTTTGAAAGACCATATTAGAGTTCCTAAAACATTTGGAGTTTTGATTTTCAGATTCACGTTGAGTAGGAGGCTTTGTTTTGGTCTCTCTCTCCCTCTCCCCGCCCTCTCTCCCTCTCTCTCTCTCTCTCTGTTATTCCTCCCTCTCTAAGCACTACTGCAGCTGCTTCTGCACGGCCCTCCAAACCCAAACCCAGAATGTGAAGTGATTGTGATGACGTTTAGAAGTAAAGGCTCCTTGGTGACCCTGGGATGTCAGAGGTTTGGTCACGGAAGCAGCAAATGCAACTAGTTTGTCTTCCATAACTCGATCTCCTTTATTTCTTTCTCTCTGTGGCACACCGG